>NC_090449.1:226241748-226548111 GCF_031143425.1 Pleurodeles waltl
ATTCCGCAAGGCACTGCACTGTCCCCTCTCAAGTTTTTTACAGACAAGCTCCCTTGGATAGCCTTTCCGGTTAGAACGGATTGTGCCACAAGCACCAGTGTCCACCCTAAACAACTCCTTGAACAACTGCACTCCAGTGTAGAAATTATCTACGTACAAATGGTGACCTTTGTTAAACAGCCGTCTAGCAAATTCCCACACAATTTTTTCGCTAACTCCAAAAGTGGCCGGACAACCAGGAGGGTCAATACTGGAATCCCTACCAGTGTAGACCCGGAAATTATACACATATCCTGTACTGCTTTCTGACAGCAGATACATTTTAATCCCATACCGTGCCCTCTTACTAGGAATGTACTGCTTAAAAACTAAACGCCCCTTGAAAAGGACCAAAGACTCGTCCACACTTATCTCTTTGCCTGGGACATAGACCTCTGAAAACCGATCCACAAAATGATCAAGGACAGGCCTAATCTTAAAAAGGCGGTCACAATCAGGGTGATCTCGTGGCAAGGCTAAAGCATTGTCCACAAAATGCAGCATACGAAGAAGAAGCAAATACCGATTACGTGTCATAGTTGCAGGAAATATAGCAGTTGCCATCAAGGGACTAGTAGACCAATAAGAAGCCAGTGACGGCTTCCTGATCAACCCCATCAAAAAAGACAAACCTAAAAACCTTTTCATCTCTTCCAGATATGTGGGAACCCAATGAGTAGCTCTAGACTGAGGCTTAAGTCTGGCAGCGTTGTCCCGCAAATATTGCTCTGCATACACATTTGTCTGCTCCACAATCTCTTCCAAAAATACATCGTCCATAAACAAGTGAAAGAAATGGATAGGCAGAAAGTTTTCCGTATTAACTCTACACCCTGGAAGACCAGTAAATGCAGGTAACTGTGGCTGCTCCATGTTTGGGGCAATCCAGGTGTCAGGTCTTCCAATGGGAAACCCTGCAGCCCCAGGCTGCTGCACTCTTGGCACATCAATGTCCTCCTCTAACACAGGCCCTTCATCTGCACTGAGAGTAGCTTCCTCATCAGAAGAATACTCTCGGACAGAAAACTCACTCCCAGAATCTCCTGCTTCCTCCTCTGCCTCAGATGCAGAGTCAGTGTCGTAATCATGGTCTGAAGACGACTCAAAGAGCATGCGACTAACCCGCTGAGCGGTCACTTTGCGGCTAGCCATGATCCTAACAACAAATGGATTACCTACAACAACTAGCACTAAAATAAGTAATAAACAAAGTGTAGCTTTATCACAAAGAGTTATGTACTACAAAAAACTATACCACTCAGTTGCCTGAAATAGCTACTCACCAAGCAACTACTCTGCACAGACAGCAATCACCAATGATATCCCACTAAAAAGAAAAAAGAAAAAAGCAATTTAGACATATGACAACACAAACATCACTGTGCTCAAATCTAAAGACAATGTCAAACACACAATACTGCATTTAGTACACCACCGACGAACATGTCAACAATACTCCTTTGGAGTAAATTGCTTTCACTTACCTAAAACATGCAACTATGCAAACCACAGGACAACTACTGCCAAAACCGCAAAGATCCACAGCAAAGGAAGCAAAAGCGTTGAACTAGAAGAAAAAGAAGAAATACATTTTTATAATCACAAATACAAATACTTTGCCAGTTGACAAACACCCCACCACCAAGAACTTAGAAGTTGTCCCTGGTACCTAAGTGGATCCTGCCCCCCTCGGGGGTAGATGGGCGTAAAAAAATTGGCCAATCTGACCCCAAGGGGGGCAGAAATGGGCAACACCTCTGTGCCCCCTTTCAGGGGGCGACCCTTCCCAAAGGGGGCAGCCCCAGCACAACACAAAACAAAAAAATCCCTGCCGTATTGGTGGTCTCTGCCCTCCTTGGGGGCAGATGGCCCTACAAAATTACGGGCAGAGATGGGCAATACACATTTTCCCCACCTTAGGGGGGCGACCGTTGCCCAAGGGGTGCCCCCAAACACACACCAAACACAATCCCTGGCACCTAGTGTGCTTCCACCCCCCCCCGGGCCAGATCGTCCAAAAAATGGCTGGTCTGCCATCGGGGGGGGGGGGGCCGAAACAGAAACCCTTGCCCAAGGAGTTGCCCCCAAAATGAACAATAAAAACAAAATCCCTGGTGTCTAGTGGTTTTCGCCCCCCGCCCCCCGGGGGCAGATCAGCCCAAAAATCGGCGGATCTGCCCCCAGGGGGGGGGGGCAAAATACAAATAAAAATTGCCCCCGGGGGGGGCGACCCTTGCCCAAGGGGTCGCCCCCAAAAACACACATAAACAAAGATATCCCTGGTGTCTAGTGGTTTTCGCCCCCCCCTGGGGGCAGATCCGCCGAAAAAACTGTGGATCTGCCCCCGGGGGGGGCGAAATACAAATAAAAATTGCCCCCGGGGGGGGCGACCCTTGCCTAAGGGGTCGCCCCCAAACACACATAAACAAAGTTATCCCTCGTGTCTAGTGGTTTTCACCCCCCCCCCCGGGGGCAGATCCGCCGAAAAATGCCCAAGGGGTCGCCCCCAAATTTACCCACAAAGAAAATCCCTGGTGGCTAGTGGAGATTCCTGCTCCACGATCGCGGGCCCTGCCCGCGATCGTGGAGCAGGAATCTTCTGAAAACAGACACAGGGGGAAAGGAAAAACCCTTTCCTTTCCCACCGTGTCTGTTTTCTCAACCCCCCCGCCCCCCAAAAACGGAAAGGACTCACCTTACAGGTCCTCCTCCGAAGACGCGCTGGAAGCAAATGGCTTCCAGCGCGCCCGGCAACACTAGATGACGTCAGCGCGCTGTGCGCGCGCTGACGTCATCGGATAGCCGTGGGGGGCGGGGGTGGAAGGGGAAGGTCTTCCCCTTCCATCCCCGCCTGGGGGGGAGGGGGGTGCACGCCCCCAAGTTCCCCTGTGCCTAGCACGAGATGATCTCGTCCAAGGCACAGGGGAACTGTAGCCTTGGACGAGATCATCTCGTCCAAGGCACAGAACCGGTTAAGGAAAACGGGCTGCAATACAAAAAAAAACTGCTTTATTGAAAAACAGTCACAGACATGGTGGTCTGCTGTCTCCAGCAGGCCACCATCCCTGTGAGTGCCGCGAATCGGAAGGTGGTCGCAAATTGCGACCCACCTCATTAATATTAATGAGGTGGGTCTTTGCGACCCCTTTGCGATTCGCAGATGGTGTCAGGGACACCATCCTGCATCCGGGTTTGCGACTCGCAAATTGCGAGTCACTCAGACTCGTAATTTGCGAGTTGCAAACTCGGACTTTGCTACATCTGGCCCTAAGCTCTTTAGCCATCCTGTTGGTAACCATGACCAAAGCCAGGACCAATCATCAGAATCAGAAATTTTCTCTGCTACATGAAATATTCCAACTGCTTGCTTAATTTGGGTGACATCCCTTGCTATGTTTCCACTTTCATTTAAAAAATAACAGCAGGAGGAATTCAATAAAACGCACAGTCCTCCATGTTGTAGTGTCAGGAGGTCAAGGGCGATTCTATGTTGAATAGTCATGGCAGCCACTGAATTAATTTCCACCTGCAACTCTTGAAGTGCATCTCTTGTTGCATTGAACGCTATGGCTAGCTCAGCAGACATATTAACAAGGGCCAATTCCAAATCATATATGCCATATCCAGGGATTAATATACACATTAGCTCAAAAAATAGACCTTGTCTAGCCTCCAGAATAGGTGTATGAATATCTCTTTTATACCTATGGGCAAAACTCCCCAAGTTTAAAGGCTCATGTGCTGCAATATGCGGCACAACTGAAATGTTTGGTGTAAGATAAGAAATAGCACACATGCCTTCCAAGTGCCACGGAAGCACCTTGTAAGCCTTAGTTCCACAAATGAAATACATACTGCCCTGTAACTGTGGGTCCAATGTGTGATATTTACTGAGAGGAAGGCCTACCCCGTCAGGGAAAGAGTTCTGAAATTGATCACACCATTTATAATCAATCCATGCAGAGTTTATAAAAGTAACATTTGCCCACGGTGCCATGTAAGAGCAGCGAGCTGACCATAGAGGATATTCAAATATTTTAGAAATCACATTTGGTGCCCTAGCATAATCATTTTCTTGTTCAATTAGTGGATCATATAGAAGACCATCAGGTGTTATCAACAGTGTCTCTCCATGAATAGTGATGTTCCAGTAATGGAAAGTGTAGGTAACTTTCTTTCCTTGTGTCTTAGTTGTCCAGATCCTACTTATTAACTGTCTGTCCCTTATATTCCAATTACCCATGGTATCATCAAATTCTAATATGTTAGGACACTTGCTACTTGCGAGATATCCTAAGTATTGGGAATCTGGGTTACATCCTGAAACTTGATGCTTTATACATACAGGAAAAGCACTGTCCTCTGCATTGATTTCCCTCATAGGTGACACTGGGTATTCAGCTTGAATATTGGGCAGTATGGTACAACGTGGGTACCATCCAATCCTTCCTTCTCCACAGTCCCAAGTTACGTTTGGTATAAGGCATCCTTTTCCTTGTGCATTATTCTGTATAGGCACAGGTGTCCCATGTAACCCAATGGGGTCATTGGGGTGTCTGGATAATTCTCTACACATCCAGCAGTTTTCAAGACCTAAGACTTGGGCTACTTTCTCATGTACTGCAATGAGGGGATGGTCAGCTGTTTGTCTAAATACTGGTAGTACATACAAAATTAAGGTACTAAAAAATATTATTTGTACTATGCAATGTATTTTTTTTCTCCAAAAGTTATAGATATATATATGAAGTCTGTTCAGTAAGGAAATGGCACGCAGCGTGCTGTCCTCTGCTTCTCCTATTAGTCTGCAGTTGTCTTGTTCAAGGGCGGTTTCATGGACCTGCCCTGCGTTGTCCTCTTCAGTCTATTTTTCTGCAGGTGTGACTATCACCTTTATTCGAGACTACATTGTGTGCTTCACTCAACTGCATCAGTTGGTGTCACCTGACACTTGATGACGGGCCCTCAGCGTGGCTCTTGGGAACGGTCTGGTCTGTCTCCCTCTTTTTCTGGTATGTTGCGCTGCTCCACAGGTTGCATGTGCTCATCCATTGCAGGCACGTCGGTCTTTGTTGTTGTTGGTGCGGATCTGCACCTAGTGCCGTGAATCCACTCAGGACGTCCCTGTACCTTCACCGCCGTCCGCGTCACCAGGAGCACGAGGTGTGGTCCAGTCCACCTAGAACTAAGAGAAACATCTTTTATTTTTCTCACCATGACCATGTCTCCAGCTTTAAAAGGATGTGTGGGATCTGAGGACGGATGGGGCAAAGCTTCCTTCACCTGGAGATGGCGATGCCTCAAGACTGATGACAATTTTATAGCATAGTCAGAAATGTTTTCATCTGTCCACAGCAGTGCTGCTTGAGATGCCTGAGAGGCAACCTCAACCCCACAGACATAGGCTGCCCCATCAGTACCTCATGGGGGGACAAAAGGGTTGTCCTGGATGGCGTTGCCCTTATGGCATGCAGCACTAAAGGCAGAGCATCAGGCCATTTCAGGCCTGTTGCATCAGTTGTTTTTGCTAATCAATTTTTTATAGTGGAGTTAATCCTCTCCACCTGTCCTGAACTTTGGGGGTGGTAAGGGGCATGCAGTTTCCACTCTATTCCCAAACATTCACACATCTTTTGCACCACTGCAGCCACAAATTCACCCCCTCTGTCGCTATTAATGCCCTGGGGGACCCCAAATCGGGGTATGATATCTTTCATCAAACATCGCACCACAGTTTTCGCATCATTCTTCCTTGTGGGAAACGCCTCCACCCATTTTGAAAATTGATCCACACACACCAGCAAATATTTGAATCCATTCACTGGGTGCATATAGGCAAAGTCTATTTGGACATTGGTAAACGGCCCCTGTGGTACTAGTAAGTGATCATGTGTAGCAGGGGGACGGCCTTTAGTATGTTTGGCACAGACAAGACATTGGGAGCAGAATTGTGCAGTGAAGGCTGTTATACCTGGTGCAAACCATTCCTGTCTAATTAGCTCATTCATCCCCCCTTGTGCCATGTGAGTGGGTCCATGAGCAAGCCTTGAAAGGGGAAGGAACATACTACGTGGAGCCACAGGTCTCTCCCATCCTGGTGGACCTATAATCCCTCATCGTTTTGCAATCACCCAGCATCAATCCACACTCTTTCCTCAGCTAGTGTTGCAGACCATTGTGCTTCCTTCACATCACCTAGCAACAATTGTCTCTGAATAAGCTGAATTTTTGGAATGCTTTTTGCCATTAGGGGCACCATTTGTACTGGCTGTAACATGCTTTCTCTTGCTGCTGTGTCAGCCATGGTGTTTCCTCTGGCTATTTTGGTGTTAGCCCCTGTATGTGCCTCACATTTTCTGACTGCTATGCTGTTGGGTAGTAGTATTCCTTTTAACAAGTTCTTTACTAAAAGGCCATTTTGGATGGGGCGCCCTGCTGCTGTTATGAAATCACGATACTGCCACAGCTGGCCAAAATCATGGATAACTCCAAAGGCATAACGTGAGTCAGTATAAATATTAATAGTTTTCCCCTCGGCTAGGATGCATGCTTTTGTTACAGCACACAGCTCAGCTTGCTGGGCAGATGTGCCTGGGGGCAGAGCTTCACTTTCAATTATGGTGTCTACTGTTGTTATCGCATACCCTGCTCTGTAATTGGTGTCTGTTAGTTTACTCGAGGAACCATCAGTGTACCACTCATAGTCTGCCTTTTCTAAAGATGTCTGTTGTAAATCTGGTCTGGGTGTGGTGCATGTTTGTACAACCTCAACACAATCATGGTCAGGGGGTCTCATTGGAATCACCTATTGCAGGTAATAATGTTGCCAAATCAACAGGTGGGCATTTTTTAATGGTAATATTAGTGTTAAACAACAACGTGACCTCATAACCCGTGCGCTTGGCTGCCGAAAAATGCTGTGTTGCTGCTGATGACAACAACAACTGTACCGAATGTGGCACATAAACAATACAAGGGTAGTCCATCACAATTGGAGCCGCCCTCTCTACCATCAGAGCGGCTGCTGCCACTGCTTTCAAACAGGCTGGATCCCAGTCACTGCCGAAAGCAAAGTCACAGAGTAATACGCCACAGGTCTTTTTCCAGAGCCATGCTGCTGTGTCTGTACACCATTTGCAATGCCATTTTGTTCTGACACATAGAGATGGAAGGGTAGTTTGTAATCAGGCAGCCCCAATGCTGGCGCAGTATACAATGTCCCTTTCAGTTTCTTGAAACATTCTGCAAGTTCATTAGTCCATACAATGTTGTTAGATGCATCTTGTAGTGTGCATTTCCTCAAGAATGCATCATAGGATCTGTACTCAGGGATCCACTGGCGGCAGTAGTTCATCATCCCCAGGAAGGACATCATTCCTTTCTTGGTGGACGGTGGCTGCATGCTTTGAATCATTTTTATTCTGTCAGGTGATATGCAGCGCGTACCTTTGGATACCACATAACCAAGGTAAGTCACCTCTTTTTGGCAGCACTGAAATTTTGACAATGAGGCTTTGTGTCCTCTCTCTTGGAGGTGGTTCAGCAGAGCTACAGTGTCTTTTTCACAAGCCTCAAGTGATGGGGATGCCACAAGGAGATCATCAGCGTACTGAAAGATTACACTGTTGCCTTCCAGGTGTAGGCTGTCCAGGTCTCTCTTTACTGCCTGTGCATACACCGTGGGACTCTCTGTGAAGCCTTGGGACAGTCTTGTGAAAGTGTACTGGGTATCTTTTATTGTGAAGTCAAAGAGGTACTCACTCTCTGGATGGACTCTAATACTGAAAAACACACTTGAGAGATCTATAACTGAGAAGTACTCTGCTTCTGCAGGTATAGAAGATAATATAGTATTGGTGTCAGGCACAACAGGTGCTAAGGGAACCACAATGTTGTTTATCTGGCGTAAATCCTGTATGAATCTATACTGCCCAGTGTTGCCCTTGGGCAACAGAATTATTGGACTATTACAGGGGCTAGTGTTCTTTTTAATGATACCCTGTTGTAAAAGAGACTCAATCACAGGTTTTATTCCCTCCTCTGCCTGGGGTGACAGTCTGTACTGACGCACATAAGGTAGTTCTGCATTTTCCTTAAGCGTCACTTTATTGGGAGGGCATGTTTTAAACAATCCTGCCTCACTTTTGTGTTTTGCCCAAACCTCTGAGTTCACTTGTTCTACGACCTTGTTTTTTGTCAGCTGTAAAGCCATATTTCCTTCAAGCTTGTCAAAAACTGCAGCCCTGTCATTTCTCAGCATACACAACGTCCAACACCATCCTTCTCCATCTACCAACACAGACACAACTCCCAAAGGAAATGTAAAGTCCTTAGTTCTTGGTAAGACCCGGAGACGTTGGACCATGGCGCCCAAATCTTTAGGATAAAATCCTGGTGCTGCAGCTATAGACACATGTGGTTCTGGAGCTGGTACTTGAAATAACCTCTCTTCCGGTGGTCCTAGCTCAATGCTGACAGCACACCCTTCTTCTTCATGCAACTCCATTGTCCAGTACAAATATTTGTCTGCCATGTAGGCATACCATTCAGTCACTGGGCCTGTAAAAAATGCTGCAGTACAGTGTCTCGGCCCAGGTACTAATGCCAACTGTACCAACTTGGTCATCAAGTCTCTCACAATGTCAGGGCTGTATTTAAACAGTTCTTGAAACATGTCATTGTAGAAATCTCCCTGTATCGGGGTCCATTGGTAGCGTGTTGGATAGAGAGACAAAACCGGGTTTGGTCATAACATAGAATCCTCACTCAATTTGCAAGCAGTAAGTGCTCTATTAGCCAATTCTAATCTGTCCTCAGGCACTTGTAAGTAAATCCCATTTTGTGAAAAATATAATGTTGCATGCAATTTACAGAGGAGGTCTCTTACCAGCAAATTGATGGGTGCGTCTGGTGACAGGAGAAACTGATGGGTCGTTGTGAAATCCTCAACAGAAACTGGAAGGGGTTCTGATAACTCTTCATGCATTAGCATTCCATTTACAGCTACAATAGTTACTGTTTTACCACTACTGGGACCCAGCTTGTTTCTTACTGCAGAGATAGTTGCACCGCTGTCTATTAGGAACTTAATTTCCTTACCTCCTACCTTAATTGGGAACATGGGATTCTCCTCAGGCATGTCAGATACATTCATCATAAAGCACTGTGTTCGCCGGTTTTCTGTTGTTTGGGTCATCTCTCTGTCCACGTGGTCCTATGCTGATCCATGTCGTTCCTGAAAGGGATCCCTCAGGGAGTGCTGTGTTTGCTTGATGTCTGTAGGCATGGGTGATGCTGATGGCTGGACCTCGTCCCTGTCAAACCTGTCATACCTGTTGTTTCTGTCTTTTCTCTCAAACCGGTCATTTCTGTCTCTTCTACCTCTATAATATTTACAATTTCAGCTCCAGTGCCCATACCTCAGGCAAACATAGCACTGATCCCTAGCCATGTCTCTTCTCTGGTATCCTTGTCCTTCATCCTGTCTATGACGCGCCCCCTGATAGTACATTCCCTCTGGCTCCTCCTCTCGCTGTAATTGCTGCAACATCATTCCTTTGTCAGTTTTAGCTGAGTCCTTCTTTATTTTGAAAATACCATCCCTTTCTATAGTTGCCAGAAGTGTGCACAACTCTTAATATCCTTTAGCAGACCAGTTAGGGTGGCGTAGTTTGCAACTATGGGCCACAGATGCTAATAATCCATTCATAAGGGTCTGAGTTGCCAATACTTTATATGCCTCTGTCGTGCGAGTTACATCTGCACTATTATCCCATGCCACTGATTCCCTTGACTTCTGCAACGTGGCTGTCACTTGAGAAAAATCACCATGTTTTACTGCTAAGCCATTTATTGTGTCCATGACAGACTCTAACCAATTCATCAATCTATTTTCTGTGACATCCATATTATTAGTCAGTATTGTCCAGTCCCTTTCCTGTGGAATTTGGAACGCACTTTTTACTAAAGACCATCTGCTACCATATTCTAGTTTTAGTAAAATTTCTATGTTTCTGGGAAGGGGTATAAGCAATGCATATTTTATGGAGCCATTCATAATATTTCACACTGGCTGTGAATGGGTCTGGGGCATCTTTAGCCATCTGAGCTGCTTCCAAGGTGGTCCATGGTTTTAACATTGCTGTCCCTCCTAACACTATTCTTGGAGCAGTCATTCTAGCGTTTAATAGTGCATCATCAGTAAAGGAGTTCTCACCCTTTTCTTTTAGCGCCTGTGTGCATGACTGTGTAAGTATCAGCCGTTCTCTGCTATCTATCTTATCCTGAAGATTATGAATGGAGCGTTGTATTTTCTCCCTTTCTGTGTTCACTTCTTCCTGGAACCTATCTGTCTCCCGCCTTAGGTAAGCTAACTGCCCATGTTCCTCCTCAGTGTTTTTTCCTTGTGCACTCATCCCTAAATCCTCCCTTAGACCAAAAGTGGAAGTTGGGACAGTGGATTCAAAAGCAAGCGGTATGTCCCCCCCAAAGGACAGGTGTTTATTCAGGACCGGTGTTGTGGCACCACCTTCTCTGGCACTAGTTGGCATGTCAGATACCCTAGTTAAATCACCCTCCAGGGAAATATGGAAATAAGGCACATGGGGCAAGCCTGGTTTTGGACCCAGAGCCTGCTTGTGTGAGTTATTTCTTTCACAATGTACATAGGGGCCTGAAAGTGATGTGTAAATTGAAGTTGTTTGAGGAGGTGGAACTGGCCCTGCAGAATGGATGCTTTGGTCCAATGTTAGGGGGCTGCTCCATTGGTATTTCTACTTGTGCTCCAGGAATTGAACTCACTATTCACATCCAATCTCTGTCTATTCCTTTTTTCCTCTGTTAAAAACAGTATCTCTTCCTCAGTTAATGTACTACTAATTATTTGCTCATTATTCCCTCCTTCCCCTAATTTTACATAAAGGCCATGAGGCTTGGAGGTGATAAACAGTTTCTTTAATTTATTTATGTCAATATACACTTGGCGGTGAGTCCAAATACACAGCAGAGCAGCAGCCCTTCTTGAAGTAGTGGCATTTGGTATTGTTTTAACTCTGTCTACTTCAGCTGTCGTCAAACCACAGTGGTTACATAGTGACAAAAATGCTGCTCTGTTTGCACATAGTTTCTTAATTCTAATAAACATTGGCTATATGTTGTGGGCCAATCCTTTGCTACTTCTAGCTCCTTTTTATTAGATTTTTTGCATTCCCTGTTCACCACTGCCACTGTAGAACATTGGTCTCTGGAATCTGTGGAGACATTTTCCTGGCCTTTCCTTTTTGAAAGGAGAGCTTTCTTCTTAGCAATGGAAAGCCACTGCTGCAAGCAATCGCTTATGTAGTGTGAATTCCATGATGGGTCACCCCGTAATTCTATAGTCTCTGTCAATAGTTCAATATCCTCTATCTCAAGAGAACCAAATCTAGGCCACCTCCCGTTATTCCCTTTCCAAGTCCAAACTAGTGCGCAGAAAGGTGTCACATATTCCAGACAATTTGTATCTTCTAGAATCTGAGCTGCAGGGCTATCTCGTGGTAATTTAAAACCTTTCTCTCCTGTCAACTGTTTAAACAACTTTTTAGTCTTTTTCAGCATTCTAGGGCTTACCACCATTACATTTCCTTTAGACTTGCCGCTGCCCATTGTGCCCTTCCCTCTCAATTTTACAATCTGGAATAAATAAACACAATGGTCGTATCCTGCAAAATAAATTGTTAAACAGGGAAATAAATTGTTATGCAGTCGTGGATAGACAGAGAGATAGAGAAAACACGAGCTGTTGACAATTTAGAGGCAGAACATAAAACAGTTTTTCTTGTCTAATGCAGTGCTGCACTACTTTACACGTAATTCAGAAACATTGCAATGAAACATAGTGGCACATTTACACTTTAAACAACACACAATTCAAATACAGCCATTGATCAATGACAGACTATTTGTTTGTGCACATTTCAAAATAATTTCCTGTGTTCCGGTGCCAGCTGATCAAATGCCTCCCAAGCTACACTCCAAGGACGGTTTTAATTAATTAATTTATTTATTTATTTTCTCTCCGGGATTACCGTAAAAAAACAAAATTCTCTTCTTTCTGTTCAGGGTCTTCTGCGTGGTATTACATTTCGTCATACGAATTTGCCACTATCATTTAACGTAATGATACGGGTAACCTAGTTACTCCTACGTCACCTATTTAAGAAAAAAATTGTCTTCCGTCTGGCCAGGTTCCCCTGCGTGGTATTACAATTCGCTGTACGAATTTGCCACTATCATTTTGTTACTCCTCAGTCACCTATTAAATAGCCAGCTATATTTTTATTTACATCAATCCCTAGTTTAACTCTTAGCTAAGCGTTGAAAGGCCACAACAGCAAGGCATTTAATGAACTTACCGGTGGTGGCATTTCGCGCATCCCACTTCTGATGCCATTTGTTAGGAAAACTATTTTTCAACCCTCCTCAGAGTGACGCAAAGAAAACACAAACACCAGGCAAGGCTCCGGAACAGATTAAATGTTTCTTGAGGTACCAAGGTTTATTGGCAGGCCAAAGCAGAAGACAGACGCACATCCCAGTGTTACGTCTTACAAGCTGGCATCTTCTGCCCTGAAGCATATAAGTCAGGCACTTATATATGTTAATAAGTGCTGTCACAGCACAACCCCAAAAGGGGACACAGTCCAAACATGGGCACGCAAATACAAAAGAAATGCTGCATATACAAAACTTAAAGTCCATAGTGTAAAAATATACATAATGCAGTGTGAGCATGAACACGCGAACAGACAACAGGTGGTCCCTAAAGAAAAGGGGGCTGGTTTGCTGACTGGCTGAACTTAAAGTGTGAGACCAAGCTAAAGTTAACAACGTGGCTTTGAGAGGTTTGTTTGCACAACTGGCATACTGTAGGTGTCAGAGAGGTCAGTAGGGAAGTCTTGGAGCAGTTCTAGAATAATGATGTGGGTGAGCTGGTTCAGCCAGTGAATGAGATGAGCAGGTGTCTTGGAAATGGAAAGAATAAATAGCTTACTGAGATTTAGATAATGGAGGAGAGAATTGGAACTAAAGTATCATATCTATAGGTACATACATGGGAATATATTTTCCTCTACAGTAAGCACCTGTTCAACTGCTCCAACCAAAATGCAGCATCATTTCTGAAATCTTTTAGTGGATATGAAAGGTGGATGTGAGGATTGTGGTGTATTTTGTGGTAAGGTTGCATAACCATATTGTGTAATACACTTGTAAAACGGTCTTGGGTCCATTCAGGCTTGTTTTTGAAACCTTTTAGCTCAACCCTGGGTAGTTGTGTCTTTAAGGTCAAGGCTTAAACAGAGAAACTAAGGTAAAGCATTTAGAAGCACCAAACCATGAAATAAGAAAGTGTACTATTCTGATACCACACCAGCTCTTGGCACGGTACATGGAACGCTGGTGTAGAATCAAAATACTCTCAGGGACACTTGCGGTGTTTTTGTGCCCAGCTGCTCGGGGTGGTTTCTAGGCATAAATAAACTAAACTTGTATACGAACTTGACCTCGTGTGTTTGCTACCGCTGGAAGTCACACAACATGAAAGAAATCCAACACCCATTTATAAAAATAGAATATATTTTAATGAATTTTTAGAGAGGTGAGCAAAATCCACTGGAGGCTTCCGGAGATATATATATTTTAAAAGAAAACATAATTCTCAGTTCTTTTAGTCACAATCACAAACAAGTATTAGTTACCCTAAAGTTTGAAAACGTTTGAAAAGTTTGGAAAAATTGTGTTCGGCTATTTCAGCCTGACTAGTGTGACCAAATCCAGAAGGGAGAAGGTCAGTGAGGCCAACTAAAGAGTATTTGGACAGTTACCTGGTCACCAAAGTGTTCTCCAGTCCAGTTCTGAACTTTACATTACAACTGCCATATACTTTAGCAGAGTGGTCCTGATGCTGGGGAAACAGGAGGAAGGGATGCTCTGGGTACTGTGGGGTCAACTGGGGTGTCATTGCAGTTATTCCTTGGTCCATGGCTCAGGTGGAGTGACTTTGACATCATAGCTCAGGTCCTTCAAAGTCCTCTTTGAGCCAGTAGAAGGCCAGCTGATCACAGTTCCGAAGTGATCTGACGTTCAGGATGTCAAGTGTGCCATATTTATGCACAGAAAGTGCCTTGGGGGAAAGATGTGATCACTAGCTAAAGGGCCAGCAAGATCCCTCCACCCTGTGACAAAGTCCGGCTATGTGTGGCATCTTACAATCCTAGAGTGCACTATTCTGCCCACTCCCAAGATGTTGGAACCCTTCCTCAGGTGGTAGGAGCTCCATAGCTCACCCTAGAAGTGTGTCTTCCTGGAGGCTACACACCTTTGGAAAAAATGGTTTGGGCACTGGTCTCACCTCTCTGTTCCCACTGCCAGCCTCTCTGCCTGAACAAAGGGCAGCCCCTCTAGAGTGTATATACCATTTGCCCACCAAACGCGGCTTGCCTTTGGAGCTGTCTTTTTGCACACCACAACTGGCTTCCTGCAAGTGGGAGGTAACACCTCTCCCTGTCCTCTCCCTGTAGCAAGCTTCTGTTGTACCTGAGCATGGGAGTCAATCACACTACTCTCCAGCAGGGCAGAAGGCTGCCTGGTGGCCAGCAGCTGTGTGAGTCCACTCGAAAAACTAGACAACTTTTTAAAAGTTGCCTTTCCTTAAAAGTGACATTAAATTAGACTTGGGCATCAAGTTGGGGTTAATGTCACTATTAATTTGATACCCTAAAGGACCTCTTTTAGTAGTCTCATTCAGAGGATCGCCGGACTGAGAGCCAATGGGGCTACTAACTTTTCCACAGCAAAAACGACAATTTGGAAGTTTTGCTGTTAGGACATATTAAACGTACATGTCCTACTTAATAATATACAACTCCCTGCCTTGGGGCTCCATGGGCCTTCTTACATATATAGACTCACACATTTTGTTAAGGGAATTAGGGACTTTGCTATTGGGTTAAATGGCAAAGTCGAACTAGCAGCTTTACATCTGCTTTTCCAGACTGCATTGGCAGGCTGGGAGCCATTTTGTATGTTGTCACTACCAGGGTGGCACAATTAGTCCTGCAGACCTGGGGGACGCTCTACCTTACATGCCCTTGGTACCATATACTCTGGACATATAAGTAAGCCAGCTTACGCCAATTGGGTGTAGCCAATTCAACATACCTTTTGTAATGGGTTAGAGCAGTGACACTGAGGTCTGGTTAGCAGGCCTCAGTGCACTCTCAGAGTCGAAAAGCCAGCAGCATCAGTCCAAAACTTAAGCGGTGATAATGCGAAAAGAGGTATTTACTTACAGTTGGGTAGTGGTTCTTTGTGTAGGTAACAGCAACAAAGTAACAGAAACTTAGCAAATTTGTGAACAAGCAGAATCCATATGATATTTTAGTGCAATGTAACAGAAATATCACTATAGAGTACACCAATACTACTGATGGTGCATGGAACAGTTTTAAAGGACACCTTTTATTAGATATTGTAAATATAAAATATCCAGTTGTTGCCTAGTACTTATAAAAAAGTTTATTAACTACATAGGCTATACTTGTCTTATTTGATATGCTATAAGCGTACTCACCTGAGTAGGAGCTAATGTTCTTTCTGTCTCAGCCCATTTTCCACTTAGCCCTCCAAAAGTCTCCTGACAGAAACCTCATTTATAAGGTGCACTCACATACATCCTATCACTCAGCTAATGTTCCTAGCATTCTCAGGTACTATAAATACCTACCAAAAGGGGCTACAAATGATTGGGGATTTTATTTTGCTTATGGAAACTGAGATTCTTGTTTAGTAGAGTCAAAGTTGTCTATTTTAGAACATAAAATGAGTTGAGCCAAAGTTCACACGACCAAATTAGAACATGTAATGTATATGAAGGTAGCCTAAAAACATAACTAGTTAATTTCAGTTGCATTTTTATTGAAACACTTTCAGACTGGGCATTTGTGTTACAAGTGTTTGACTACAAAGAAAATGAATACCTATAAAACATGATGTATAGTACGTTTTAAGGTATTATGCATAGGTTAAATGCAGGACCACTGGAATTCTGTGTCAGGAGAGGGCCACATTATGTGACAGGATTGTGTAAATTATGCAACAAGAAAAGGCAAATTATGTGGACACAGTTTATAATAGCATTACTTCATTATTTCTTCATTTTAAACTTGGTAACACTGCATGGATATTGGTTGCACCTCATTAGTACCAGTTTAACACCCAAGTATACCAGAAAGCAACAGAGAGGTGACCAGTCCATGTCTGCAAAGGGCCTTCCACTGTGCAGCAACACTTGTCACTGCATTTTTAGTAACTTTTGAACTGCTTGATCTAGAATCATTTTTAAAATCTGTAGATTATGCAACAGATGATGGATTATGTGGCAAATCTATAAGTATGCAAAAATTGCCGCATCTGCAAAATTGCTCATTTCAGCAGCCCTGGTTAAAGGATACTTTTCATATCAAAGTAAAGTGTACTAAAGTCGAAGATGGCTGTGCATCACGTTTTACAGCTTTTCTTGGGAGTCACACTGGCACATGCCATTACCCAGCCTCAGTTGCCACATATATTAAGATGGTTTAGGTAGGAGTAAGCAGTGTTTGTGCAACAGATTGCGCACAACTGAAGTGACAAGGGCATATCACTGGGTATGTGTTTCATTATTGCAAAAAGAGAAACATGGAATGTCAGTTCTGCATACCAAGGTATCAAAATAGGCAGAGATGGTGTCAGACCCCATTTCAACTGGCCACAGGGAAGGCAGGGGCTATTGGGCCTCAACCGTGATGTCATCTGCCCCTGGTATCCTGGACTCAGCCGTACTATTGGTCTGCAAACTGGGTCAAGTACACGTCTAACACACTTGAATCTCAGGCTAGTGAGGGTGAGCGTTTCAAGTTGTCTCAGGGGGGTATTGTGGGATGTAGAAATTTCAAACTAAAGTAATAAAACAATACACAGAGTCAACAACTGTCCAACCCAGTGCTTTTGTTTTAACAAAAAGAGGAGTACTTTAATAACACCTCATCTCAACAATATATATAAATGAATATGCAGCACAGCATGGAAGGTATTCTTCAACGATTATGGGGTTACTCTGGCTAGGCATTTCTCTTAAGCCGGTTGCAATAATCTTAACAATGTGCCCAAATCAGTTAGTAAAGCTCAGTTAGTGTTTTTTTCAGGCGTTGGTGTTAACTGAGGTGAAGTGCACTCTGGATCTCTAAGTGAGTGTATGCAGTCTTCAACTGAAAAGGGCAAGAAAGTATACATTTGCAGGGTCTTAATGAGGTGCCCTACCTCCTTCTCTCAACGTTGGTCCAATCAAAGCTACAGCAGCACAGGCAAAAGGCTTTCTGATTGGGCAGGTCTGGCACTTTCGGCTAGTGGATTCCGTCTTCTGGTCTGGGATGGAGGGTTCTTGGTTCTCAGGGTTTAGCAAAGACAGAGTCAGCACAGGTCCTCTGTTATTTCTCTGTAGCAGTGGTTGGGGCTGGCTCACTGGTGAGTTGGAGGTTTTTGCTGGCCTATCTTGAGAATGCAAGAAGAGTAAGAAACACTTGATACAATCGGTCAGCTCTAGGCACACTCCCACAGCAGTTCGCTTCTCCTGGGCCACTCCTGCCTCCAGACTTAGAGGCTTGGCTTCCCTGATTTGTCAGGCTGCTGCTGCAGGACAAAACACATCTTCAACTCCATCAGCAGAGAGATGGGCCCCCAGGTCTCAGGCAGACCTAGAACTCAGTACAGTGCACAGACTTGAGGTGTTATATTCTCACTTCTAAGAGGCTGTGCGTCAGCAATTCCAGGCCTGGATTACAGCAGCTCTCTGAGTATTCTGTGGAGTACCTCAGTTCTTAACAATTGAAGAAGCTTGAAACTGAAACAAAGTGGGAGTAGTTGGGTCACACTTTTATTCCCCATTTTCAGGGATGTGGATCCACTATCTAAAGTCTAGGAACCCATTTGGTGTTCCTTTTCACATTTCATTTTCGGGCTGCAGGGAACACCCAGCCTTTGTATAAGATGATGACTTTTCCAGCAGGTAGTGAAGTGTCTGGCTCCAAGTAGGAGAACCCATGACATGAGCACAATACGTGTAAAATTCTGATACTGGCTGTCATCAACCTTCGTGGATGGCCACTCAAGGGAAGAATAAAAGGACAAAGGCACTGCCCAGAAACCTCCCTTTTTCAGCTGAGTCTTCGGACTCGTCCCATTCCCCCACCATCACCAGATAGCAGCACTCAAAGAACTAATCAGCAATCCCCTGCTGAAAAGTTTACCATGGAATTTCCTAAAGCCAGCCCAGTCTCCATTCTTCCACATATCAGCGTCTAGAGGTATATCTTCCAGCCTAAGTATACAGGCAGTGCATTTCCAATGTCTGGCAAGGCTGTATTACAACATCCATCTTGGGCCACATCAAAGTAGGGGCAATCCAGAAGGAATTCCACTGGCTTCAGCATTCGCACTCTCGCAAACAGCACAGACTGCTACTATCATGCACCGTTCATATGCTATCAACATACGCACAGGGATGTCGGATCATGGTCTGAGCGTGACATGAAAGCAGAACTTTACACATGCTGGCTTGTAGGAATCACACTCTCACTTTGAATACTATGGATTAAAAAACAGTATGCTGCCACCACCACTTCAGTACATTTTCCAAATGACACAGACGGTAGTCCCATGTCCACTAGAAAAAACACTTTTGATTCGCTTACTGACTTTTCAACCAGGACATCTGTCTTGTGGTCAATTTTCGGCCTAGAACTCAGCGTGCACACAGGATTCTGTATCAGGGGTGACCCCTCCATGTGAGCCGAGGAGCGTGGTAACCCACAAAATAAAATGCCCCTAAAACTGAAAAATAAAATGGTAATAAACTTTGTTCATTAACATTTTTTTTTCAGTGTCCCGTCCTGAACCAAGTGTCAGGATGGGGGAAGGGCAATTGCTGGCGAGTGGCAGCAGGGAGCTGTGCACTTGTTTAAAGTGCGCATGTCCCTTTGGCTGGCCGTCTTGTGACAACCAGCCAGACATGCACACTTTAAACATCTCTAACCCAGCTGTCCTAAGACCACTGGGTTAGAGAAAGCACAGGCCTCCAGCCCTCTGGTGAGTGCTGAGAGAGGCCGCCCCCACCAATCCTGAGGCTGGTTTCATGCTGGTTACCAGCATGAAACCAGCCTCAGAATTGGTTATTATTTTTTCCTGGTCCCACTCGTTCGAGCTTCCAGGAGGAGGACACCATGAGGAAGATGACTGCAGGTAAGTGACATTTTTTAAAAAAATTTAAAATTATTATTATTGTGCCCACCCCGCCATAAACATAAGCCAGCCACCACTGTTCCGTATGTGCTGAATCCAAAGGAAAATCAGTATTCCAGTTTCACTTTGAAATTGTCATTTGTCTTTAATTGTTCACGTGCCAAGTCATGAAGCATTTATTATTTTCATCTTTCTTGGGACATTTTTCACAACTTTCAGGTATGCTCTCTACCACCATCAGCTAATAGGAAAATCTGTCAACTGCTTGCATTTAGGGTGCTAGTGGGGACCATGATTTCAAAATCTTGTTTTCTTCTTTTCTGACCTCGGCTTCCAGGCCTCGTCTGGGAATGTAGCTACTCTGGAATTCGTAAGTCTTCGATAAGATTGTGTTTTCCAATATTCCCATTACCAGTACAGCTACAGAACTGGAATAATGAGCCAGCAAAATTTGTAATGTAACTGGATGTGATTTTTGTTAATTTCCGTTGATGTTATTAAGTTTAAATATATTTATGTCAGTTATATGTCAATGTCTATTTCTCCTAGCGCATTGAACATTGTTCCTTGGCATATGTGCATTACATCAATTGAATGAACAAGCAAACCATGATAAATACATATTAAGTCACATACCAAATGTAGTGTGGATGGATTCCAACATTACTTATGGACAGCCCGGTTTCAGAAAGTAATGTGGCGTTTGAGGACATTTTAAAGTTTAATATAAGCTTCGTACTATGGTAATTCTATCATGCATCATGCATGGTTCTCTTTGAGACACTAAATAGTGTTCACAAATAAGTTCAGAAACGAGTATTCTTTTCAATTAAACACTACGATGTGATGCCAGCTGAGAACTGAATGTGTAATCCAGTGATTGAACATCACATTCCATTTATTTAAAACAAAGTCTTAGAAGCAGTGTTTTCTTCTACAAACCATCATTAGCACCATCAGCATAAATTAAAACATTTTATAGCAAGTATTCACTGATTCTATGCCAAGTTGTGGGGTTCACACAATCTAATCCAATGGCTAACTGTATGAACCCCAATCTTTATGGAAGGAGGTGGAATCAGAACTTCTCCTGTTATAAGTAATATTAAGCTAATGTATGTGCCCTCTCACTAGGCAATAATCAAGGCAAAGGAGGGGAAGGCGGGCTGCAGGCAGGTTGTACAGCGCACATAAAATGTGACAGAGCAAGTCAAGAGCAGCTTCAAACATACTAGAGCTGAGCTTCACCGGCCCTAATCAACATCATGCAATATCCTGACTCATTGGGGCGTATACGAGGGGGTTCTTTAGCTCCCAAGCGATTGCTGTACTGTGCTACCTGGAGCCTGTGGCAGTGAGGCTCTCTGAAGGCAGGGGAGGGAGCTGCCAACTGGAGTGGAGGCCGAAAAACAAATAGGGGGTGCAAGTGTGGCGCTGTCCAAACCTGGTTTGAGCTGCCTGTGGATGCCTGAGCTGTGGATGCAGGGCAGATTTGTGTGCCGATATGGTGAGTGTAGTGGAGAGCGGTGAGCGGGGGCACCCTCCTGTGGAGGAGGACGCAAACTAGTGGCAACCACCAGGGCCTTGCCTGTCCGGGGGACGAAAAGCACTGTCTGAACCCGGCCTTCGGAGGAGATTGCGGTCACAGTGGTTGGGGCGAGCAGACTCAGGAGGCCTGCCCTTGGCTGCCGTGCTGGGCTCTGAACATAGAAGTTCTCTACAGCATGGCTCTTTGGCTGCACCTGTGAGGGAGGCAATTGTGTTTGCAGGTGAGGAGCCTGACCCTGGTGAGCCCCTCCCCCAGTGCTGATAGCCTCTGGACTGGACAAAGCCTGTGACTCCCGCCTTGTGGGTGGCCCCTGGGACTTGTGAGGGTCACCCACTAGGGGGCAGGAGGTGGTGCTTGAACTCCCGAGTGGGAAGGCAGCTCACCTGGCTTTGCTGGGTGGGTCTCGTCCTGGAGTAGGTGGCACCTGACGTTGAGAGGGGTCTGAGGTCAATGGTGGATGGACTGCCATTCTGCTTCCCTTTGCTTATGCTGCCCGGACAGAAAACCCTGATTCAGAGTTGATATTCACAGACTACTGCTCTGGGTATTGTTCCTCCATCCTTGCAAAGGACACTGGCAACGGACCAGTAAGGCAGGCAGTACAAACAACTGTTAAGGAAATGCAGTCCAGGGTGAGGTCCTTCTCAGGCCTTTCCCACCGACTTGAGACTAGGGTGGAGGATGTGCAGGGCAGATCTTGCTGGTGCAACCTCAGATTCGTGGGGTTCCCCCAAAAGGCAGAGGAGCAATTCCTGAATACCTGGATCCGGTCTTTGTCTTGGAGCATGCACATTGTGCATTAGCACTCATGTCTCCCCTAGGTGCGTACTCATGTGCAATTATTTCTCATATCCTTAACTACAAGGATAGGGATTTGGTCCTCCAGCATGCACACAAGTGTGGCGATTTCAAATATGGAGATCAGATCATAAGAATTTTCCCAGATTATACACAGAATGTGTAGAAACTCTGAAGGTCATTCGATGCAGTGAAACAAAAGCTATGTGCCATGGGACTAAAATATATGTTGCTGTATCCTGCTGAACTATGTGCAGTCCATAATGGGAAGACATACTCTTTTTTTTTAACCTACAGAAATCTGGAATTGGCTTAGTGTGAGATGGGTGGCACCAACACATTCTGGACCAACAAGGCAGGCGGCTCGCCTGCGGCTAGGAAGACCGCCTAGTCATCCGGTCAAAGGGACTCCCCAGGTACCTCAAGATAGAGCATTATCAACCCGAGTAGTGGTACAGGAAGATAGCACTTTGGATGTAACAACTACTTTACATACACGAGACAAATGAAAAGCAGTGATCACCCTGAGTCTGATGAATCCGCCTTGGGGGAGGCCTCTGGGGGCCCAGCGGGAACTGATGGAACACATGACCTGATGCTGAATTGATCTGTGATTTCTGCACCTACTTTGAAAAGATGTCTTATGAAGAAATATCTAGTTTAACAGACAAGAGGGCGAATACATATGCGTGTTCGATTGAAGATATACAACCCATATACTCCTTGATAAGAGAATCCAAGACAGCCACTACCTCCAGTACTTCCGTCAAAAGTAACCTAAAGCCATTATATATTTCAAAACGAGAGATCAACCAGAGGTTACATGCAGGTACCCTCTTAAGATACCATAAAGGACAAAGGATACTAAGAGGTCTAATAATTTCACTAAAATCAATCTTATGCAAAATTAACCCCAGATTCACAGATCGTTGGTACGCCATTTTAAAGAAATGTTCGCTTGACCTCATCCTGTTAATAGTTGAAGAAGTATCGAGAATACTTGAAGAACTCAACAGGGAGATACACCAACTCAAACACAAACTAATTAATAAGATGGAAAAAACTCAATGGGAAACCGCTTTGAAAGACATTAACATTCAATTAGAGTGATACACCAATGAGATTCATGAAAGAAAGATTAGAAAATTCAGGCGTGACACCATTGATTACAAACAGGGTGAAGTTTACAGCTGGGCAGAAGCATATGACACACGAAGATTTGAGAGATCTTTTCCCAACTAATCGTCTGAAATTGAAATCTCATCATCAGACACTGATCAAGGAGCCCACCCACAATGTGCCTCTGGAAGCAATTCTGTGACCGTATTATCATGCGATACATCAGGTCCCTGCACTTTACACAGTTCTGCTCCTTTTTTAGGATCAAGTCAGAGCGTCACTTTAGAACCAGGAGGAGATGGGGAAAGAAAAGGCAAAGGGCAGATGACCAAGAAAATCAAAGGATGACTACCAAAACCCACAAGATGTACGACAAAATAACCTGGTCATCAACATCTCAAAGAGCGAGCTGTCTCCTGTACATATATGAATTTTGCAAACATGTACTTCCTTTGTTCCCACTCATCATCCTAAGGAACTTGATTGTGAGATAAGCTTTTTTAAACTCATGAGACACTTCAGATTGTGACATTTTTAAAAACATCACTGAACTAAGACCTAGTAACAAAAAGAGCACATTGATGGGTTTTGAAGAGCAAAAGCACCTTCATGGCACCTATCAGTCATAAGGTTTTAGATTCATTTGAGCTAATAGTGAAGAAAGAATTTCAAAAATTGTTCAAGTCCAGACCTTCGAAGCACAGTAACATGACCATTAAAGAAAGAAATGTTATCAAGCAGATAGCCAACAACCCTGACATTAAGGGGGTCATTTTGACCCTGGCGGTAATTACCGCCAGGGCGGAGGTCGGCGGTAGCACCGCCAACAGGCTGGCGGTGCTCCGCCGGGCATTCTGACCGCGGCGGTACAGCCGCGGCCAGAAGCGGAAAGCCGGCGGGCTACCGCCGACTTTCCGCTGCCCGTCTGAATCCTCCGCCGCCATGGGGATTCAGACACCCCCTACCGCCATCCTGTTCATGGCGGCTCTCCCGCCATGAACAGGATGGCGGTAGGGGGTGCCGCGGGGCCCCTGGGGGCCCCTGCCGTGCCCATGCCAATGGCATGGGCACGGCAGGGGCCCCCGTAAGAGGGCCCCAAAAAGTATTTCAGTGTCTGCCCAGCAGACACTGAAATACGCGACGGGTGCAACTCCACCCGTCGCACCTTCCCACTCCACCGGCTCAATTCTGAGCCGGCATCCTAGTGGGAAGGTTGATTTGCCCTGGGCTGGCGTGCGGCCTTTTGGCGGGCGCCCGCCAGCCCAGGGCAAATGTCAGAATCACCGCCGCGGTCTTTCGACCGCGGTGCGGTGTACTGACGGCGGTACCTTGGCGGACGGCCTCCGCCGTCCGCCAAGGTCAGAATGACCGCCTAAGTGTTGTAGAGCTGACAAAGGCAGTTCCCTAGTGGTTTTGGATAACATTTTCTATAATCAGAGTGTGGGCACACATGTGAACCACAGTGCTCTTTACATGAGATTAGAATTCAACCCCACTGAAGAATTCGCTAAGACATTACTTAATATTTTGAATAAAGCTACAAATTCGGGCACTATTACTGAGGAACTTGATTCAAGACTACCGAAAAGGCATAAAAACTTGAATAACCCACCGTTCAGACCAACAGTATCTACACGTCATTCCATCCACAAACTGGTAGGACGATACATAGATCGGCATTTGCAACTATTGATACTTAAGATGAGTACTTACCTAAGAGACACCAAAGATTTTTTTAATAAGATTTTGACCATTAAATTTATGGATGAAGAGAGTTCAATCTTGTGTACTCTAGACATAAAGGGGGTCATTCTGACCCTGGCGGCCGGTGACCGCCAGGGTCACCGACCACGGGAGCACCGCCAACAGGCTGGCGGTGCTCCCTCGAGCATTCTGACCGCGGCGGTTCAGTCGCGGTCAGAAACGGAAAGTCGGCGGTCTCCCGCCGACTTTCCGCTGCTCGGGTGAATCCTCCATGGCTGCGGAGCGCGCTCCGCAGCCATGGGGATTCTGACACCCCCTACCGCCATCCTGTTCCTGGCGGGTCTCCCGCCAGGAACAGGATGGCGGTAGGGGGTGCCGCGGGGCCCCTGGGTACCCCTGCAGTGCCCATGCCAATGGCATGGGCACTGCAGGGGCCCCCGTAAGAGGGCCCCACAAAGTATTTCAGTGTCTGCAAAGCAGACACTGAAATACGCGACGGGTGCAACAGCACCCGTCGCACCTTCCCACTACGCCGGCTCCATTCGGAGCCGGCGTCCTCGTGGGAAGGTAGATTTGCCCTGGGCTGGCGGGCGGCCTTTTGGGGGCCGCCCGCCAGCCCAGGGCAAATCTCAAAATACCCTCCGCGGTCTTGTGACCGCGGAGCGGTATTTTGTCGGGGGAACATTGGCGGGCGGCCTCCGCCGCCCGCCAATGTTAGAATCACCCCCAAAATCTTTATACACAGCCATTTCACACAACTTAGGCATTGAGGCGATTGAATCATTCTTGCTAGATGCCAACATGAAGATCGATTTAAAGGTTTTCTTATTGGAATTGCTACATTTCACTCTGTACCATAGTTACTTCACTTGGAAGGACCAATATTATTTACAACTGAGTGGTATATCCATCAGAAATTGTGTTGCTCCATGATACGCGAATCTGTTCATACATAGGATCGAAATGGACAAAATGTTCAACAATCCTACGTGGCAAGGTCATTTACACATGTATTGGCGATACATGAATGACATATTTTTTAATATATACTGGAACTGAGGCCCAACTAAAGTTCTCCAGTAGGCAATTGAATAAGGTAGATGACAGAATCAGTTTTACTGAAACTATCGACCGTCATCAAGTCACATTTTTGGGTGTCAATGTTTCAATACAGGCTGTGGTTTGGGTACTAATTTACATGTTAAACCAACTGATCCCAACAATTTTCTACATTTACAAAGTTTTCATCAAAACTCCCTTAAACAACATTTGTCGTACTCTCAGCTATTGAGGATTAAAAGGATCTCTTCTGACAGTGTTGACTGTGATCAAAGTATGAACATGGTGGTGAACAAATTTAATCAACATGATACCCAAATTCGATCATTCAGGCTGCCATGGGTCGCGTTAAAAGCAAAGACAGAGCATCTTTATTGAAATCCACATCGGTGCTAAAGGGTTCTGAGAGAATGGTATTTGCATCCACATTTTCTACAAAGAGTTCTGTTATCAGGAAGATAGTACTTAAGTACTGGCCTATGATACAAACAGAAAGTGATTTTTGTGGAGTCTTCAATGCCCCTCCTTTGTTTGCTTACCAAAGAACATTGAACCTCAAAGAATTACTGGAGAAAAAGTCCATTCTGACTGATAACACCGATCATAAAGGCACCTTAACCTGTTTGAACTGTAGCAGTTGTAACAGCATTATTGAAGGTACCACTATCAGGCATCCATCTCAGGGTGCAGAAATCAAGTTAAGGACCACAGCTACACGTGACCACAAATGTTATCTACTTATTAAAATGCCCGTGTGGGTCAGTTTATGTAGGTAAAACTGAACATAAAATCAAAACAAGATTGATTGAACACAAAAGTAACATCAGAGATAAAAACAAGTCAAGTGTAGCAGCACATTTCAACAGTTTTGGGAATAATGTCAGTCAAGATTTTATTACAAGACCGGAGGCTCATATTATGCGTTCTTTTCTTACTTTAATAAATATAGCAGCCAAGAAACTACAAATCCCAGAAAACCCTGGGGAAAAAAAACCTACCAAATCACATGACAAAGGGGGACGACCAATGGGACGTCGAGTATGAGTACAACTATCTTGACTGAGAGCAACAAGCCCTCTTTTCTTGCTGCTTGCAGTCAAGATAAGTACTTTGCTCGCAAATGTTATTCAGATTGTGTTTTTAAGATTTATATGTGTGTCTATTTGTATATTATGTGTGACAACTATGTTTTCTTAGTGTTTTGAGCCTTGCGCTCATTTCGAATGTTTGTAACGTTCACCTTGCATTTCTGAGGCATTCTGCCTCATTCACTGGCTGTCGTCGTGAGCTGCTCCTCACTCGCATTTCTGGCGTTGGGCCTCAGGCTGGTGTATTTTCTTTCTGGCCTTATTCCGACGCTTCCTTTTCACACAGCTTTCATTGCCGAGAGTTCCCTTGGGCTCTGGGAGGCGTTTCAACCGGTTCCTCTATCGGTGGCTACGCCTCTGTACACGCCCTCTCCTCCTAGGCTCTCAGTTAACCCCTGAATGCCTGTTTTTCACGTTGGAAATATTTCTTTCTGTGTTCCCTTGTTTTAGTCCAGTTTTTCTTTGCTATTTAAATTTAATTATTTTTTTCCTGGTTGGGGATGAACAACAGTCTTTAAAAGATCATTTAACGTCTTTTATCAAGGACTCTGTGCAGCATGCTGTTTCAGTTTCCATGCTTGATATTTCAAACAATTTAGAAGCTTCTTTATCAAAGATGTTACAACCCTCTGACGAAGTCCCTTCAAAAAAGGGAATGAAACATGCGGTACCCTCTCGTGTGCCTTCCAAAGGCATTTCCATTAAATTTGGGCCTCCCACCCGAGAGGCGAATACTTTGGGGCTCCCTTCTTCCCCCCTTAATATCCTTGCTCTCAGAGATACGGACAGTGATGGGGATGATGTTCTTGATGATGTGGCTTCTCGCTCACACATCAATGATAATGTCTCCGATCATGGGTCTTTGGAGAAAAGTCAGAAAAATTTCTCCCAGTGTAATTTCATCCCTATCGTTGTCTGATGATCTGGTTGACCATTTTGGGGAACCCATGTTCGACCCTACGTCGATTCATCACCCTAATTCTTCGGAATGGTTCCCTTCTGACCATGTCTCTGACTATGTGTCCTTTAATTTGAGACATGCTTTGCATAAGTCCTCTAGGAACAAATTGAAGTCAGAGTGTCCCAGACCGTCCTTTCCTTCCATGGTGGCTGATACCCCCGCTATTGATCCCAACATGCTGTTGTTTTTCACCAAGTTTGGGAAGGATCCCAAGAAAGGGGCTGATAGAGCCTGGTCTAAATGCCAGGACAGACTACTAGATCTTGTTGGTCCTTTAACAAGATTTTTGGATTTGCCCGTAGAGGCGAGAATGGAGGGGTGCCAAGTAGACCCTGAGGCTCTTTCTAATTGGGCGCAGAGAGCATTCTGCATGCTTGGCAATGCCAATACCTATATTTCCAAAGAGCGATGTAAGAGTCTTCTGCTGAAGAATGACCCAAAACTCAGTTCCTTGGCTACAAAAGAGGAAGGTCCTAAGGCTGAAGGTCTTCTTTTTGGTAACTCTTTCATTAAGGAAATGAGTAGATATGTATCTACCTTTGCTTCTATTCATAAGGTTCAGTCTGCCATTAAAATAATCTTTACCAATGAGTTTTTGGCAGGGCCGGCAGAGGAAGGGGTCGTTTTGCTGGCCATTATGCATCTAGAGGGCAATACCTCAACAGAGGGTCCTTCAATCAAGACACCCAACAGGATTTCTATCAGGGGTACAAACCCCAGTTTTATCCCTAACGTTTCCGTGGAGGCCGCAACAGGGGATTCAAACCCAAAGGAGATTAGCTCGCAGGTAAGAACTTTCAGTTCTGGCCTTTCTCCTGTAGGAGGCAGACTAGCAAGTTGTGTAAATGTTTGGTTATCTCTCACATCGGATCCGTGGAATATTCAAACTGTCCAGGGTTATTGCATAGAGTTGTATCAGCTCCCCTTTCAGACTCATCTTCCCCAACCTCTTCAATTTTCACACGATCAGTTCCTTCTGGTTCAGAAGGAGATACAGGCCTTGGTAGCGAAACACGCAATTGAAAAGGTCCCCTTCGACCCTACAGGTTTTCTAAGCACTATATTTCTTGTACACAAAAAGAACAACAGACATCGGCCGGTCATAAATCTAAAACTCTTCAACAATTTTGTAGGGTACCATCATTTCAAGATTAAGACTTTCCTTCATCTCGGAGATCTGCTACTTCAGGGCGATTGGCTGGTCCGTCTAGACCTTCAGGATGCCTATCTCTCGGTTCCCATTCATCCCTCTTACAGGAAGTTTTGTCAGTTTCAGTGGGAAGATTCTTTCTTCCACTTCAAGATGCTCCCTTTCGGTCTTTTTTCAGCCCCTTGGTGCTTTACCAAGATTATCAAGCCTGTAATCGCCTTCCTCAGGAGTCAGGGGGTCAGGCTCATAGTTTATCTCAACGATTTCCTTATAATGGCCCAGGACAGATCCTGCTTATTGAAGCATCTGGATCTTTGTCAGAACCTTTTGTTAAGTCTGGGGTTTCTCATCAAACCTCAAAAGTCGATCCTTATCCCTGCTCAGCGGCTCGAACTCCTTGGCTTTTTAGTGAACACAGTTGACTCAAATCTTCAACTCCCTCAACAGAAGGTGGATTTGATGAAGAAGGAAATACGCCACACTCTCTCCATCCCTCTCTGTTCCCTCAGATCTTTAGCCTGACTAGTCAGCCTTCTTTCTTCCTCCATTCACGCCATTTTTCCGGGGCCTCATCATTACAGAGCTCTACAAAGACTGAAAATCCATCACCTTCGCAAGGGTATCGCTTACTCAGATCCAGTCGTTCTGGATCCCGAATCCAGAGAAGAGCTCCTTTGGTGGCTCAGTCATTTAGATACTTGGAACGGGAGAACGATTTTCTCTGCTCCCCAGATCTTGTCTTAGAGTCAGATGCAAGTCTGACAGGTTGGGGCGCAAGATGTGGTCAACTCTCAACTGGAGGTTCATGGTCCATTCAGGAGTCAACACTGCATATCAATTATTTAGAGATGCTTGCAGGTTCCTTTGCCATCCAGTCCTTTATAAAAGACAGGGTAAAGTGCACTGTTCTCCTGAGGATGGACCTGTCGGCTGCCAGGTACATAAACCGTCTCGGCGGTACCAGATCAAAACCTCTGGCTCTACTGGCCAGAAGCCTGTGGGAATTCTGTCTCCAGAAGAACATTTTGGGTAGACTATCTCCCGGGCGAACTCAATGTGGTGTCTGACTTGGTGCATATGTACACCTCAAGCGATTGGCGTCTTCATCCTTCTGTGTTCAATCATCTTTGGCACCATGTCAATAGACCTTGTTGCTTCTCGCCTTAACACTCAGCTTCCTTCTTTTTTCATCTGGAGGCCGGACACTTTGGCGATAGCCACGGATGCCTTCCTTCAGTCATGGCCCGATTACCTTCTCTATTCATTTCCTCCGTTTCTGCTCATTGCCCGGGTTCTTGCTCGGGTGCGCAGACAGCAGTCCTCTCTGTTACTGATCACCCCTTTTTGGCAGTCTCGGCCTTGGTATCCAACCCTATTGGAACTAGCTTCCGATTTCCCTGTGTTGATTCCTCCCTTTCCCGATCTGCTCTTGAATCCTCAGGGTCTTCCTCACACCCTGGTGTTGGAGAACTCCCTCCATCTCATAGCTTGAAGGGTTTTGGGCCTTCCTGAAGAACCCCGGGAATTTCAGAGTAGGCTGTCCGCTTTATCCTGCAATCCTGGGCCCCAGGCACAACGAAGATCTACTAGTCAGCCTGGTTGGGTTGGTGTAGCTGGTGTTTGGACAGGGATTCAGATCCCATTTCGGCAGATGTAACTTTGGTCGTTAATTTTCTTGCTTCCTTGGCTTCTCAGGCTAGAGCTTATCATACCATTGATACGTAAAGATCAGCAAACTCTTCAGAGCATATAGGAGTGGACGGAAGACCTATTGGCGAACACCCGTTGGTCTGTCGACTTTTAAAGGAAGTATGTTTTGCTAAGCCTCCAGCTCCTAAATACAATGTTATGTGTGATGTCAATGCTGTGCTTCGCCTTTTTATTACATGGCCGGATAATGGTGAATTATCACTCAAACATTTGTCTGCCAAATTGACGATGCTTTTGTGTTTGGTATCTATTAAGCAAGTTTCTGATGTTAAAGCTCTAGATGTTTCTTCTTTCCGTTATTCCCCTTTAGGTGTTTATTTCCAAGTTAATATGTGTACTAAGACTAATTTATCATCTGTGCATTACCCTTTTTTCCCCTCACAATCCAAATTGTGTGTTGGCAAATGTTTAAAATTGTACGTTTCTCGAACTGCAGATCTCAGAAGTATCTTCTCTACTCAATTGCTTATTTCCTTTCAGAAACCCCATAAGCCTGTGTCGTCCCCTACGTTAGCTTGTTGGGTTAAGTGGCTCATGTCCCTGGCGGGTGTCTCTACTCTTTCCTTTGGCGCTCATTTGGTGAGAGGTGCTGCAGCCTCTCGCACCTTTTGGGCAGGGGCTGGTTTTCACGATATTCTCAGATCTGCAGATTGGTCAAACATTAATACATTTAGAACATTTTATTGTAAACCTCTTGATCAGCCTTTAGATAATGTGATATCCTTGCTTTGAACAAGCATAATATGAGCCTCCGATCTTGTAATAAAATCTCAATTTCTAGTGCTAGAAATTGTTCCAATCAGAGATGACATGGACAATAGAAAAAAATCTACTCATAAGAGAATTGTTTTGGATCAATAAATTGGCCACTACACATCCTAGAGGGTTAAATGACCGAATGGAATACAGTTGTTTTTTTATAGCTGTTTATTTATTGGTTGCTCTTCTTACTATTTCCATGACGTTATATTTTCATGTGACTTGCCATATCGTAATATTTGTTATTTACTAAGGTTCATTTCACACGTTTCCTTCTTCTCCCAAATTGTATATGATTGATAACATGGTGAACAATGTCTTAAGCCGGCTTTTTTCTTTTTTCTCTTCTTCTTTTGTTTCTCTCTTTTCTGTTTCGTCTACTTTCTTATTTATTTCTCTTCCTTTCATTGTTTAAATATCAGTCCAGATTTTTCTTTTCATCAGCTTTGGCATTACAGAGTAGCTGCATGTTTAAACATTATCACTGGTTTTAATGTACTCAAGCTTAACTGGCTGTTTCCTCTTTCAAGTTGGCGCTTACACTTTAGGGAATCCGGTTTTACATCATCTGCTTTTCCATTTATCCTGTTTTTCCTGTTTCTATTTCAACCATTCAGCACTGATTTGCTTGTATTAAATAATGCTGACATAAGTTTAAATATTAATGCTTTAAACATTAATACTGGGTTTTGATGCGAGTTGTAATCTTAACTGTTGCGCCTCCTGCAAGACGGCACTAACAGTATGGAATATTTCGTCCCTTATTAGGTTTTTACACTTCCTTCATAAATTGATATGCCGAAGGTGACGTTCAGATCTTTCTCCTTTCGGTACTGATTCTGGATGGTTTCCCGGATCTGCATGTCGTAAATGGGAATATACCATGTTTATGGGTTCCATTATTGATTCTCGCATTTTACCTGCTATTTTTTTTAGTTTCTTTGATGTTTACCGTCACAATTTTCCAGAGCACTTTCATTTATCCCATTTACTTCACTTCAAACTGTTGGACACCTGGGTGCTTTCCTTTTCATATCACTTCGTATGTAGAATTTGGGACGCACGGAAATGACGGGCATAGGTATTTTGCACGTTTTTCAATCTCGGTTACTTTAGAATTCCGTTTAATTTAAATTCGGATGTTTATTTTTAGAGATATTTCTTATGGAATTGTCTTGTATGCTTTGTTCGTACCCATTTACTAATTCACCTACGCTGACGAGTTTTCGTCCTGGAATTCGCGCTGAGTTTCACATTAGTCTATTAACATTTTATGTTCGAGTGGTGTGAATTTATTTAATTCACAGTTTTACTTTTATCCTAAGGTTTTGATACAGATTAGAAGGATGTCATCTTTTTCGCATACTAACTTATTTTCATTAGTTAGGCATGTATTTTTTTCTTCTAATAGCCCTTTTTCTTCAATCAGCACTCACGTTGGTGGTATTTAGGGAAGACTGGACTCTATTCACGAACTTGGTGGCTTATGACTTGGAATGGACCATTTTTTCTTTAATGTAATAAGACAGGCTGTTCTTTTCCTCAACGTGATAGATGGGTCAACTGTGGTTTCGTTCATGCAATTGAACTGTTGGTTGTCTGGTAGGTAGATTGATAAAGTCTTGTTTCCTTATCCTATTTTTGTTATTTTTACACCCACAGGAAACGTTTCCCCTCATGAAGAGTGTTTAGCCCTGGGGTTGCATCATGATCTGTTTCGTCAAGATTTAAAATTGTCTCCCATGTTTTTTTGTTTCAGAAATTTCGGAATTTCCCTAGACCTTTACCTTGAGTGTTTTGAGATGAACTACCAATTAAAAGAATTGTGATCAGCACATTGAATGGTTTTATTGAACCTGGATGACCAAGTGAGACAGTAATTAAAGATGTATTAACCTTCTTTTGAAAGGGTGCATTAGTGGGACGTTCCCCCAGATAGGGGTTCGCTGTGCTTACTTTTGTGTATCACGCCCCCAGATCAGAGGACAATACCCCGTTTGTACCTAGTTTTTTATTTCAATGATATAGATGGATACATTTTGAATAAGTCAGAGTGCAGATTTCAACACATTTAAAGTAACGTTCTGATGCTGGATTGGACATGATGCTTCCTGGCTGTCCTAGTTGTGAGGGGACATTAGGAGTTTATTATGTGGCATTCCTGCATTTAGTCAAATTATTTTTCGATGTACAAAACTGTTACTTGTCAGGGGCTCTAAAAATGCTACGAATCCCTGGCTGGTACTGTGTCTAGCCTGCTGCAGAGGGAACAGCTTCTAACTCACCGTTTGCATTATAGTGAGGTTGGAGACATACCCCGTTATCTGTTTCTGTTTATCTGTTCTCCTGTGTTCTTCTATTTTCTTTTTATTTATTTCTATTTTCCTTGTTATTTACGAACAATATATAAAATAAACAAACAATATATTTTATGCTGAAATACAGGATGCTCTAGAGGGATATTTTAGCTTGAATGGGGATTCTACCCCTACAAGAGCAAATGAGTTGGATGCATTCAAAGGGGTGCTGCAAGGTGAATGCTAGAGGAAAAATATTGGCATTCAGTACCATTTAAGGGCAGAGATACGAGCTTGGAGCAGAGGGTTGCCCTTCTGCAATGTAGAGAACGGTCTGATCTAGCTATAGGGAAACAGTTGGTGTTGGTCAGGAAAGCACTGACGGAGAAATGGGAACAGCTTAAATACTCTCACTTTAAAATAATACAAGCAGAAGGTTCATAGGAAGCTGTCAACATCAGGGCAGTGCGTGCTCTATGGGCGACTAGAATGCAAAAACCCAGCACTCTCAAGATAACGTAATTTATGCATTGTGCTGATATGCTGTTGTTTAACCTTTTGCATTGCAGAGTTTAATCCTGAAGACTTATGTTCAAGGTGCATATAAATACTGTTCATTTGCAATGTACTGCTGCAGGCTTTCAGAGTGTGTCAGGGTGTGGTCCCTTTCCAGGGCCTTCTAGAAGCTTTCCCTGCAGCATGCCTGGGTGTGGTTTGTTGGCTGGGCCAAGACTCTATATAAGGGAGCCAGCCCAACTCCACGTGCTCACTATTCAGAGGTCCCGGTGCAGAGCAGCAGCAACTTCCTGAGCTCCTGTTCCGGAGGCCTACTTTGATCTTCCAGGCCTTGCCCTTTCACTTAGTTATTGATTCTTGGTCAGGGCAGTAAGACGGAGGTCGGGCTTGGCCCCTGATCCCGTTCTCGAAGGCTTTCGAGTTCTTGGGCCTAATTTGCATGATGAAATATTTTGGTTCTTGTGCGTGTGAATGTGCGCTTGGTGTTTTAATGGCATTTACATGCTGAACGCTTGAATTGGCAAGACGCGCGATTCATTGCTCGTTTACAACTCATGTTATTCATTGTGCGCTACCATTTCATGGCATTCACATGGTGGCATTCGAATCGGCAAGACGTGCGATTCATTTCTTGTGCTTAATTAGTTATTCATTGAGCGCTACCATTTCATGGCATTCACATGGTGGCATTCGAATCGGCAAGACGCGCGATTCATTTCTTGTGCTTATTTCATGTTATTCATTGTACGCTACCATTTCATGGTATCCATATGGTGGCAGTCTAATCGGCAAGACGCGCAATTCATTTCTTGTGCTGAATTCATGTTCTTCATTGTACGCTACCATCTCATGGCATTCACATGGTGACCTTCGAATCGGCAAGGCGCGCGATTCATTTCTTGTGCTTAATTCATGATATTCATTGTATGTTACCATTCTCTGGCATTTACGTGGTGACATTCGAATCGGCAAGACGCGTGATTCATTTCTTGTGTTTAATTCATGCTATTCATTGTGCGTAACCATTTCATGACATTTACAAACTCTTGTGGAAATCCGCAGTGTGCATAATTCATGTTCCTGCATTCTAAGAAACTAAAGTGCTGGAATTCTAGATGTTATATTGTGTGTGCATAAGAAGTCCCTTAAGTACATTTCCTATGGTGTTATAGAATTCATTCAGATTATTTTCTTGTCCTCATGCAAAACACTATGCTTGAATTTGAAAACGTAATTCTAGAAGGTTCTGATGTTTTCTAATCCATGTGTAACATTTCATTTGAGAGGTTCATTGAACAGTTGCATTAATCCTTCTTGCTTCCTTCACAGGTAACCAGACATCTTGAGGCCTAGCTATTTAGTCCATGCTCAAGTTATCCATGTTTCTAGTATGACAATGCTTAGAATCATAGTCTAGTAATGATTAATGTGATATAATCTTGATATTGTGTGTTTTAACCTTTTTGCTTCCTACAGGTCTCCTTCCCAGCTGTTCCCTACCTAATCCCCTTTTCCCCACTTGGACTCTCTTAGACTCTGTGACATTCTAATCAGAGTATTGGAGCTGTCTTGTGGTGGACGTGTTGGGAACGTGCGCAGACGCCGAGGATCTGGTGACTCTGACAGGAAGAAGGACTAGTTGGGGGGGCTACTTGTCTGGTTATTTTGAAGGGACCAGCCTCCTCCACAGATATTACACTCCATCCACCAGAGCGAGGCTTGGTCTCCACTCAACAGAGCATATTAAGTGAATGCTAGAACCATCTTCAACAGGTGTATCATTCGCCTGTGGTGTCTGGTGCAACTATTTAGGATTTTCTGGCTCACCCTGCGAGTCAGGGTGAGCAGAATGAGGGCTTGGAGATGGCCATCACTTAAGAGGAGCTTGTGGGCATTCTTAAAGAGCTCCTACAATATTAAACACAGGGACTAGATAGTCTTCCTCCTGAATTTTATCAAACATGTACACATTTGCCAGAAGACAAACTGCTAGAGGTCTTCCTTGTGGCCAAGACAATTGGCATATTGCCAGGCTCTGAGAAAGGATGTGATGGTTATGATACTCAAACAAGAAAGGATCCTGCTTTTTTGGGGTCACATAGTACACTGTCCACGATAAATACCAACATTAAGGTGCTTGCCAAGATTCTGGCCATGTGGCTAAAAAGGGTAGCTTTGTGCATAGAAACCAGGGAGGGTTTATATTGGACATAGCATAATGTTAAAAATAGTGAGCTTGGCCCATATACTCTTTTCCATGCAACAAATTGACATGACTTGAGCTTGGATCTCTCTGGACATTGAGAATGCATTTGACAGTATCAATTTGTACTACTTGTTTGAAGTATTGGGAATGATGTGCGTTGTAGGATGGGTCTGATTGCTGTATATGACTCCCACAGCTACGGTACGACTGGGTGGGTTGGTGTTGGCAAGTTGGCCAATGGAGCGGGGCACCTGACAGGGGTGCCCCCTTTCTCCTTTATTGTTTGCTCTCTTAATGGAGCCTTTAACAAGGCAGAAGGCACTGTCAGATCGTTGAATCAAAGTTGGGCATGTGGCTCATGTATGCAGATGATACCCCGGTGTATGTTCAGGAACCATGTTTCTTGCTACCCAAGTTATTTACAGTACCGGACAAGTTTGGAGATGTGGCAGGGCTACGAGTGAACAGGGACAAAGCAGTGGCATTCCCACTGGGTTCATTGGTCGGAATTGAGCCAGATAGGTTGCCTGATATTAATCTTAGGTGGGCAACAGACCAGTTTTGATATTTGGGTACACAGATGGCACATTCACAGATAACAGCAGTATGACCTGAATATGTGTAGAGTGGAATAGGGGATGCGCAAATCAGTTGAGTTTTGGAGAAAACTTCTACTCTTTGTAACAGGTTGCATAGCCCTTGCTAAAATTGGTCTTCTATCCCCAGTGCCTGTATCACTTAACAAATACATTAACTCTCCTTCCCCGCTCACTATTCAAATGACTAGACCGCTTATTAATCTCTCTGGTTTGAGTGGGTAAAAGGTCAAGAGTGAAATTAGAAGTTCTTAAATGAGATAAAAAAGAACAGGTGACTGAGGTTCCCTGATCTATTTGTATTATTTAGTGGCACAGCTACAGCCTGGGACTGGGTGGTGTGACCCAGAGGACAACTGGGGAAAAATTATTGTTGGATGGTACCTGGGAGGAGGAGTAGTAGCCGGTCACATAAATGAGAGGATGTAGGACCCCTACTCACTGCCCAAGAGCAATTTAACGGGTAGGAATGGCATGGGATATTGCAGTTAAAAGGATACTAACAATACCCTTTTCCAGAGCCTTGGAGATATGTTGGTTACAGCCATTCCAAAAGATATGTAGGGTGATGTCAGTGGTTTGATATATGGGGCGGAGGATGTACTAAAATGGGAGACCTGTATCTGAGTGATGCCTTTGTGACATTCGAAAAAGCTCAGACTATTTTTGGGGAAGGCCCCTGTAATTTTCTACACTATGCCATGGTGGCACATACCACTAGGGAGATTAGGACAGATTTCTCCAAAGTCCTCTGGTCGACAGCTGTGTTGTACGCCTTGCTCCAGCTGAATCGTACTGCGCATATTGTATTGGTGTTATACCACACGCTGAAACAGGACAGGTGCAGGCAGCCTTGTGCAGCATGTAGAGGGTGGTATAGTGTACTGACACCCCCACTCACAGATAAAGAAAAGGAACGGACTTACGAGTAGGTCTATACTAACTCCAGCAATGCTAGATTCAAGCTGGTGCAGTTTAATATTATCAACCACACATCTGGCACCCGTCAAACTATATAGAATTTTTCCGGATAGGCCCTCGATATGTCCAAGATGTGGGGGGAAGAGATTAACTCCTTTCATAGGGGTAGATGAAATATTTAAGTAGAGGGGTGTAAAACAAACACTATATATATTTTTTTAAAAGTTAAACTTAACTTACACTGCCAGCAACATGTGTAGCTCCAGTTCGAGCACGAGGTCCCACAGCCACCTCCCTTAGCCAATGAGGACGCTGCTCTAATGCTGTTAAGCAGCATGAGTGAAGCACCTTGATTGGCTTTAGCGGGCTGCCTCGGCGCTCCGAAAAGCACTGGAGACCTGTGCCTGCTTTCCAACCCAGCTCTCGGATTTTCTCTATAGAATTATGTCACTGTGGGGGTCATTACAACCTCGGCGGTCTTTTTAAAAGTCCGCCGAGGCTGCGGGAGTCAGAATACCGCCATTGACGGCGGTATTCCTGGCTCCCTATTATGACTTTTCCGCTGGGCCAGCGGACGGTAACAGTGTTACCGTCCGCTGGCCCAGCGGAAAAGTCACATCAACATTGCTGCCGGCTCGTAATAGAGCCGGCGGCAATGCTGATGTGCAGCGGGTGCAGTAGCACCCGTCGCGCATTTCACTGCCTGAAATTCGGGCAGTGAAATGCGCGATGGGGCTATGCCTGGGCGCCCCTGCACTGCCCATGCCAAGTGCATGGGCAGTGCAGGGGCCCCCAGGGGCACCCCAAGTCCCCTTTCCGCCAGCCTTTCAATGGCGGTGTTTACCGCCACGGACAGGCTGGCGGTCGGGGACTCATAATCCCCAGGGCAGCGGTGCTGGGGATTATCTGGCGGTATAGTGGAGGGGCCGGCGGTATGGCCGTGGCTATTGCGCCACGGTCATAATAGCTGGCGGAACACCACCAGCCTGTTGGCGGTGTTACCGCCAACTTACCGCCGGCCGCCAGGGTCGTAATGACCCTCTGTATGTTAAACTGCTAAATTAGGTGTTAGAAAATCTTCAGAACCTGCAAGTTCAGGTCCATTCATTTTATAGCAACCACATTCCTTCTACATCCTGAGTGAGACATCATTAGGCTTCCTTTTCAGACTCTGACATTGTTCTGAGAAAAGGACTCAATTACTGCCTATAGGTCAGGTGACTGAGTCTGCGAATGGTGGTGACAACTGTTCAGTCAACCACTCTCGCAACAAAAGAATGCCAAAACTGAGTGACTAAAATCTAAATATCCTTTCCACCTAATCACAAACCAGCATTGGTTTGAGAAAAACAGCCTTCACCAACACCACAGCGCATACATTATGTATTCTGAGCAGGAATACAACATTTGTATCCTGGGCTCAATTCCAGCAGAACAATTTAACCAATAATGAACCATCAAACAAAGCTAAGGTGTATCCTGCCATCCACTGTCTTGAACCAGTGCCACTATTTGGATGAGAATAGTTGTCTAACAACAAGATGGTGGCAAGCACCCTGAACTAACTTACTTTTGTCTCAGGGCAGTCCAATAATGATAGAGATTAATTCACTCAAACAGGACAACAAGTTGGCTGTTTGGACCCTCAGATCAAATGGTCCTACCAGGGATCCATCATCAGAGGAACTACCCAAGCCCATTCAATTCACTCAAAAATACACAGCATTTTACAAATCTTCAGCTTATGATTTCTAATAATATACCCACATTCACAAGATAGATATGTCTAATGTCAATGAATCTATACAAAAAGTCAGGTTACTAATTTATACAATTCTCAAAACCTATTTATATACAACAGCATTATCTGCCCCAGATCCGTACACGTGCAGCATCTCAATCATCAAGTCATGCATTAATTTACATGTGCCTTGAACAACAATCTCTACAAGCCTGCAAATGGAACTTACAAGGATTTTTACAATTTACATCCAAGGAAGCATTTGTTTGCAATAAAAGTGTTGTAATCACCCGCATTTCCTAAGTGGACAGCAAGTAGTTGTTTCAGCTGGCGGCTCTGAAAACTGTGGTCTTAGTTCCTTCTTCATGGCAAGCAAAAGTTTTCACTGATTTCTATTTTTCAAAGTTGAATCCCAGATGTGGAGTTCTCTGTCTTTGCTTCTACTTAACACATAATGGTGTGTAATTCTTCCTGTCTTTCCTATTGAAAAGAAAACAAGGGGCACTAGGCACAATTTTCATTGTATTGTGGGGATCATTCTCCTCCAAGAGGTCTTATTTGTTTTTGTTTTTGTTTCTTACATTTTAAATTAACATTTTTAAACTTTTGGAGTCAACAATTGTTCAATCTCTCAACATAGCATTTTAAATCTCTACTTGGAATGCTGCCCAAGTGTTCAGAAAGCCATCTCTAGATTAATCCTAAAAACAAAGAAATGATTGAGTCCATATGAAAAAAAACTTCATGGGAGCCAATGCTTTCACAATTATTTTTGAACTCGCAGAAACATTTTATTTATTGTGTACGTTTGCTGTACGATATGTCCTTCACCCATTATTTTGTGTGGTGTGATGAAGGGAAAAGAGACATCGGTCAGAGAGCATAACCTGTTCAATAAAAGAATGTGTCCTATCAAAAAGTTCAGCTTTTTAAAATCAGTCTGAACTTACAATGACTGCACAATGTTGACTACCAACATGTCGTCAAGGTTAAGTCGCTGTGAAGTTAAGAATATTAAATCTATAGTTCCCTACATATGCTTATCACGGCAGTATGTTTGTAATCTATTCTAAGTCGGTATGGGTACAGGTTGAGATTTTAGATCTCAATATTTTGACACACAACCAAAATAAAAACAGTCTTTCGATCCACGTAAGAGAAAGTCACGAATATGTGACAGAACAACTAGGTCCTAAAGAACTATAGCCTAAACCACTACTGCTAAACAACTAAAAAGTCTCTACAACTAAGTACTGTAAAACTACTGTCTAAACAACAATTGTGCCTGAATAACAATTGCCTGAACAACTAATATATATATATATATATATATATATATATATATATATATATATATATATATATATATATATATATATATAAATATATATATATATATATATATATATTCTAAACAACTAATAAACCATAAAAACCAAAAAGAAACCCTTACCTTAAAATTAGTTGTTCAGGCCCTGCTTATAGTTACATGGCACCCAACCCTAGGGGCACATAGGGCACACCTTAGGGGTGACATATGTAAAAATAAGGTAGTTAAGACTTTGGAAGTACTTTTAATTCCAAAGTCGAATTTGCATATCATTTATGTTTAAAAGCAGCCAGCAAGGCAGGCCTGCCTTTAAAATGACATTGGGTACCTCAGCAGCGCCAGGGCTACTACTATAGTAGGACTTGAATACTTGCAATTTCAATCCCTTCTATAGCAATTTCCTTATTTTGCCACTTTTCAGCGGATCTACATTCTGGGACTGGAGTAAGCAGTAAGCAATAGTTCTAATGCTGGAATGCCTTGGAGGTCCACAAACCGACCAACTTGCATGTTTTAAGGATTTTCACCAGCTTTTCTCTAATCTTTTCCTATAATGAGAAAGGTTGGAAATGTACTCCTGGCAATGTCAGAAGTAGAAGTTCTTCCAGGGTTGGGAAAAAAGTGGTTGGAGGGAAAGTGAACTTGTAAATGCTCAGTAGATTTTCACATGAGTAAATCTACACATGATTACGATTTCCTGGTCTACCTCTGTTACTCTATACAATGGCACATACCGGGTTGACAGCTTAGATCATCTGGTTGCCATCTGGTTTCTATCCCCCGCAGCTCTAAGGAGAAGTGGAGGAGAAAAAGCCTTTACAGTGGCAGTTGCCAAATGCTGGAATACTCTCCTGCTTCTATTAGGAAAGATGATACCTTTATGTCTTTCAGGAAGCAGTTAAAGACTCGTCTCTTTCCTGATTAACTATCTTTTCAGGCACTTGGTTGCTTTCCCGCTATATGCCTTTGTCACCCTTACTCTCTACCGCTTAGCGCTTTGATGCCACACCCGGAATGCGTTGTACAAATACACATACATACATTCACAAAAGCCACTAATTTAAAGACATACACCATGGATGCACTTTTGTAACTTTCTTTAAGAATTGCGTCCCTAATTAAGTCTGTCATTATCAAAGACATTTTCTTTTTATTACACTTCGATTTCTCTCTCCATCTATCTTCTGGCTTTCCTATGAGTGATCACATTCTGCTCTTCCACAATGAGCATATTGGCACACAAAGTAGTTTTGTTCAGTGCAAGTTACTACTGTGGCAATCAGTGGTTTAACAAAACTGGAGGGAGCCCCCATACAAAGAACATGGAGGCCCTCCCCCCTAGACTCACTCAGGGCAGGTGCTGTGCTGAGCGGGCCCTTGTTACGCCACTTATAGCAATGTGTGCTTATTGAAACCAAAAACTTTTTTTATTTTTGCCAGTGTTTGTTACAATGAAGAAAGCTTGGCAGCTCCCACAACAATAAATGTTACAAAAGCCATGTCAAAACAAGACACGCATTAACGAAACCAAAAGACTCACAAAAAATGTCAGAGTGGGTGGCTTTGCCAATGCCTGTTTATTTTCAAGCTTCTTATAATCTTGTTGAAAATGGCTCTACTGATTTTCCATTATGAATATTTTTTGGAAATACTAGCATGCATCAACACATTTTACTAAATGACACTTTAAAGAAATAGCACCTAAAATCTCATAGAAGCGAAGTGTTTTTTTCCTACTTGCATTTTTTTCTGAAAGCAAAGAATCATCCCTCTTGCTTACAGGCTTCTGCAAACATTTGCATCTAATCCGAGAGCATTCCAGGAACATACTTAGACTCATATTGTTAACTTTTTCCAACATGTGTACACTTTTCTTTTTTTAAATGTAACCACTGCCAGTAGTGCAGTATGATTTTAAAACGTTTATTTACAGCGCTCACCCTAATAATGAAGGCTTTTCATTAATGAACCATAAATACAAGTTCGAACAGCATGAACATATGGACACATATTACCTCAACTGGAGACAGTTCCCTTCTCTGTAAACTGGCAGCCAAATGTTTTGTGCTCCCGGGGTTGGGTCTACTTGTCCCAAGGACAAAATAAACATGAAAACATGTTGCCCTTGACCCCAAACAATATGTCTGGGCGTCGGGCAATAGGAATTCCACATCCTTGAAGTAGATGCTAACAGTTAGAGTAGATCTTCACCAGCTCTACCAACCTATTGAACCTTACAGCCTGGCAAACCCTGTTAGCTCAGGTCATTCATATGCCCTCGCTCATTTATTCTACTACTGCCTTTCCGTGCCGTGAAGGACAACCTGGAACCAGTAAGCTGAGAGCATAGCCTTACATCCATTGTGGGCTCAGGCAATTTATATGACCTCCCTCATTTGTTTTATGACCGTCTTGGTGATGAAGGCCACCATGGAACAAGTGAGCTGAGAGCATGTGTACCCTGCTGCAGGTGCTGGAACTACTGGTTTCACTGGATGTGCAGCAGGTGCTGGACTTACTAGCTTCTCTGGGTGTAACTCTGGGTTGATGATCCTTTTCTAACATGACTTCTCAATCTGTACTCTGTTTCCATTGCTTCACATTATCAGATATCATCCTTCTGAATAAGGAGTTGACTTTTGTCCATTTGTCATGCCTTCATTGACCTGTTTTTGTTGTTGGATATGCAGGTCAAATAATTTATTTATTGGCAAAATGGATCCCAAGGAGAAAAATGTTTTGAGGCTTTAACGAAAATCTTCAAAATTGGAGAAGTGAGCCAAAAAGTCAGTTTACAAAGCTTTCCTAAAAGAGACTAAGGAGTGACTTTCAGGAAACATCCTGAAGGTGTGCCCTATGTACCCCTAGGGTTTGGTGCCATGTAACTATAAGCAGGGACCTCATAAAAAAATAGTTTTATAAGCCCTGGTGGGGTAAAATATCCATATTTGTTTTTCCCTCTTTGTAGTGAATGGCCTCCGTAGGCTAAAATGGGGAGACTTTATTTTAAGGAACAAAATCCCCCTAAGTGTTGGATACCTCAAGTTTGGTATCAAATTAATTGTTATAATAAATCCCACAACCTACAATTGTTGGATTTAATATAACTAGTTCAGGTAAAGAGTTTTAAACTCTACCTGAAAAGTTGCCAGCTTCAGCTCTGTATTGCTCTTCTCTGATTGGCCAGCCTCTGGCAACCTGGCCAGGCTGCCTTGATGGAGTGTGAAGTGGCCTGGGCTGAAGACAAAGGATGTACCTGGGAAAGGAGAACTACCTCAGCAGATGGGGAATCAGGAAGGGGTGAGGGATGACAAACTGGTCTTCAAAGACAAGGAAGGAAATTTGGAACAACCCAGCACCTCCCTCACATCCTGCAATCCCAGCCAATTATGTGCCCTCTTGATTAGATTAGGAGAGGGCAGGAGAGGGGTGTGTTTAGGTTTTTTAGCCACACCAGTGGGTGGCATCAGCCAGATGTAACCTCCAAAAATCAGTTTTAGCCATAATGGATTTTTGAAGAATATTGCTCCCTGTGATTTATTTTATTTTTTTAAATCTTTTTATTTTTTGCCACACTTCCCAGGAAGTGCTCATCACAGGGGAAAGGACCCTGCATCTGATTGAAGAACCAGGACCCCCTGTTTTTCACCCAGGAGCAAGGATAAATATGGCAGAGCTGCACCCACAACTTAGATACCTACAAGGAAGAACATCAGAAGAAGGACGGCCCTGCTGGACACCTGACCTGCACCTAGACACTGCACTCTGAAGGACTGCACAAGCTACACTCCTGGGCTTCACCACAAGAACGACTTTGCCTGTCTTCAGCTGGTTTAAGGAGGGACTCCCTGTTTGTTACAGGTGAAAACTTGCTAACCAGAGTCCCCTGCATCAAATCCTGAAGAAGTTGACCACTGTTCAGTGGCCATTTTGGAGTTTGAGCTAGATGCATTCTGGGAGTTGTAGTCCACGCCCTCAAGGAGCAGCTTAGAACTTCTGGAACCTTGGGGTGAGCTGTGGACTCCAAAAGAACCTTAAAAGACCTTCTGGAAGAAGATCCAGAAGATTGGAGATCTTTTTTGGAAAAGCTCCATAATGGGACTGACCCCCCGCGGCAACTCTAGCTGGCTTGCCTCAACCACGACCCGGCCTGACTTGCAGGTTCGTCCCACTGAAGAAAATCTCTGAAAAAGAGACTGTCTGAATGCAGAAAGTTGACCGGGACCTCACGCACAGTATATCCGAAGTGCTCCAGGGACGTCCGATTCAGATTTGCCCTGGTCAAAGGATTTTCATCTTGAAAAATTGTCTAAGTCCAAATGTAGAAATCTTCACCGAGGGCTCCCACAGCGCATATCCGAGGAAGGGCTCCAGGGAGGTCGGATCGGACAGGCCACGAAAACGAGTAAGTCCAAAGGTAAACATTTGACAGAGGCCTCCCGCTTGTTCTAGCTGAACTGGGCTCCATCGCGATCGGCCTTAAACTTTGACTTTACTCCGGTCGAGGTACGACCAGATGACCAAATTGGCGCTATTCGTTTCTAAGCGCTAACAAACACTAATTCTTTAAAAATTCATATCTCCGGTTCCCTTTATCCGATGTTATTCCTTTTTGTGTCATTTTAAACCCACATTTTGTTACTTTTTTCCTGTGTCTTATTACTGTTTTGTGATACTTGAATGCTTTACACTTTGTCTCCTAAGTTAAGTCTTGTTGCTCGTTGCAAAGCTACCAAGGGTTGAGCTGGGGTTAATTTATTGAGACCTAACTGAACCTAGTGGTGGTTAGTGGCCTATTGCTAAGTGTAGGTACTTACCTGCCCTTACCAATAACCCACTTTCCAACACCTTCCAAATAATGAAGCTGAATGATATGTATTAATGTTTTGTGACTCAAATCCAGTCGCAAAATATTAATACTTAACCGACTACAAACTGGTAATCCATTCGCAAATGGGAAGGGCCCCCCAAAGGACCCCTTTGCCCTTGAGATTGATGGAAAAAAATATTTTTTAAGAGTAGTCCCATGGACTCTTACAAAAATGTTAGTTATATTTTGTTTGGATTGCTTTAAAAGCAATAACAGACTTGGTAACCTGTTGACCCCAGCAGGCCACCAGCCCTCTGACGGCTGTGATTCCTGATGGGTTGCAAATTGTGACCTACCGCATTAATATTCATGAGGTAGATCGATTTGTGACCCCCTAGGAATTGGAATTTCACGAACTGACCCATCAGTATGCAGGTCCGTTCTTAAAATACCATAGTGGTTGAAAATTGCAACCAGTGCTTCGTACATCTTTCTTTGGCTTCCTATGCTAACAAAGAGCCTACAAAGAACTGACTACCTTGTCACATCATTATGCATGTTGTATTGGGGTTATGTGCTTTCATGAAAGTTATTCTATCTAGTTGTATTGGCTCATCCTTTGGGCTGGAGCATGTGTTGCTTTTGTATGTTCCAGCATCTGAAAGCTGGAATATTTGAGATAAAATCTGTGAGCAAGAGAGGTCAGTTAAAAAGCAGTTAAAAGCAAGTGGGGGGGGGGGGGCATATGTGACGCCTCTAATCCTGTTATTTGGAATAAATCTTACCTGTTGAATTCTAGCTGTCCGTGTGCTGTTTATGCTGTGCTGTCACACTAGAGTGCAGTCTTTGCTTTGCAGTGATGATGAGATAAAACAGAAAAGGAAAGCTGTCAACAACTTTGTAAAGCTTTATGAGAGAAGTGCAACAGAAGTAAAAAGCAAGAAACTGAAGTGAAGAGAACAATAGCCCCAGCAGTGCCACTTCTTCCAGCAGAAGCCAAAGAACGGTAGATTGAGGACGTGTAGCTGACTTGGACGAAGATTTCTTAAAAATACAAATGGAGGTACAAGAGTCAATGAAGGAGCTTAAATTGGAAAAGAGCTTAGCCTGTCCACATACCTACAGCCCAGGTGAGCGGGACAGGGCAGTACTGTAAGTAATCACCAGAAAGTGTAATTAAACCTGCTGTTTGTATTGTATGTTTCTGCAAACTATTGCAGTTTGGGGTTTGGAAGAAGATTGTGTGGTTTTTCATTGTATTCCTAATATAGAACCTCATTTCCCAGTCAGTGGTTCACCTGAGAAGGGTAAGTTTTATTTTGTTTGCATATTTCATGTTCTTTATCATGTGCAGTCTCAACACTATTTGGATGCCGTTATCTGCCTCATGTTCTGGCCTGTTTATGTATCCCTACTGAAGTGGACTGAATGAGTGTCGTGTTGCCAGCAGAGGCGTTCTCTTCTCTTCATTGTTCTGGTGGAGAATACAAAAGTTTGGTCCTGTTACCTCCTTTGCCTTTTGTAGGTGCGCAATTCCCCTCATGTCGGACATTGGCTGTGAATTCTCAAAATTAAGTATGCGACCCAACTGGTGGGCAAACATCTCAGCAGAGCATCATTATTGTGACATGGACTTTATGGCTCACTTCCATCTCTGCTGCTATTAGAGGACCAACAACCAAGGATGTGCCATGTTGCACACATCATTAACTTGGCCTACTGACGGTGGTCAGGACGAATAAACAAACGAACTCTGACAAACCAGAGACTAGCCAGTTGCCTTTAAGCTCTTTATTAGTACAAAGATGGAGTAAATTCAAGCAGTTATTGTAAGTAGAAGGTAAATCCCCAATAGGAACAGGAACACACACCCTGCTCATCCCAGGTCTTCTCTAGTTCCACGCTGTCCCAAATGGACAAACCTTAGCAACGGAGCACACAATATTGCACCATTCTCACAAATATCATGGGTGCAAAATTCACGGACCATCAGACAACAGTATGCATTACTTAACCTCTTAGCTGCTGGGCCTTCACCCCCCCCCCCCAGTGCTGAGCCCTTTTTTGGCCATTTGGGGTAGTTCGCGCTTAGGCCTTCATAACTTTTTGTCCACATAAGCTATCCATGCCAAATTCACGTCCTTTTTTTCCAACATCCTAGGGATTCTAATGGTACCCAGAGTTTGTGGTTTCCCCTGGAGAAGACCAAGAAATTAGCCAAAATACAGGGGAAATTTCGTTTTAAAAAAAAAAAAAGGGAAAAAAGGGCTGCCGAAGAAGGCTTGTGGTTTTTTCCCTGAAAATGTCATAAACAAAGGGTTTCTGGTGCTAAAATCACCATCCTCCCACCTTTCAGGAACGGGCAGACTTGAATCAGAAAACCACATTTTTCAACACAATTTTGGCATTTTACTGGGACATACCCCATTTTTACTATTTTTGGTGCTTTCAGCCTCCTTCCAGTTAGTGACAGGAATGGGTGTGTAACCAATGCTGGATCCCGGAAGGCTAAACATTTCTGAAAAGTAGACAAAATTCTGAATTCAGCAAGGGGTCATTTGTGTAGATCCTACAAGGTTTCCCTACAGAAAATAACAGCTGGAAAAAAAATATATTGAATGTGAGCTGAAAAAAACAGCCATTTTTCTCCACGTTTTACTCTGTAACTTTTTCCTGCAATGTCCGATTTTTTAAAGCAATATACCGTTACATCTGCTGGACTCTTCTGGTTGCGAGGATATATAGGGCTTGTAGGTTCATCAAGATCCCTAGGTACCCAGAGCCAATAAATGAGTTGCACCTTGCAATGGGTTTTCATTCTATACCGGGTATACAGCAATTCATTTGCTGAAATATAAAGAGTGAAAAATAGGTATAAAAAAAAACCTTTGTATTTCCAGAATGGGCATAAGATAAGGTGTTGAGAAGCAGTGGTTATTTGCACATCTCTGAATTCCAGGGTGCCCATACTAGCATGTGAATTACAGGCCATTTCTCAAATAGACGTCTTTTTTACACACTGTCTTACATTTGGAAGGAAAAAATGTAGAGAAAGACAAGGGGCAATAACACTTGTTTTGCTATTCTGTGTTCCCCCAAGTCTCCCGATAAAAATGGTACCTCACTTGCATGAGTAGGCCTAATGCTCGCGACAGGAAACGCAACATGGACACATCACATTTTTACATTGAAATCTGATGTGTTTTTTGCAAAGTGCCTAGCTGTAGATTTTGGCCTCTAGCTCAGCCGGCACCTAGGGAAACCTACCAAACCTGTGCATTTTTTTAAACTAGACACCAAGGGGAATCCAGGATGGGGTGACTTGTGGGGCTCGCACCAGGTTCTGTTACCCAGAATCCTTTGCAAACCTCAAAATTTGGCCCAAAAAACACTTTTTCCTCACATTTCGGTGACAGAAAGTTCTGGAATCTGCGAAGAGCCACAAATTTCCTTCCACCCAGCGTTCCCCCAAGTCTCCCGATAAAAATGGTACCTCACTTGTGTGGGTAGGCCTAGCGCCCGCGACAGGTTATGCCCCAAAACACAACGTGGACACATCCCATTTTCCCAAAGAAAACAGACCTGTTTTTTGCAAAGTGCCTAGCTGTGGATTTTGGCCTCTAGCTCAGCCGGCTCCTAGGAAACCTAGCAAACCTTGGCATTTTTTAAAACTAGACACCTAGGGGAATCCAAGATGGGGTGACTTGTGGGGCTCTGACCAGGTTCTGTTACCCTGAATCCTTTGCAAACCTCAAAATGTGGCTAAAAAAAACACTTTTTCCTCACATTTCGGTGACAGAAAGTTCTGGACTCTGAGAGAAGCCACAAATTTCCTTCCACCCAGCGTTCCCCCAAGTCTCCCGATAAAAATGGTACCTCACTTGTGTGGGTAGGCCTAGCGTCCACGACAGGTTATGCCCCAAAACACAACGTGGACACATCACATTTTCCCAAAGAAAACAGACCTGTTTTTTGCAAAGTGCCTAGCTGTGGATTTTGGCCTCTAGCTCAGAAGGCACCTAGGGAAACCTAGCAAACCTGCACAGTTTTGAAAACTAGACACCTAGGGGAATCCAAGATGGGGTGACTTGTGGGGCTCTGATCAGGTTCTGTTACCCAGAATCCTTTGCAAACCTCAAAATGTGGCCAAAAAAACACTTTTTCCTCACATTTCGGTGACAGAAAGTTCTGGAATCTGAGAGGAGCCACAGATGTCCTTCCACCCAGCATTCCCCCAAGTCTCCCGATAAAAATGGTACCTCACTTGTGTGGGTAGGCCTAGTGCCCGCGATAGGAATAGATCACGCAACGGTCAATGTTGGTACTTACATGAGGCAACTGTTGACCTTGGGGTGATCCATTCCTTACGCAGGCACTAGGTATAGGCACTCAAGTGGGGTAGTGTTTTTATCAGGACAGGTGAGGAATCACTGGGTGGTAGGAATTTTGTGGATCCCAGCATATTCCTGTAGTTTGTGTGACAGAAATGCGAGAAAAATAGAGTTTTTATTCAACATTTCAGCTTTGCAGGGTATTCTGGGTAAGAAAACTTTGGGGAATCCACACAAGTCACACCTCTGTGGACTCCCCCGGATGTCTAGTTTCCAGAAATGTTTGGGTTTAGTATGTTTCTCTATATGGCCGCCAAACCCAGGACCAAAAACACAGGTGGCTGCCTTACAAAACCAGTATGCTTTGTGATAGATAATTTTGATGTCTCCACAATATGATTTGGGCGGTGGAATTTGGGGCTGAACTAAATTGGGGAGCTCCCAAGAGAGCACTCTCTCTCTCTGCTTGCCGCCGCATTCACCTGCTCCCTGGGTTGGGCTAACCCACTATTACCCTGATGCACAGACCGTGCTTGCGAAGGGACAGCAGGACTGTCCTCATCACCTCCCTCATAATTTACTGGAAGAGGAGTTATCGAATGGGACTCCTCCGACTGAAAAATCACTCCCAGAGTCTGCACCATTGTCCTGTCCCTCAGATGCTGTCTCAGTATCTGATGTCTCAGTCTCTGATCCTATGTCAGACCTGTCCTCTATAACCCGAGTGACGGCAGCAGTCATCCATCAAGATGCCATCTCTGCTATTGGCTAAACTGTTGCTCTAAAACACTAGCCTACGTAGACAGCCACTAAATCGATGGTGTGTGTGAGATACGTGCAACAGTAGAGGCCACCTTACCTGCGCTTCTTCCCTCAATCAGCACGTTCTTTCAAGACACTCAAAAAACACCTTGTCACATACCATTCGTCACAGTCTTTAGCACCTCCTGCGCCCAGTCCAACAATCATTATTGGTGCTCCCACTCCCTCTTCCTCGGATTCCCTCATTACCACCCAGCAAAAGTGCCCTTCATCTCTCCATAGCCGCCCCCCGCCCGCACATACATTTAATTTGCATTATAGCGCAGGTAATGGCTGACTTTACTAATGTACTCAGCTATTTACATAAAATACAGATTTGCTCTTTGCAGTAGGCATATAAACCTTCTGCGCTTCTTTATGGCACTAAAACTGCCACTAGACAAAAGTCTGATCCTTTTGTAGCAGAAACATAATCACAATACTTACTTGACTTTTTTATTGCTGCCTAAAAGCTACAGTTGAAATGCGTCAGTTGAAGTATGTGCATTGCTTTGAAGATGCAAGCTGCAACTGCAAGACAACTGGTGGTAAATATATATATATATATATATTTATATATATATATATATATAGATCACTTTTATATGTGGGTCTGGTTTTCCTGGGGGCCGATCGCAGCCCCCAGGGAAACCACACATGTATTGACAAAAGTGATCTATATATATATATATATATATAGAACTATCTCTATATAGATATATCTATCTACATAGATATATCTATCGATAGATCTATATATATATATAGCTCTATCGATAGATATATCTATGTAGATAGATATATCTATATACATAGATCTATATATATATATATATATATATATATATATATATATAGATCTATATTTGTTTTAGTAGTTGTATGGTTTCCTTGGGGGCCAAAATGGGAAACCCTACAACAACTAAAAAAATATATTGCCCCCACAGGGGGTCGCCCTGCCCACGGGCGACTCCCTGTCCCTTTTTTTTGTAAATAAAATTTGGCCCGGGGGGGGGCGCGATCGAGAGCGATCGTGCCCCCCCAGGGGACACCTACCTTTTTAAAAAAAAATATGCTCCCGGGGGGGGGGCGTTTTCCGAGGGGGCTAACCCCCCCAAGTGTTCCAGGGATCACGCTCGTCGACAGGAGTGGAGTCCCAGAGTACCGGTTGTCATCACAGAGAGGTGCCTGTTGAAGCAGGGAAGTGACTCCGTCACTCCACAGGGGATTCATTTGGTTCTTCTGGTGCAGGGTGAAGACAGGCAGTCCTCAGAGCGTGCATACTGTGGAAACTGTTGCAATTGTTGGCTGGAGCTGAAGTTGCAAGTCACAGAAGTCTTCCTGGATACTTTGTTGTAGTTACATCAGTTCCTGGAGCAGTCTGCGGTTGATCCGATGGTCAGAAGCTGAAGCAGAGGATGCAGAGGAGTCCTGGAGAAGTCTTGCAAACCGAATCTGAGGAAACACCCAGAGGAGAGACCCTAAATAGCCCTGAGAGGGGGATTGGCTACCTACCCAGGTATGCACCTATCAGGAGGGGTTTCTGACGTCACCTGCTGGCTACTCAGAGGTCTCCAGAGGGTCCTTGGAATCCAAGATGGCTAACGCCAGGGACACTCTGGAGGAGCTCTGGGCACCACCTCTGTGGTGGTGATGGACAGGGGAATGGTCACTCCCCTTTCCTTTGTCCAGTTTCACACCAGAGCAGGGACTGGGGGTTCCCTGAACCGGTGTAGACTGGATTATGCAAGGAGTGCACTGTTTGTGATCTTCAAAGCATTTCCAGAGGCTCTGGGAGGATACCTCTCCCATTCCTGTAACACCTATTTCCAATGGAAGAGGGTGTAACAACCCTCTCCTAAAGGAAATGCTTTGTTCTGGCTTCCTGGGATTGAGCTGCTCAATCCCCAGGAGGGCAGAAACCTGTCTGTGAGGTAGCAGCAGCTAGGGCTGCAGTGGAAACTTCAGAGAGCTGGTTTGGCAGTACTGGGGGTCCATGGTGGAGCCCCCAGGGTGCACGGAGTTGGCCCCTAATACCAGATTTGGATTGGGGGATCAAATCCACAATCTTAGACATCTCACATGGCCATATTCGGAGTTACCATTGTGAAGCTACATATATGTAGCGCATGCTTATAATGATGTCCCCGCACTCGCGAAGTCCGGGGAATTGGTCCTGGACAACGTGTTGCCACCTTTACTAGTGCAAGTGTGCCCTGACACACAGTAACTTTGCACCTAGCCTTCAGTAAATGAAGGTTAGACATAGAGGTGACTTATAAGTTACCTGGTGCAGAAATAGTGTGCGCACTATTTCACTCAGGCTGCAGTGGCAGTCCTGAAGAAAGGTTTGTATGAGCTCCTTATGGGTGGCAAAAGAAATACTGCAACCCATAAGGATCTTCTGGAACCCCATGCCCTGGGTACCTAGGTACCATATGCTAGGGACTTATAAGGGGGGGTCCAGCGTGCCAATCAGAATTGGAATATGGAGTCAATAAACTATAGTGACAAATTTGGTACACAGAGAGAGCATAAGCACTGGAGTTCTAGTTTGCAGAACTCCAGTGACACAGTCAAGCATACTGACAACACACATAGGCCACAAACTGTGAGCACTGGGGTCCTGGCTAGCAGGATCCCAGTGAGACAGTAAAAACACACTGACAAACAGGCCAAACATGGGGGTAACCATGCTAGAAAGAGGCTACTTTCTCACAATTGTTCCCTGTCCTCAGCTCTGGACATCTTAGGGGTGGTCACTCCTCCCTGTTTTCCCTAATTTTCCCTCCGGACTTGCCGCCAAAAGTGGGGCTTTGTCTGAGGGGCGGGTATCTCCACTAGCTGGTGTGCCTTGGGGCACTGTAATCCGAGGCTTGAGCTTATTGAAGCTCACCGTCAGGTGTTACCATTCCTGTAGGGGGGGAAGTGTGAAGCACCTTCACCCAGGACAGGCTTTGTTTCTAACCACAGAGTGCACAAAGGCAATCACCTCATGTGGTCAGAAACGTGTCTGAAAGTGGCAGGCTGGCACAGACCGGTCAGTCCTACACTAGCAGTTCGGCTAACATACAGGGGGCATCTCTAAGATGCCCTTCTTGTGCATTTTTCAATAAATCCCACACTGGCATCACTTTGGATTTATTGTGCTGAGAAGTTTGATACCAAACTCCCCATTCAGTGAAACCATTATGGAGCTGTGGAGTTTGTAATGGCAAACTCCCAGACCATATACTCAATATGGCTACACTGCACTTACAGTGTCTAAGAATGAACTTAGACACTGGAGGGGCATATTGCTCATGCAGCTTTGCCCTCACCTGTGGTATAGTGCACCCTGCCTTAGGTCTGTAAGGCCTGCTAGAGGGGTGACTTACCTATGGCACAGGCAGTAATTTGTGGGCATGGCACTCTGAGAGGGGCACAATGTCGACTTTGTTTTTTGATCCTCACCAGCACACACAAGCTGCAAGGCAGTGTGTATGTGCTTGGTGAGGGACCCCCTAAGGTGGGATAATACCTGCTACACCCCTTGGAGACGTTCCCTGGTCACAAGGCCCTTCGTACCATAGGTACCTGTTACAAGGACTTAACTGTATGCCAGGGTTGTGCCAATTGTGGAAACAAAGGTACAGTTTTAGGGAAAGAACACTGGTAATGGGGCCTGGTTAGCAGGGTCCCAGCCCACTTTCAATCAAAGTTGGCATCAACACTGAAAAAAGTGGAGGGGGTAACCATGCCAACAGTGGCACTTTTCTACAATGGTCCTGTACCACAAAGTGTGCAAAGTGCATGTCATAGGGTTTCTCCCAGGGAGGTCATCGGGCTTCTATTTATCCCTAAGAAATTGGCCAAACCAGGGAGGACTATACAAATGATCTTTAATTGAACTCCCAAACAGAATCCTATTCAGTCTATATAGTCGTGTATATATATAACGCTGGGAGTCTAACCCTTTTCTTCTCCTCCTTCACCTTGGTGTTACAGTTTCTTTTGTTCTTTTATTCCCTTAGGTCATCAGGATGTTACCGGTATCCGGCCCTCAGGTTGCCAGTGAGAGTTGGGGAGAAACAAGAACAACAAGCTGTGTGGTTTGGTTGTGGGTTTTCTTTCTCTTCTTTTCTTTCCTTTTTCTTTTATTGTGAGTTTCACCGTGCTTAGGGTTGAATAATTAGGTGCCCCACGTCTTCCTGTCACTTTTCTGCCACCCTCTTGCTCCCCTTTCCCTCCTGAACGTCCCCACCAGTTGTAGTAGGCAGCGAGAGCTGACCACGCAAGCAGTCGTGTACCTGGTGTAGCCATGTCCTTCCAGGGACCTGGCTGGCTTCTACCCGACTCCCAAGACTCTCCGCTGCTCCTCGGATCTCATTCTCTGGTCCGAGGCTGCTTTTCTATAGTACCGTCTCCACTGGGTCTTTGCTCGTTTTCTCCTTTGGTCGTCTGTCTTCTTCCTCTCCAGGGTTCCCTTCTCCTTCCTTCCACTCCGGGGATTTATTGATCCTGGTGACGTCTGCATGCTCCTCATTGCATGCTGACGTTATTCTCTTTGGAGTCCCCCTGGGGCACTCAAACATCAGCCTGTGCTTCCTTCGTGGTAGTGACCAGTCACAGTCTAATCATCAACAAACTCTTTATTCCCCGATCTTCACTGCTCAACCGGTGACCATAACCTCACCTTTTTAGCATTACAACTTGCCACATCTACCTGACAGAGATTTCCCACTCCGATATTGTTAGAGACTCCGCTCATAACCATTTTGGTCCATATTTCCTTCCTTGCCAACACCACCAAGTACAGAATAAGGTGGTCATTACAACATTGGCGGTAAAAGCCGCTTACCGCCGTGCAGATGACCACCAACACACCGCCGCGGCCGTGGAATTCCGCCACAGCTATTATGACCCTCATCTCGAAATCCGACAAAATTCAGACACCCACACAAGTCCGCCACACCAAAGGTCAGTGATAAACTGGCAAAAACAAAACCTCCACCGTCACGGCAACAGAAATATGCCCACGCTATCACGACCTACGAATCCATGCAGCGGTCTTTCAACTGCGGTATTCCATTGGCGGTACACACCGCCGCGCTCAAAATACACACACTTCTACAAAACACCACCACATTGGACAATTCCAAATACACACACCTGATACACATACACACACCACTCCCACACACTCAATACAATATAAAACACACACCCACATCACCCACAAACCCCTACGACCAAAAATTCCGAAAGAAGGCCAGAGAGAGACACCACCATCCACAAACTAGCAGCCACAGGCACTCAACACCATCACCCACAAAACTTCCACGCACAAAGCACCACACACCACTACATATCACCACACTTATCACCACACACACCACCCCACACATCACCCACACCATCACATGGCACGGCAAAGACACCCCAGGTTCTCGGAGGAGGAGCTCAGGGTCATGGTGGAGGAAATCGTCCGGGTAGAGCCACAGCTATTCGGAGTACAGGTGCAGCACACCGCCATAGCTAGGAAGATGGAGCTATGGAGAAGAATAGTCGACAGGGTCAACGCAGTGGGACAGCACCCAAGAAATAGGGACGACATCAGGAAGAGGTGGAACGACCTACGGGGGAAAGTGCGTTCCGTGGTATCTAGACACCACCTAGCGGTACAGCGGACTGGCGGCGGACCCCCACCTCCTCCCCAACAACTAACAACATGGGAGGAGCAGGTCCTGGCGATTCTGCATCCTGAGGGCCTCACAGGAGTCGGTGGAGGAATGGACTCTGGTAAGTCAAACCTTTAACTATCATATCCCGCACCCTACATGCATGCTATCACAGACCCCCACCCTCGCCCCCTCCCCTATCACTCCAACTCCTCACAAATGTACTAATAACACAAACCACACATCCCAACACCAAGCCCTGCATGACACACAAAGCATGGACACCCATCACTAAAGCATGCCCACTGCACATACCCATAACACCCCCTCAACCATCATCACACAAGCCCCCACACAGGAATGCTAGCACTGGGGTACACGGTCACCCACCCATTGCACACCATGACACACACAGATGCAATAATCATGCTTTTACACCCCTGCAGGACCACTACCCAACGTCACCAGACAGGAGGGTCCAGACATCTCCACCCCACCCACAGAAGAGGCCCACAGTGATGACAGCAGCTCTGTCCAACTGGATCCAGATGACCAGCCCGGACCATTGTGGGCCTCGGGACAGTCGGTTCCCCTCACACAGGCACAGGCCACCACAGACCTTCCACCCTCTGGTAACACCAGCACAGCACCCACCAGGCGGGCCCATACCTCCGTCCCCAGGACACGTCAATCAGCTGTGTGTCCACCAGTACAGGGAACCCAGGATAACCCACCACCCCAACAACAACAGGGACCTGGGGGCAGTGGCAGTGGGCACACAGTCCAGGGGACTGAGGCACAGGAACACAGGGGAACTGGGAGGGCTGCCGTGCGACAGGGGGCGGACAGGCCAAGGGAACCCACTCTCCACGAGGCCCTCTCCTCCATCATGGGAGCATACCACCACTCCCAGGAGACGATGGCAACGGTCCTGGCCAAGTTTCAGGAGACCCAGGGCATGCAGGAGGAACAGTATTTGGGATTCAGGGAGGAACTCAGAACCATCAGCTCCGCCCTGGGCACCATCGTAGGGGTGCTGAAGGAAATACTTAACAACAGGAGGGACACTGTGGCACTACAAGGGGCCCCTGACACTAGCATGGACGATGAACTGCCCACCACCTCCGCCGGCGCTAGTGGACAGGAGGCACCGCCACAGGACCACCACACCAGCACCCTCCCCCCTGCAGATGGAGAACCACCCCTCAAGCGGTCCCTGAGATCCAGAACAAGACAGAGCACGATGCCAAGACCACCGCCAAGAAATGAGACCACCCTGATTGTCAAACCACTGTTCCACTTTGTAACCCTGTCTATATTGGAACTGCCCCAGCTCCACTTCCTATGCCCATATGGCCAATGCACCTGTGAGACTAATAGACTGGACTCTGCCATGGACATTCCTCCACCATCACCCCTCACCATTTTACAACCCCCTCCAATATTGAGCACTTCAATAAACACCCTTGAAGCACAAAACAAACTGGAGTCAGTCTGTGATTTTGAAATTGTGTATTAGCAATGACAGTGACAAAATGCTTTTTCAAATGTAATGTCAACATACCAATGTCACACATCTCAAGTCCATGAGGAATCTAAGCAGATGACACACGTTGGAAACCACACCTGTGAAACCGTAAGGGAAATTTACAACTCAGTGACCATATACTGGTTGAAATCGACAGACAGGATAGAGGTAGAAGTGTTAAAGTACTTGTAGTAGGTAGGAATGTTTTCTCACCTGTGTGTCACTGGAAATATTGCTGGATGACTGAGTCCCTGTTGTCAATGTCTTCTTCCTCTGCTTCCTCCTCATCACTGTCCACAGGCTCCACAGCTGCCACAACACCGCCATCTGGACCATCCTCCTGCAGAAAATGCACCTGTCGTCGCAAAGCCAAGTTGGGAAGCATACAGCAGGCCACGATGATCTGGCACACCTTCTTTGGTGAGTAGAATAGGGAACCACCTGTCATATGGAGGCACCTGAACCTGGCCTTCAGGAGGCCGAAGGTGCGTTCGATCACCCTCCTAGTCCGCCCATGGGCCTCATTGTAGCGTTCCTCTGCCCTGGTCCTGGGATTCCTCACTGGGGTCAGTAGCCATGACAGGTTGGGGTAACCAGAATCCCCTAATAGCCACACCCGGTGCCTCTGGAGCTGACCCATCACATAAGGGATGCTGCTATTCCGCAGGATGTAGGCGTCATGCGCAGAGCCAGGGAACATAGCATTTACCTGGGAGATGTACTGGTCTGCCAAACATACCATCTGAACATTCATGGAATGATAACTCTTCCGGTTTCTGTACACCTTTTCACTCCTGTGGGGGGGGACCAGAGCTACATGGGTCCCATCAATGGCACCTATGATGTTGGGGATATGTCCAAGGGCATAGAAGTCACCTTTCACTGTAGGCAAGTCCTCCACCTGAGGGAAAACGATATAGCTCCGCATGTGTTTCAGAAGGGCAGACAACACTCTGGACAACACGTTGGAAAGCATAGGCTGGGACATCCCTGATGCCATGGCCACTGTTGTTTGAAATGACCCACTTGCAAGGAAATGGAGCACTGATAGCACCTGCACTTGAGGGGGGATTCCTGTGGGATGGCGGATTGCTGACATCAGGTCAGGCTCCAACTGGGTACACAGTTCCTGGATTGTGGCACGGTCAAACCTGTAGGTGATGATCAAACTTCTTTCCTCCATTGTCGACAGGTCCACCAGCGGTCGGTACACCGGAGGATTCCCCCATCTCCTCACATGTCCCAGCGGACGGTGCCTATGAAGGACAACAGCGACCACAGAGTCAAACAACTCAGAGGAATGTACCCACAGTCTACACAGAACACCATTCATACACAAAATGTGGCCTGTATTTGTGTTGTGAGACAAGGCCTAGGTATGTGTGACGCAGTTGGTAATTAGGCCATGTGGGCCCCTGAAATGGCGGCTGCCTGACCTCTAAACTGGGACAATGGGATGGGAGGTAACTGCGCTGGCGTTGTACACCGTCGCGGTAGGCTGTCGAAGACTGCGGCGTAATGCTGCATTGGTTAACATTGGACCCTATGGGTCACAGGAGCCAATGACGATGTACGCCGGCGGTGAGGGTACGCACCGCCACGGACGTGACCGCCATTTTCTATCTGTTCAATCACTCGATACCTGATCTTCGACAGGAGAGGACCTACACTGCAAGTGCTGCTGTGACCTCGGTCTGGAGGAGACAATGGCTCGTGCGTCTGGGGAAAGGGGCCCCTGCCTTCACTGCAGAGGAGTTGGAGAAGCTCGTTGACGGGTTCCTCCCCCAGTACACGCTACTCTACGGTCCTCCAGACCAACAGGTAAGTACACAGGGAGCAAGTTGTATGGGCTATGCCTGTGTGGAGAGGGCTGGTTGTAAGAAGGAAGGGGGCACAGTTCTGCGTGCAGGAAGGACTGTGAATGCATGTGCCACATGGCAAGGGTAGGGATGGGGGCCACTCACTTTGAAGGTGCAGTTGGTAATTACTTCTCTTCTTCCCCTGTACATGTCATGTAGGTCAGCGCCCACCAGAAGAAGGATATTTGGCGTGCCATCGCCAAGGACGTCCGGACCCTGGGGGTCCACCACAGACGGAGCACCCACTGGCGGAAAAGATGGGAGGACATTCGCCGCTGGAGCAAGAAGACGGCTGAGGCTCAGCTGGGGATGGCCTCCCAACGTGGGAGGGGTGCCCGTCGAACCATGACCCCCCTGATGTTCCGGATCCTAGCGGTGGCCTACCCTGAGTTGGATGGGCGCTTGAGGGCATCACAGCAGGAAGGGGTGAGTACACTATCATTCAGCGGACTTTGCGCGCAGTGAAGGTGTCTGGGTGGGGGAGGAGGGCTGTGGGTTTCCCTAGGCCAGGGCGAGTTCCGTAGGCTAGGCCCCTCCGTAATGCAGGCCATGTGGCACCCCACCCCACCTCTGTAGAGTGCCAAGTACAGGTATTCATGCCCCTGTGTCATCTATGTGTGCAGATGTCGTCCATACCCATGTAGGCCATTTCCCAGGAATTGCATCTGTAGAGCCCAACAGCGCGACGTAGTGCAGGGGGCTGCTGTGTCTGTACTGTCCGCCAACGGTAGCGGTAAGCCATGCACTCAACCTGTCTTTCTTCTGTCGCCCCCCCCCTTTTTGTGGTCTCCCTGTTCTTGTGTGCATTAGCATCATCAGGCGGTGGTACAGTGGCACCGGAGCACGAGGGAGCTGCATCCCACATGGCCATGGAGGGCCACACCACGGACTCAGAATACACCAGTGGGACGGAGGGCGAGGGGAGCACCACGGCAGTCACAGGATCTGCAACCAGCGACACGGACTCATCCTCCGATGGGAGCTCCCTTGTGGTGGCGGCAACATCTGTGCCCCCACTTCTACAGGTACAGCCGCCACCCCCCCTACCAGCACCGCCCTCCCAGCAGCCCCTCAGCCTTCGCCCCGTGCCCGCTCACCCAGGAGGGTGGGCATCACCTTCGCCCCAGGCACCTCAGCCCCTGCCCCTGTCACCTCTGCTGCCCTCAGTGAGGAGGCCATTGACCTCCTCAGGTCACTCACTGTTGGGCAGTCTACCATTTTGAATGCCATCCAGGGTGTAGAAAGGGAGTTGCAACACACAAATGCATTTCTGGACGGCATTCATTCTGGTCAGGCTGCCCTTCATCGAACCCTACAAACTCTGGCCTCAGCACTGATGGCAGCCATTGTCCCTGTGTCTAGCCTCCCCCCTCCAACTTCCTCCACCCAGACCCAATCCCCTGTACCTATGCCTATCCCAAGCACACCATCAGACCAGCCTGCACACACCTCACCACACAAGGGAAGCTCAGGCAAACATCAGCACCACACATCCCACAGGCACTCACGCAAGCATCACACACATACAGACACACCAACATCCACTGCCTCCACTGTGTCCCCCTCGTCGTCGTCTCCCTCCTCCCTCCCAGTCTCGTCTACACTCACACCTGCATGCACTACCACTACAGCCACTACGTCCCGCACCAGCACACCCACCACCACACCCCGCTCACGTGCAGTCACCACCCCACTACCATTTCCACGTCCCCTGTGTCCTCTCCCAATGTGTCTGTGACGCCCCCTCCGAAGATACACAAACGCAGGCACACACCCACCCAACAGCCATCCACCTCACGACAGCCTCCAGCCCATGCACCTGCACCCAAATCCACAAAAGTTACACCTCCTACAACCACCACCTCTTCCTCCACTCCCAAACCCCCTCCAGCTACCCGTCCCAGTGTCTCCCAAAAACTTTTCCTGTCCACCCTTAACCTATTTCCCCCCCCCGTCCAACTCATAGGTCCCGTACTAGCACCTCAGCCAAAAAATCTCCGGGATCAGTGGTGCCTGTTGTTACAGGTATGTGGAGTGCACCAGCCACCAGGCCAGCCAGTGTGGCACGTAGCCACAGCACAGCCAGTCCCCTCCCCCCGTGAAGCACCAGAAGTTGGACAGTGTCCGGCGGGAGAGGGGGAAGACTCCAGCCAGTAAAGCCGCTCACAGGTGTCCCGGGGTGAGTGTCGACTCAGCTGTGACTCCTCCCAAGGTGGGGAAGGGGCAGAAGAAATCTCCAAAGTCTGGGAGGAGCAGCACGGCGGAGAAGACCGCCATCATCCCGCTGCCCAGGAGGCCTCCGCCAACCCCATCGTCACTGGCCAGGAGGCCACTGCCAGCCCCAGAGTCACTGGCCAGGAGGCCACCGCCAGCCCCAGAGTCACTGGCCAGGAGGCCACCGCCAGCCTCATCGTCACTGCCCAGGAGGCCACCGCCAGCCCCATTGTCACTGCCCAGGAGGCCAGCGCCAGCCCCAGAGTCACTGTCCAGGAGGCCACCACCAGCCCCAGAGTCACTGGCCAGGAGGCCACCGCCAGCCTCATCGTCACTGCCCAGGAGGCCACCGCCAGAGTCACTGGCCAGGAGGCCACCGCCAGCCTCATCGTCACTGCCCAGGAGGCCACCGCCAGCCCCCATCGTCATTGCCCAGGAGGCCACCGCCAGCCCCAGAGTCACTGGCCAGGAGGCCACCGCCAGCCTCATCGTCACTGCCCAGGAGGCCACCGCCAGAGTCACTGCCCAGGAGGCCACCGCCAGAGTCACTGCCCAGGAGGCCACTGCCAGCCACAGCCCAGCTGGCCAGGAGGGCCCCGCAAGCCACAGCCCAGCTGGCCAGGAGGGCCCCGCAAGCCACAGCCCAGCTGACCCATGAAGGACCGCCAGCCACAGCCATGCTGGGCAATGAAGGACCGCCTTGGCAAGGACCGCTGAACAGGGCAAAGACCGCCATGGAAAGCACCGCTGAACAGGTCTGACACTGGCAACTCAAGCACCGCTGAACAGGCCAAGGACCGCTGAACAGGGCAAAGCCCGCCATGGAAAGCACCGCTGAACAGGTCTGACACTGGCAACTCAAGCACCGATGAACAGGCCAAGGACCGCTGAACAGGGCAAAGCCCGCCATGGAAAGCACCGCTGAACAGGTCTAACACTGGCAACTCAAGCACCGCTGAACAGGACAAAGACCGCTGAACAGGGCAAAGACCACCATGGAAAGCACCGCTAGCCCATTTGCGGCAGGGGCAGTGACGCAACTGGGACCGTCACGGGGTGTGTGCTGCACTCTGGGCACCAGTCCCCCTCCAGAACCAGTGGAGAACAGCATCCACTCCGTCTGTCCTTGGCAGGATGAAGCACTCTGGGCACCAGTCCCCCTCCAGAACCAGTGGAGAACAGCATCCACTCCATCTGTCCTTGGCAGGATGAAGCACTCTGGGCACCAGTCCCCCTCCAGAACCAGTGGAGAACAGCATCCACTCCGTCTGTCCTTGGCAGGATGAAGCACTCTGGGGACCAGTCCCCCTCCAGAAACAGTGGAGAACAGCACCCACTCCGACTGTCCTTGGCAGGATGAAGCACTCTGGGCACCAGTCCCCCTCCAGAACCAGTCCCCCTCCAGAACCAGTGGAGAACAGCATCCACTCCGTCTGTCCTTGGCAGGATGAAGCACTCTGGGCACCAGTCCCCCTCCAGAACCAGTGGAGACCTGCATCCACTTGAGAGACTGTGGCTTTGCACTCCCCAGGATTGAACAGTAGGCAACCCACCCACTGTAGAGACTTGTGAGACTGTGGCTTTGCACTCCCCAGGATTGAACAGTGGGCAACCCACCCACTGTAGAGACTTGAGAGACTGTGGCTTTGCACTCCCCAGGATTGAACAGTGGGCAACCCACCCATTGTAGAGACTTGAGAGACTGTGGCTTTGCACTCCCCAGGATTGAACAGTGGGCAACCCACCCACTGCAGAGACTTGTGAGACTGTGGCTTTGCACTCCCCAGGATTGAACAGTGGGCAACCCACCCACTGTAGAGACTTGAGAGACTGTGGCTTTGCACTCCCCAGGATTGAACAGTGGGCAACCCACCCACTGTGGAGATTTGAGAGACTGTGGCTTTGCACTCCTCAGGATACATCAATGGGCATGGAGCCCCCTCGTGGATCTGGCGTGGTGCACTCATCCGGCTGAGGTGCCCCCCCTTCCCTTCCCCCTGAGGTGCCTGTTGTATTTCGATCTGATGCCCCTGCAGTGTTCTCTCCGTTTGGATCGGGTATCTTGTGTGGTCCTCGCCCATGCATTTTGGGCCCAGTGGTCCACGGACTATGAATGGTGCAATACCTGCACTACTAATAGTGGTGTATATTTTGTTTATTGTGTATATATATATGTATATATTTGCTTACTGTATTTTGATATATTACAATGGTTCAACTCATTTCCTTTTGTCTTTGCATTCTTACGGGGGGGTTGGGGGGTGTTACTGTAATGTATAGATATGCATTGGTGTGTGTGTTGTAGTGGGTGAGGGTCGGGGTGGGGGTTGGGATGTTGGTTGTGTGTGTCCCTGTGTTTTTGCCTCCCCCCTCCCCTATGTCGTAGGTGCAGTAGTCACCGTGGTCTTCGCCGCCGGCGTTGATGATCCTCATAGAGGAGCAGGAAGACTAGCGCTGGCAGAATATGGAGTTCCGGCTCCATGGTGCCCTCCTTGCTCGTGGAGTGTGTAGAGGTGAGCATTTTCCCTTTGAAATGGCTGTTTCCGCCGTGTTTTTATCCGCGGTGAATCCGCCCTGGAAAAGGTGGCGGATTGGTAGGTTGTGATACTGTGGGCGGTACATTGTCTTCCGCCTGTCTGTTGGCGGTGACCGCCGCGCTGTTTGTTTATACCGCTGTGGCGGTCGGAGTGTTAAAGTGGCTGTCTTTGTTGGCGGTTTCCGCCACGGTCATAATTCCAATTTATTCACCGCCGGCCTGTTGGCGGTCTTACCGCCGCTTTAACACCGTCCGCCAGGGTTGTAATGACCACCTAAATGTTTTCTTCTCCACCTTTCTCATGCTATCTGTGACTTCCTCAACCATGATCCAGAAGAAAACAAGGGTATGGATTACCATGCTCTCCTTTCGAAAATTAACACTTGTAGCCTTACCAAATCCTCCCAGTACTTCACCAACTCCGGACAATTGAAAAGCATATGAATGTCACCCATAGGCACCAAGCCACATCTGCATATTGCCTCTGTCTTGCCTTTAAACCTCAGACACTTGGCTGGGGTCCAGTAGCATCTGTGCAGGGTAAAACGATGGTTCCTTCCGAATGTAGCAGGTCTAACAGTGCTATAAAGCAAACTAAATAGTATTTGGGGTATAGCTTGCAGCCCCAAATTTGGCAATTCCTTCTTCCGACGTTGTATGGTGGTTTCACCTTAATCTTCGCGGCCGCAACCATCTTCTAATACCACACTAATACCTCCTTTTTTATTTTATTTTTATTTTTTTGGCGTGGTTTGTTTCAATGCTGTGTCCATCTGAGTTACATTATATTCTTCATACTCCTTATCCACGCCAACAGTTCCACATACTTAAAACGAGAGAGGGTGCTCTCGATTTCTCTGCCAGCAGCTCCCGTCCCACTATCTTCACTTCTGCTACCAAATTGCCCCAGCATCTGATCTTATCCCTCCTGATTGACAGGGGCAGTTTATCCTTCAGACACTCTGGCTGTCCAGGTGAATCCCAAATTGGAACAAACTTACTGTAATAAGCGATCCCCAAAATCAACCTGAATTCAAACCATACTCGAGCTGCCACCTGAAGTATCTTCAATCTCACTTTCTTAAAAAATCTCGGAAGTAAACTTGCATAGAAAAAACCCTTCTCAGCTTCACTTTTTACCATAACTGCAGTATTTTCCCAATTGAATCTGCCAGCCGGTCTATCAGCATTCTGCAGTTTTTCAGCTGAAGCACCCAACAATATAAGTGCTAACCCTCCATTCAATAACGTTTTCCTTAACTTCCTCCACACTATTCTGACCCCTTCACTGGCCCATACAAAGCTACTTATAATGCCCTGTGCTTTTTTCAAAGGTCAGAAGAATGCCGTCAAACAGGAAAGTGAGCATTTGGAGTGTCATAATCTCCACTGAATTTGTTTGGTCATGTAAGGCTAGAGGGATGGTGTTCCATTTTCCCAAAAGATCACTACTTTCTTTCATAACTCTAGCTCAGTTAGCCCCCGTCCAGTTTACCAGATCCCTTGTCAACTATATTCCAAAATACCTCACAGTTTCACTAGTTTCTGGCCCCTCCAAAGTACAATTCCAATTAATTATTATTTAATTTTTCTCTTTCTTCACCTGAGACCCCCCCCACCCCAGCAGTAGCAGCTGCAAAACCTTTATGGGAAAATCATGATAAACTTGGAGGAAGGGCAGGCTGGGAGCCTGAGCGTGTTCCTGCAGATGAGGAGCGGCGTAGTGGTAGCGTGGCGAAAAAGGTAAGTTGTGTGTTTTTTTTCAAATAATTAATATTATTATTATTATTATTTTTTTTGTCGCTTTACGTCCCTCGTCATGCACCATCCCCCGTAAGAGGGCCCCACTTTGAATTCCAGTGTCTGCTTTGCAGACACTGGAATTTGCGACGGGTGCCACTGCACCCGTCGCACATCCTCCACTATGCCGGCTCCATTCCTCGTGGGGAGGGGTTTCCCGCTGGGCTGACGGGCGGCCTTCTGGCGGTCGCCCGCCAGCCCAGCGGGAAAGCCAGAATGGCCTCCGCGGTCTTTCGACCGCGGAGCGGCCATATGGCGGCTCCCTGCAGGCGGGTGGCTCCCGCCGCCCGCCGGGGTCAGAATGACCCCCATAGTATGTTAATGTCGGGGAATCAGATAGGCCCAATATAGGTAAAATAATTGGATGAGTGTAAAGCGGGTATTTCTAAATAGTTTAGAACTAGATTCCATTATTTCGCTCCGACTCAAGGAGAGGCGTCCCCAGGTCTGCCTCCTAATGTGCCTGGAGGGGCATGAGAGCCGGCCATGCCCTCTCCAATAAAGTCCTATAAATTAACACAACCGCTTTCATTTGACACGTAATAAGAAAGAGCGGACACAATCAGTTATGCTCCTTAGGTTCTGCAATGCTGGCACCCAACCATTCTCGTATCTTACATATCAAGGCTCTATATAGTTTGGCCCACGGAAACATAGGATATTCTAGTGAACCTGGGGGGAATCACATGTCACATAGCAACAGAAATGTGCCTAACAGAAAGCAGGTGCAAACAGTTATTTCCACTATAACAATTACAATGGAACCCAACTGCGTGATGGTTCAACCCAATGGCTCACAGTAGAAACGTGATTATCCAAAATAGATGAGATATCTGCAGGTGCAAACTAGCTGAAACTTGCATTGCAACAAAACAGGAGGGTCAATGGTTCAGACTCGGGAACGGGGAAACCATTGCGAGAGCTCAGGACTGAGAGGCGCCACTAGGGAAGTAACCATGTCTGCGGGTACTCAGGTTAGGGAGGCGCCACAAGGGAAGGGTGACATGAGCCTGGCGAGTAAAACCATCTGCGCATAGGGCACGAGGTAGTCGTGATAGTGATGAAGCCTGTTTGATCCAGATGAATAAGTGAACATATATGAGGAAGTAATCAATTTGCCAAAACTTTACTCAAGATCTTGTAATTAGGCCTGGGCGGAGAACACGGAGTTTGACTCTGCAGAATTCTGCAGAATTGAATAAAAACTCAGTGGAATTCCGCAGAGGTAGAATTCCATGACCCACGGAGTCCTGAATTCATCAGATCTCAGAAGCGCTAAGCAGGATCGGGCCTGGTTAGTGCTTCTGTGAACGGGCACATTCAGGAGAGGGCTGTAGGCAGTGAAAGCTGCGGTTTCAGGCCTCTTGTGCACTGGCCTGTCGTTTGTGCAGTGCACAAGAGGCCTGAAACAGCAGCTTTCTTTCGCTGCCTATGGCCCTGGCCTGAACTCAGGCCAGGGCCAAAGGCAGGAAAAGCTACCTGGCCTCTTGTGCACCGGCCTGTCCTGTGTGCACTGAACACATCCTTGTTTGTGCACCAGTGTGCACAAACAATGAAAAAGAAGAGATGAGAACTTACCTGGGTCTTCCAGGGGGTCCTCCTTTCTCCTTGTCGATGGTCCTCTCTGAGTCGGCAGCTGCTGCTTCCCTCTGGCCTCTACTCCCTACTCCTGTGCTCCAGTTCACACTGCAGCCCAGTTATGGGCTGCACAGCGCAAGGGCAGACAGTCTGCGCTTGCGCTGTGCAGCCCATAATTGGGCTGCATTGTGCACCAGGTGAGCTCTGCTGAACTCCAAAAACTCCTTTAGCTCCATGAGTGGAGCTCCCAGCACACCCTTACTTGTAATCTGCATTAAACATAGGGGCAGTAAGAATCAGAAGAATTGGTTCCTTATCCTTCTTACAGAGTAATACAATGGCTGCCTCCCACAGCAAGGGTGGAAGCTGATCACAATGCTGGAATCATTGAAAAGCACCACTAGCCTAGGGAAAAGTCTGATGCAAATGCTGCGTAAAATCCAGTTGGAAACGTCATCTAGGCCAGGTACCTTACCCCCACCAGGTTCTTAATCACTCCTCATACCACCTAGTCTGTAATATCCACACCCAGTTGACTAGCCACCATAGACTTGAGGGACACCAGAATATAGTTCAGTCTTTTCCCCTCACTACTCACCACCCCGATGATTACATGTCATGAGAGTGCTACATGATTACCTCATTGATCTTTTCCTGTGTGAATACTTCAAGCCTGGAGGACCACGAAACTGAAGTATAGAGTGACCTCCCCTGACTTAACATACTCCTCATGGGTCCTAGCTGCATACGCCTTAAAATTAAAACGGCAAAGGTGTTTCATGAGCTAAAACAGCCTCTCCTGCTCCTCCAGCAGACATCCCCTACCATTTAGGGGCCCTTCTAGCCCACCTGTAAGACCATCTTATACCACCTCCTAGTGTTGAATATTGTTGAGTGCGAACCTCCATTCTACTAGAGATACAATACCCCAAGATTACCAACGTCATCACCTCCTATTCCTTCCCTACCGATGAGGCTGAACCAGCGTTATCATTCCAGTTCCGAAAGATATGCTCCCCAATGAGACTCAGAAGGCTTGATCATCCAGGATCAAGGCACCAGGTAGGCACACTAGTTGGAATGTGCCCAGTCCAAGAGCATGATCAGAATACATTTTTGCTAAATATTCCAGCCCAACCACTCGTGTATTACAGGCCCTACAAGTACAGCCTGTCAAGTCGTACCTCAAGATCATGTAATCAAGAACGGTAGGACTACAAGCGAGCTTCTGGATGATGAACCCACCAATAGTCTATTAAATCCCACTGTCTAGACCACAAACGGGGCACCGCTGCCAGCCTACCTGCAAACGCACCACGCAGGGGTGGATGAGACCTATCCAGACTTAAATTCATGACACAGTTAAAATCCCACCCACCCCCACTCTCAAACAGAGGACCATAAGTGAGAACAGGGGCACCAAGCTGGTAAGGAAGGGTGACTGATCCACATTTTGTGCATAAACACTTAAGAAGGCAATATCCCTGCCATTCAGGCTCCCTAACACTAGAACCCTTGACTCTCAGGGTCTGCAACCACCCTTTGCAAGTGGAAAGGGACCCTAGGCTTGATCCATATAAGAGCTTCCCACGAAAAGGCAGTAGGATAGAGCTGGCCCTCCCAGAGACCCAAAGGATGCAGCCCTCAGTCTCTGTAAGGTGGGTTTCCTGGAGGAACGTGACATGGACCCTCCATCGTTTCAAGTAGGACTTCACGTTGTAACGTTTAGAGGAGGAAGAGAGGCCGTGCACATTCCAGGTAAGCAACCTTATTTATGCAGTCATGGGAGGCAGACCAGGAAATAAGAGATCCCGCCATCAGCAGAACCTCACAGAACCAGGCGGGCCCCACTGTACCATGCCCATATCACCACAGTCTCATATGTACCACCACCACCACCAAATAAACAAATACACAACATAACACAAAACAATACCCCATCAGTTACTGCCCGCCCTCCAAGGATTGAGACATGCTGCCATCCTGTCTAAACACCACCACACACAGTCCCCAGATAGGAACCAAATTAAAGCCAAAAGGCTAACTGGATCCATAACTGAAGAATACACCTAGGAATGGAGCCCCCAGCAAGAGGTGGAGAATCAACACTCAAGGAAAACAGTGCAATAGAATGCGTCCCGCAAACCCCCCTTGTGAACCCCTCAGGTAGGAGCAAACAAAGCAAACATTAATAAACAGCCAGTGAACCAACCTGCCTCATAAACCCAGTGTATAGACCAGGCAAAACACCCAAGACAAGCTCAGTGGAGCATTTCAAATCAATTCGTCCACAGACCCCAGAGTGACCCCAGCCAGGATTCCCTCAAGTCCAGTAGTAGTGGAGTCCTTGGAATCTGAAGCAAAGGAATGGCACTCTGGCGATGTGGAGTGCAAGGAGTCCCTGCCAGATCCCAGAGTGGCAGCAGCTTCAATGGTCCTTGACTGTTCCAGTGCGACCTACATCGTGGAATGGTATGTCGCCCCCCCACTGCAGAGATAATTGGCACTCGGGCATGGAGAGTGGTTAAGTCCACACGTCTCTGGTCGCATCGTGCTCTTGTCATACAGTTCAATCAAGTCCCATGCTTCAGCTGGATCCGTGAAGAAATGTACTTTATCCTCAGACTGGGCCTGCAGGCAAGTGGGGAAGAGCAAAGAATACATCAGACCTATGTTGTGCAACTTCTTTACTGCCATGAAGGATGCCCTTTTGCTTTTGAACCTGGAGAGTAAAATCAGGGTACAGAGACACTTTGCATTGTTCACCACAAATGAGCCATGTGCATGGTCCTGCTGTAGGAGATGATCCTGACCCCTGAAATGCAGGAAGTGGAGGTACCACAGGACGTGGCAGGGCCCCAGGACAAGGCTCTTGCACCAGCAGCATGTGTACATGTTCAAGGCATAGAAGGTGGACAGACCCTCGGGCCACAATTTCCTGGAGCTAGGTCCAAAAATAAAAAGCCAACAGTCAATCCCCCTCTGTGTGCTCAGGTAGCCCCACAATGTGGATGTTGTTATGCCCAGCCTATCCCTCCTGGCCGTCCAGGCTGGCGGCAAGGTACGAGTCTGCGCCTCAAGAGCCAAGATGCGATGATCTACCAATTGAACCGTTGGCGTCAGGGTCTGCACTTTGGTCTTCAGGACCCAGAAGCGTCAATGGCAGCCAAAAGTATTTCAAACCTGTCATCCATATATGTTGTATCTCCACCGCCAGTGCCCTGTTTGATTCCCCTGCTGGGGCGGGAGCGCTCATAGCCGCGCTGTCCTTAGAGCCTTGGGTGCGCCCATAATCTCACCAAGAGAGGGTGGGGGTCTCCAGGGAACACCAAAAGCAGAGCAACAGAAAAGCCCACCACTTCCCCCGGCAGCACAGAGGAAGACAAATCAACCAGATACCAGTGCTCCTGAATGGAGAGCAGGAGACATAACTAGACTGGATACAGGGCTAAGAACTGGGAATCAAGGATGGCACTCTGTCAGAGCACCCCACTCCCCCATCTCCTGCTTGACCAACAATGACAGAGAGAGAAGGTCTCAAGACCCCTCAGGATGTTCCCGACAAGAGTCACTTCAGAATGTGCAGTCTCCCAACAATATGGTAGTGGGGTGACCTCGTTGCCCCTAAACCAGTTCACCTCCGCAGGCCAGGAAGGAGAGGATCAGCAGCAAACCTCTGGAACTCAAAGGCTCTTGGGCCGTTGAATAGGGGGCTGACTGGCCAGCGGGTCCTCCTCCCAACAAAAACAAGAAAGAGGACACCTGTCCTGCAAAACTCACTGCTGTGCTCAAGGGTGTATTGTAAAGTGCCCTTGTTGAACTGAGTGGGGCAACAAGTCAGTTTATGCCCCGGGGTCAAGCACACATGACTTCTGTGTGCCGGCTGCTACAGACTCCTGCGTCCACAGGCCCCTGCGCAGGGTTTGTAAAAAGTGTGTGTGGGGGGTGGACTGCATAATTTCACCATTGCGGGCATCAGCGACGCAGCTTCTACACGCCAGCAGCACTCCACGCACTCAACCCAGGATGCAACAACTGCAACCCCTCATCTCTGGCTGACACCCACGGACCCTTCCTCTGCCGCTAATCCTACACCACCACCAAAACCTTCGATCCGGCACAATCCACCCACAACAACACACCCACACCGAATATCCTGAAATGTATCCACCTCAACGTCTACTCCCTCCACATACATGCTACCGAAATCTGGGACCTCCTTAACAGCACCACCCCGGATGTCACATTCCTCACTGAAACCTGGACCAACATCACCTCTGGCCCGGACATTGCCATCGCCATTCCCCAAAGATACAAGATCACTCGGAAAGACCGCTCCAGCCACCCCGGGGGTGGGGAAATCACCATCATCCACAAGTCTAACATCCGACTGAGCACACACTCAGAAGACCCCACAAGCCTGATAGAACACCTTCATTTCAAACTTCAGACTAATCCAATGGGCACCCTCAGGGGAACCCTCATCTTCCGCCCGTGTAGTTGGAGGCTGTGATGGATTGCGCTGCAATACCATCTGTGATGGAGTCTGATGGGGGGGCACACCTTTCTCAGACTCCATCACAGACAGTTTTGCAGCGCAAGCCATCACAGCCTCCAACTACACCCTGCTGGGAGACCTGAACTTCCACCTCGACAACCTACAGGACCCCAACACCGCATCCCTCCTAGACAACCTCCACAACATAGGGCTCCTACAGATCGTGACGGAACCAACGCATTCAGCAGGACACACCCTCGACCCCTCTCCCCCCATCTTCACAACAGGAACGTCTGTCACCTTCAGCCACACCTCCGAACTTCCATGGACAGAACATTGCTGCATCAATTTCACCTTCAACACACCCACCATCCTCAGACCCCAACACCAACCATCTCGTAGAAGCTGGGCAAGAATCACCAATGACCAGCTCACCGCCACCCTGGCCAACTCCGCCTCCCATCGCACACAACGATTTCCCGAACATCGGAGCCTGCACCTTTCCCAAATGGATCGCCGACTGTGCCAACACCATAGTCCCCTTAAAAAAATCAGCACCCACGCCAAGAAAGCCAGCTGGTTCACTGCAGAACTCTGAGAATCCAGATGCATATGTCGATGCCTCGAGAAAATCTGGAGAAACACCAAATCTACAGAAGCCCAAATCAACTTCAGAGCCGCCACCACCGCACACTACCATCTCATCAAGAGCACCGGAAAGAAAGCACTACAAGAAAGAATCTCCTCACACGCTCACAACAGCAGGGAACTCTTCAGCATCATCAAGGAGTTCGCCCAACCCAACAGCGAAGCAACGGATATCACACCCTCACAAGAACTCTGCAACAAACTCAATACATACTTCCACCACAAAATCAAGATAATCTACGACCACTTCAGCAAGGACAACCTACGTGCAGAACCCCTTCCACCAGAACCCGACACCAAAAAAACAACGATCACCAACTGGACCCCCTTCACCACCAAAATACACTGAAGACAATGAGGACCATACACTCTGGGGCCCCCACGGACCCATGCCCCCACCACATCTTCAACAGAGCCGTTTAAATCATCGCCCCAAGTTCTGCCTCGCCATCAACCACTCCCAAGCAGACACCTTCTTCCCCGACGACTGGAAAAACCCAGAGATCAACCCTCTCCTCAAGAAACCCTTGGCGGACCCCACTGACCTAAAAAACTACAGGCCCATCTCCCTGATCCCTTTTCCAGCAAAAATAATTGAGAAAGCCATCATCAGCCAACTCGCCACTTTCATCGAAGACCACAGCATCCTCGATGCCTCCCAATCTGGCTTCAGAAAAAAACACAGCACCGAAACAGCCCTCCTAGCTGCAACAAACAATATCCGCTCCCTGCTGGACAAGGGAGAGACTGTGACCCTCATCCTGCTCGACCTCTCAGCGGCCTTTGACACAGTCTCCCACCACATCCTGATACGCAGACTTCACGAGGCCGGCATCAGAGACAAGGCCCTTGACTGGATCTGATCTTTCCTCTCTCCGGCAGAACTCAATGAGTAAAAATCCCCCCCCTTCCTCTCGGACCCCACACATACCACCTGCGGAGTTCCCCAGGGATACTCCCTCAGCCCCACTCTGTTTAACATCTACATGGCTCCGCTAGCCGCCATGGCCAGAAACGACAGAGTCAACATCGTCTCCTGCGCTGACGACACCCAACTCATCCTCTCCCTATCCAACAACCCAACACAAGCAGATGCATCTTCCGCGGAGGCATGGGAGCAGTCGCCAACTGGATGAAAAGCAGCTGCCTACAACTCAATGCAGACAAAACTGAAGTACTCATCATGGGCCTTCAACCCAACACGTGGAATGACTCCTGGTGGCCCCCCACCCTTGGAAGCCCGCCCACCCCCATGAACCAAGCCCGTAACCTCAGAATCATCCTGGACTCCAAACTCAACATGGACCACCAAATCAACTCAGTCGCATCCACCTGCTTCCGCACCCTCCGCGTCCAACGCAAGACATTCAAACGGATCCCCCTCGAGCACAGAAAGATCGTTGCACACGCCCTCATTACCAGCAGACTGGACAACGGCAGCGCGCTCTATGCCGGAATCGACAAGAAACTCACCAGCAAACTGCAGAACATCCAGAACGCCGCCGCCAGACTGGTCCCTGACCTACCTCAGCACTGTCACATCTCCCAGCACCTGTGCACACTACACTGGCTCCCCATAGAAAAAAGAATCCCCTTCAAGATCCTCACCCACGCACACAAAGCCCTCCACGACACCGGACCAGCCTACCTGAACAGGAGACTCAATTTCAACGCACCCCACAGGACCCTACGCTCAGCCCAGCTCTCTCTCGCCGAAGTACCCCGCATCAGAAAAACAAGAACAGGGGGACGCTCATTCTCCTACATGCCACCACAGCCTGGAACGCCCTACTGCCCCTCCTCACACAGACTACACCCCTCCTCAACTTCACAAAAGAGCTGAAGACATGGCTATTCGAAGACATGGATATTTGAAGAACCACCGGACTGATGGATGCTCCACCCCCACCTCAGCACCTTGAGACTCTCACGGGTGAGTAGTTGCGCTTAACAAACACTGATTGATTGATTGATAGTTACTGCCTAATTTGCATTTTGTCTGGTGACCCTCATTCGAGATACAAGTTCCCAAAAAACTTGTATAAAGCTTTACCAATCCCTTCTACTATATTCCTGAGGTCATTAATACATTCCCCCATAATTTCTTGTATGTAATTTCTGGTCCTATCTGGCTTAGCCTTGTATGCCAACATTCCTCCACACTCAAAATTACTAAGCTTACTCTCTTCCCACTTTCTGTGTACTGCTCATCCTGGGCATCCTGAACCTTATCTTCTGTCATCTCTCTGTTTCCCTGCTCACCGCGTCTCCCCCTCGCCGCCCGTTTCCCGCCGCCACGTCCCGTAGCGCCGACCCCCTCGCACCCCATTGGCCGCCCCGCTCCCACCTGCTCCTCCCTCCCTCTCCCACTCATATGGAGGCCGCGCAGCGGGTGCGCCGCTGGCGCGCCAAAGGCGCGCCTAAGGCAAGCCCGTCTGCGCCCGTCTTCGCCCGTCTGCGCCCGTCTGCGCCTGGCCCGCGCCCAGCGCCAGACCCCCTGGCCCCCGCAGAGGCCAGCCCACCCGCAAGACCTACAACGCCGCCACTCTCATCGCAATCAACACCGGCCGGATCCCCGGCTGCTGCAGAGCCACCCCTAGACGCACCCACGGGCCCTTCACCTGCCAATCCTGCAAGTTCTCCTGCATTCAGACACGGACCGCACCCGCCAAGCACCAGCAGCAACCACCTGAAGTGCATCCTGCTCAACACCCGCTCTATCCACAGACATGCCGTGGAACTCTGGAACCTGCTCGACACCACATCTCCAGACGTCGCCTTCCTCACAGAAACCTGGATGAACGCCTCCTCAGCGCCCGACATCGCCATCGCCATCGCCATCCCGGACGGATACAAGATCACCCGGAGGGACCCCGTCAACCAGACAGGAGGAGGCATCGCCATCGTCCACAAGAACACCATCCGCATCACGACCAACTGCGACGACACCCTCACAGCCGCCGAACATCTCCACTTCCAGATACACACTGACCCCAAGACCACACTCAGAGGCACCCTCATCTACAGACCCCCAGGACCCCGCACACAATTCAGCGAAGACATCGCAGACTTCATCAGCCCACACGCCCTCCCCTCCGCTGACTACATCCTCCTAGGGGACCTCAACTTCCACCTGGAGAACAACAACAACACCACCACCCTGCTGGACAACCTCGCCAACCTCGGACTCAAGCAACTGGTGAACACCCCCACCCACTACGCCGGACACGCGCTTGACCCAGTCTTCTCCTCCAGCAAGTACATCTCCTTCAGCCACTCCACCGGACTCCACTGGACAGACCACAGTTGCGTCCACTTCAGCTTCAGAAGAACCACGACTCACCACCACCCACAACAGGCTCCCCGCAGGAGCTTGAACAAGATCACCACCGACCAGCTCTCCACATCACTGAGCCAGAACCCTCCCGCCAGCTCAGCGGACCCCAACCAAGCAGCCAACAACCTCACACAGTGGATCACCAACTGCGCTGACAACCTCGCACCTCTGAAAACCCATCCCACCAGGCCCAACAGCAAGAAAGCCTACTGGTTCAACAACGACCTCAAGAACTCCAAGAAGAATTGCTGCACCCTCGAGAAAGCCTGGCGAAAAAACCCGACCACAGACAACATGACCGCCCTCAAGCACGCCTCCCGCAAACACCACCAGCTGATCCACACCACCAAGAAGACAGCATTCAAAGAACGACTAGACAACAACGCACACAACAGCAAGGAACTCTTCAGCATCGTCAAAGAGCTCTCCAACCCCAGCGCCGGAAACAATGACATCACTCCCTCACAAGACCTCTGCGACTCACTCGCCTCGTTCTTTCACCGCAAGATCGCCGACATACACAACAGCTTCGGCGCACAGACCACGCACCCAACCACCAAACCGACGCCCCCCAACACCACCCTCCGCGCCTGGACCCCGGTCAGCACCGAAGACACCATCCAGATGATGAACACCATCCATTCCGGTTCTCCAACCGACCCATGCCCCCACCACGTCTTCAACAAAGCCAACTAAGTCATCGCACCCCATCTCCGGGACATCATCAACTGCTCCTTCAACACCGCCACCTTCCCGGAGAGCTGGAAACATGCCGAACTCAGCGCCCTCCTGAAGAAACCATCAGCAGACCTCAAGAACTACCGCCCCATCTCGCTCCTCCCGTTTCCTGCCAAAGTCATCGAGAAGACCGTCAACAGACAGCTAGCCGCCTTCCTCGAGACTAATGGATCCCTCGACCACTCGCAGTCCGGCTTCCGAGCCAACCACAGCACCGAGACCGCCCTCATCGCAGCCACCAATGACATCCGAGCCCTGCTCGACAACAGGGAGACAGCGGCCCTTATCCTCCTGGACCTCTCCGCAGCGTTCGACACTGTCTGCCACCGCACCCTAGTGCAGCGCCTCAGCAACATCGGAATCCAAGAGAAGGCACTAGAGTGGATCATCTCGTTCCTCACCGGAAGAACCCAGAGAGTCCGCCTCCCCCCGTTCAGATCCGAGGCCACCGAAGTCAGCTGCGGTGTACCACAAGGATCATCACTCAGCCCCACCCTCTTCAACGTCTACATGAGCCCCCTCGCAGCCATCGCACACCAACATAACCTCAACATCATCTCCTACGCCGACGACACCCAGCTGATCCTCTCCCTCACCAACGACCCAGCCACCGCCAGAACCAACCTGCACGAAGGGATGAAAGACGTAGCCGAGTGGATGATGAACAGCCGCCTGAAACTGAACTCAGACAAGACGGAAGTCCTCATCCTTGGATCATCACCCTCTGCCTGGGACGACTCCTGGTGGCCCCCTGCCCTGGGCAGCGCACCCAAACCAACGGACCACGCACGCAACCTGGGCTTCATCCTGGACTCCTCCCTCTCGATGACCAGACAAGTCAACGCCGTCTCATCATCATGCTTCAACATCCTACGCATGCTCCGAAAGATCTTCCGATGGATCCCCACCGAAACCAGGAAGACGGTCACCCAGGCACTCGTCACCAGCCGACTGGACTACGGTAACACCCTCTACACCGGAACCACGGCCAAACTACAGAAAAGACTCCAACGCATCCAGAACGCCTCCGCACGCCTCATTCTTGACATCCCCCGTCACAGCCACATCTCCGGACACCTGAGAGACTTGCACTGGCTCCCCGTCAGCAAGAGAATCACGTTCCGTCTCCTCACCCACGCACACAAGGCCCTCCACGACCTGGGCCCCAGGTACCTCAACAACCGCCTGACCTTCTACACTCCCACCCGCCAGCTACGATCGACCAGCCATGCCCTCGCCGCCGTGCCACACATTAGAAAAGCCACCATGGGAGGAAGATCCTTTTCCTACCTGGCAGCCAAGACTTGGAACTCCCTCCCCATCCACCTCCGCCTGACCCAAGACCACCTCTCCTTCAGGAAGCAACTCAAGACCTGGCTGTTCGAGCAGTAGCGGTCCCCCCTCCCCCAGCGCCTTGAGACCCTCCGGGTGAGTAGCGCGCTATACAAATTTCTTTATTGATTGATTGATTGATCTTCCTCCTCTCCAACTCTTCACCCTCCATTTCCACCTGCATTTTCTCTAACCTATTCCATGTTAATTACTTCTGTCCTTACTACTTTGTTCTGATAATGGTTCAAATGTATCATTCCCCCTGCTGCAGAAATGTCTTATGCATCCCACACAAAATGAATTCTAGCCATGCCTAAGTTAACCTCAGAAAATTCCCTTGAACCATTTTAAGAGCCTTGTCACCCCTATCCACAGTCCATCTTCTCCCTTCCCTCCATTCTGCAACAATGAGTTTTAAATCCACCACTGCATGGTCTGATATATGTATCAGCCTATGCTCCAATCTTTTCATATTCTCCATCTCCCTTCTAACTACCAAAAAATAATCTAAGCTGGATGATTGCCCAAATTGTTTGGAGTAAAAAGTGTACCCCTCCTCCTTCCAGCGCATGCTCTCCATTACATCTACTAATCTCAGCTCTTCCAAAAAAAGGACAGAAAGGCACGAGACTTGGATGAATTCTGGTGAGTGCTCATCGAAGGTCTATCTAACTCACTACCCATCCCCACCTAAAATAAAGGGGGAGTCATAATCCAGCAGGGACAGAAATGCCTCTCTCAAAGGTTGCGGGCTGTCTATGTTAAGGCCATTAAACCCCACGCAGACCATTATCTTGAATCTTACCATAGCCAATGCTATCTTCTTTTATCATCCACTTTACTATTCATCACTGCTACACTTGCATGCTGCCTGACCAAAATCACCACTCCTTTCATATAACATGATTGATCTGGTGCAACTACATCACAAATCCTACCTCTTTGGGATATAGTGTGAAGATTTATTTTTTTCCTACTGTGTGTCTCCTGCAGTATCATGATATCTGCTCCATGCTCTCTGAGATAACCTAGTACATATTTTTTTTCCTTCTGAAGCCTTAATTCATTCACATTCCATGACAGCAATGCTAATGCTTGATCAGGCGCACTATGCATAGCCATCCCATCCAAAATTTCCTGACCTCCTTGCTTTATAGTATAACCTCAGTCATTCCCTACTTTTCCACGATGTACATGAGGACTTTAGTTTATTTCCTCCCTTATGCTCCCCACCCCATGATGTCTTCCCCCACGTCTTCCTTGACATGCCTCTCATTAGATTTGAATCTGCCTACAGGGCACTTTCTATCCACACCTTTATCATATGGTGGGCTGCCTACCTTCCCTTCCCCATTTTTACGTTTTGAAAAAACTGGTCCATCTCATCTGTGTCCCTAAAGTTAAACATAAATTATCATGCATGACTTCTAAAAGTGTGGGGAATTCTAGTTGGGGTTTCACTCCCATCTCCTTCAGCTCCTTCATCCTCTTACTCAAATCTCACTGCCTATCTTAAGTCTGCCTACAGATATCAGACTTTATGCTTAAATCCACCTCTTTCACCTGGAGCTACTTAGCTTTAAGAGCTGCCCCCAGTATTTGCTCCTTCACACTATGGGCCTCATTACGAGTCTGGGGGTCCATGGCCCGCCAGACTCATGGTGGCGCTTGGACCGCCACATTATGACCGTAGCAGTGCCACCACGGTCGGACTGCCGGCATCGCCTGGTCTCAATCTGCCTGGCCAGCACTGCCCTCTGGATTACGACCTGTGTTTCCGCCAGCCTTTGCATGGCGGTCCCACCGCCATGCAAAGGTTGGTGGAAAGTGGGTGCCAGGGGCACTATGGGGGCCCCTGCACTGCCCATACACTTGGCATGGGCTGTGCAGGGGCCCCCACGGACAGCCCCGTTGTGCTTTTTACCACCTGAATTATGGGCAGTAAAAAACGGGACGGGTGCTGTTGCACCAGACACACCGCAACATTGCGCCGGCTCTGTTACGAGCCGGCATCAGTGTTGTAGTGTATTTCCCACTAGCCCACCAGGAAACTCATAGTAGGTACAGCGGAGGGATGCGGGACTTTAGTGTCCGCCTCCGCCGCTCGCCAAAGTCATAATGAGGGCCTATTTGTCAGAAAATTGACCAAAATCTTTTTTGGTTTTCTTCGTCTCTCATTTAGCTTAAAGAGGTCTGTGTGCAGCCTCTGAAAGTTATGTGCAAGGTCAAAACCTGCTTCCTTTGATACCACTGTACTCTTCAGGTCATCCCTCCATCCCTTCTGTCACACCCACTATTCTTAAGTTGTTCCTACTAGTACTGTTCTCTACTCTCTCCATCCTATCTCGCAGCTCCTTATTCATTCGTTTCATAGTCTGAATTCCTGAAGCGTTAAATTCCGCAACTTTGCTAAACTCTTGGACATCTTTCTCTTATGCCTCGGTTCTCACTAAGAAATTGTCTAATTTCTTCTCCAGCGCTTCACACTTCTTTTGTATTCCTTTTTAGATGGGCACTGGAATCTCAAAACCCCTCTTCATTTCTCCTGAAATGTTCTGCAGCATTGAGCAAATCCCATCCTCCTCACACACTCACCTTTCCAGAGATCCATCTTGCCTCTCCTCTCCAACCTGTTGCTCCTGGGCCCCCACTGAATCTGGCTCCCTAGCACGTCCATCTCATTGTCCCTCTGAGAGTTTATTGTTGTTGTTGTTTTTGTTTTGTTTATTGGCATTTTCACAACTAGTACATCATACAGCATATTATCTAAAATTTTAACATTGAGTTTACATTTTGAGAAGGATGATTGTCCCTTGTTACTCTCAGTAGTGGGGACAGGCCCCCATTCTAAGAATACCATAGTCTAAGTGGTCAGTAACTGCTTGCATATTGTACATGTACTTATATTCCAGTTAGTAGAGAATTGTATGTCAAACATCCTAGGTACTTACTAAATAAACTAATTCTAAACAAACTCTAAACCAAGTACACGCGTGTTTCTTAATTTCCAGTGTATATAATAATATGTTATGGGAGGGGGAGGTTTGTTAGTGTGTGAGGGGCCATGCCAGTCCAGGTAGTCTGCCCAAGTTGAAAGCCACTACGTCTCTCCAATGAGGGGAGCATCCAGTCCCTCCAATAGCTGCTTTCTCGTCCGGGAGCAACCTGGTCCCACTCAACGCCCACAATCACCTGTCGGAGAAGCATGGATTGTCGAGGTATCAATGTTGTTAGCCACTCTGTTTGGGTGCCTCCCAGTTCAGGGGTCAAATCCAGTCCTGTCTGCGGTTGAGGTCCTGCATCACCCTATGCCCGGTCCAAGACCCACCCGCCCAATTCTGAGTTATCCACCACCTCTAGGGGCTATGGGGCGGGCTCGTACCCACATGCCTCTTCTCTCTGTAATGCCTGTTCCTCAACTCTTGCTCAATTCATCACATCCCTTCCCCATGCTTCAAGTGTTGGGCCATTGTGGGACTTTCAGTCCATGGCCACCCAGCGCTTTGCCAATACCAGCACCAAGTCTTGGAATCTATTCTCCACTTTCCTATGGGTTGGTCTGGGAAACAGACCCAGTAGATAATGGGAGGGGTTATTCGCAAGTAGTCGGCCCAAGGTGTCACCAAGCCTCCCCAGCACCCCATCCCAGAAGTGTTGCAAGTGTGGGCATTCCCAAGTCATATGATCAAAGTCTGGGCCATAGCTTCACATCGGGGCATCCAGTAGGTTTGCCTCCATAAATGGTTCTGAGCCTATGTGGTGTTCAGTAGGTTCTGTGGGTGTAATTGTATTGTAGATCTTTAAACTGAGCATAGAGATCTCCACCTTTCTCTTTTCCCCCTTCTACAACGGTGCCAGGAGAACATGGTGGCCAGCAGAGGAGCTAGGTCAGAAGTCTGCTTATGTAGTTGGTCTGACTCAAGGAAAGCTGGAATTTGCATGTTGATCGGCAGTGCAGGCTTGAATAAGGGTGAGGAAAGCGTGAGGAGTAGGGAGAGAGAACTAGTAAGGAATGGAAAAAGGATAAAACCTACCATCTTTCCATACAGCAAGGGCCTAGGTGCTGGATGCTAGCAGCTAGAGCTGAGGTGGGTAAGAGCGGTGCCACAGTGGATCTTGCCTTGGGTCAGGTCTGGAAGTGGCTGCACAAGCCAAGTGCTGTTGACAAGGAAAGAAGTCAAGAGCAAGGACTTGCTCTTTATAGAAGTGCCGGTCCATTGGTGCAGCGGTAGCCAGCTCAGCCAGAGCCAGTAGTGGCAGAGTGTGAAGAGACTGCTCAGGGGAATGGAGAGCTGAACCAGAACTTAAGGTTCTTTTTTGGGAGGACACTGAGTCAAGTAAGGACATTTGGGGGATAGGAAAGTACAATATTTTCCTAATTACAGGAAACAAAACTATTCCTCTTGTCAAATTGAGAAGAAACATCAAGTGGTGTCATGAAAGATATCTAGGTATAGAAAGTCTAAAGGAAAGTCTAAAATGAACATCAAAATTGAAAGCATATAGGAGTTCTAATACTTGTGTTAATGCAGGCAAGAGTTTGAAGATGATGAGCCCAATAATTTGTTCCAGCATACCACTGGGAGAAAATAGCCATTGACATATTGGGACCTATTTGATGAAGAGTCACAAAGTATGTTATTGTTCTCCTGAAATATTTTTCCACGTGGTTGGAGTTAGAAGTAGACTATAGTGATACTATGCTGTGGTTTAGTTCCTAAAGGAAGTGTTTGCAGTAGACTACCTTTTACAGAAAATGTTCTATTATGTCAATGAGTGTTGTCCCCCATGGCTGTCTGGGATAGTCTATGGGCATGAAGACAGTCTCAACTTCTTCAAATTCTCATTTACATGTTAATACATGGTTCTGGTTTTAATTAACCGTGTCAATAAAATTAAACTTGAAAAACGACATGTTAATACAAAAATTGCACATCCTAAACAATTGCTCACTTACGAAGTCCAATCATTGCCACTTACTTCAGTTTGATTCATTACAATGCCTGAATGTCCCTAATGAGACATTTCATTATGTTTTTTTCTCAATTTAAGTGGAGGAGTAATTTTGTCTCCTCTATTTACAGAGTTATTGATTAAAATCACCTCAATACGTAACTCCTAATAAGGTTATGTATGTATGGCTAATACTGATTTCGTATGCCACATATCCTTTACATAACCTTTGATGGGACTGAGATTTCTTTCCCCATTATACTGTTATCCCAGTCATCCTTGCTAAGGGTGACATCAGCGTTATGTAATACAGTGAAAACTAAATAATCATTCCAGGAATAATCTTCATTTTCCTCTACAGGTATGGGCATCTGTGACACAAAAGCTTCAATTGTAATCTTGACTCCTAGCACATACTGTGTTTCATATGCATAATCTTGCAATTACGTAGACACCCTGCTAATCCTAGGATACACTTTGTACATACCCTTGGTAGTTAAGAATTTTGTGAGGTGCTTGTGGTCGCTCTTCAGTTTGAATATACCCTCTAAATTAGCACTGTCATATGGACCTCAGGCCTGCCACTGCAAACTGCCATTGTGATCTGGCAAAATAAACTATTTGCCAGGTCCAAATGGATCTTCCTTTTTAATACTGATAGGTCAACCCTGAGTTAGGCTCTAAAAGCTCATAGGGCTGGGTACATGGTTTTGAAAAAAGTAGGACATGTGTACTTAAGTTTTACATGTCCTGGCAGTGAAAAAACCCAAGGTCGTTTTTCACTGTAGCAAGGCTGACTCTCTCATATACTAACAGTGGATTAGTTTATACAACTATTGAAAACTTCAGTTTGGGAACACATAGAGAAATACTTTGTCCACTAATTTGAATTGTAATTTAAAATCCTCCTTAAATGTAAAGTTGGATTTTAATATACCATTCTGAAAATGCCACTTTAAGAAAGTTGGCATTTTCCGCCTAAAATAAATATGCAGTTTTGCCAGTGTTCAGGGTCACATGACTGTAAATGGCTGTCCTGTGGTGTTATTTGTATTTCTTTCAGACAGGGGACAAAAGGACCTTGGGTGTGGGGAAGGATGTCCCCTCCTGAGCAGGATGACCTGGGGGTTATGCTCAGCCCTTCCTGACTTCTGAAGATATCCACCCTGTCACTGGAAAATTAAGCCCACACATGGACCTTCCAGCCATTTATTGCACTAGACCAGGGTTCTGCAAAGTCGGTCCTGGAGAGCTGGGTCCATGCCAGGTTTTTAGCATATCCACATTTAGAAAAAAGATGTTTCAGAAATCTACATTTTTCTAAATGTGGATATGCCAAAAATCTGGCATGGACCCGGCTCTCCAGGACCGACTTTGCAGAACCCTGCACTAGACAGATGAGCCAAACCCAGGGAAAAGGGAAGAACTCACCAGAACCAGTGTAGGGCTGGATAAAGAGTGTTCCACATATACAGGCTGGCACTCAGCATAAAATTGGTTCCCTTAGAACTTTTCATCTGAACAATTCTGACCCTGTGAAGACTCAGAAGAAGGACTTCCCTGAAGCCTAATGGAAGGCTGGCCCGCTTGCCTTGAACCCAGGACCCCAGAAGTGACTCTAATGGTCAGAAGACTGACCTCTTGTTTGAACTACAGAGCCACCACAGGTTTCCAGAGGCCTTCCCTGTCACTGCCCAGCTGTCATGCACCAACTGGACCTGCCTGGACCCAGCTATTGACCTCTGCTGGTGTCCTGACCTCGAAGAGATGCCCCCCAGACCCTGAACCCTTGGCTGGTGTCAAAGTATCCTTGCCCAACCTTACAACCGCAAGCACTGGTCTCCTGGTGAAGGACCAGAGGCTTTGAGCTCTTCACTTTGAAAAGAACAGTCCCTAGTCTCCTCGTGACAGTGAACAGACAGGCCAAATCAGAGACTGCATCTGACTGCCAATGATACAGTCTCCGAACTTCACCCACACAGAGCTCTTCGTATCAATAAGAAGTTTCCAGAGTTTGCCGCCAATGTGAAGCTCTTCACGCCAACAATGACTGTCCAACAGTTAGCTTTTGACCCGGTACAGCTCAACCAGATAACCATGATTAGTCCTTTGTGCTTTTTGGCGCTATGCCTACTAAAAATTATTTTAAAAACATATCTCCAGATCTACCTATTGGATTCTTTTCATTTTGGTGTAAATTTCTTTATTACAAGTTTCTCTATTTTCTTAAATATTTTTGGGATTTTTCTTGTTGTATTTTCACTTTATTACTGTTTGAGTGCTGCTTTTATGCCAATCTACCAAAGGTTTAAGCACAGGTTTGTTTAGTGATTTTTTGTGGTTGACCCCAACAAAGATTGTGATTATTACTTGAGTGGGGACTCTCACCCCTATTCAAGTACTAACCCAATTTCTAATAGTCTGCAATGCAGGTGCTCATGCTAAAGTCAACTTAACATTCTGAAAAGCTTATTTACATTCTAAGTTCCACTCACATGTTTTACTTGGTAGTTGACACTAGAAAAGGTCTGTACAAAGCATTTCATGCACAAGGTGGTGAAGCACATTAGCTGTGTATGCCAGCCCAAATAACATTAAAAAAAAGAAAACACTCCTCTGTTAAAGATTATAAGGAATGTACTGTCCTTATGCAGGGATATCTAATATTAATCTGCCAAATAATTCAAGGTTCTCATCCATAATTCATCTTTAAAAATTGTCAACATTTCAGATGTATTTTGGTAATGGGAACGTATCTACTAGTATGTTTTTCTTAATCTCTTCAAGGTTGACACATAATCCTACTTTACCATTTGCACGTCATGCCACTAAAATTTTGCAATTCATTCCACTGACTTTACTGACTACTTGTTCTATCCCTCCAGCATTCAATGACCTAATTAAGGTGGTGATAGCCCTTTTGTAACGTGTATTCTGGTGGGACTCCAGAGAAAATCAGAATAGCCAATAAATCAGCCTGTTCAATACCGAAATCAGCATTCCAGCTGACAAACCATGCCACACTGGAAAGAACCAATCAGATGCCGACAAGGGTGAGGAGGAAGTCAACGTAGGGGAAGGCTGAGAGGGACACTGAGAAGAGGAGGACGCCTAGGAAGGAAGGCAGAAAAACACCAGTGGCAGCGAAGGCTGAAATCTCCAATGACGAAAGATAGGGCCCTAGCGAGGAGGGAGACATCAGAGATACCACTGAGATACCAGCAGCCTGGCCGGAGAGAAGCGCATCGGTTCTTACCACCGTGGTTCCAGCAGAGGACCATGGCCAAAGGCAAGTAAAGGGGCTTCTGAGATCAAGAGAGTTTATTGGGTGGAAGGGATTCACTCGTGTGGCCGACCCAAGAAACGTAGGCCTTTATTACAACCCTGGCGGTCGGTGTTAAAGCGGCGGTAATACCGCCAACAGACCATCGGGAAAAAAAATGGAATCACGACCATGACGGAAACCGCCAACATAGACAGCCACTTTAACACTCCGACTTTAACCGCCAACAGATAGGCGGAGGACAAAGTAACACCCACCGTATCACAACAGGCCTATCCGCCACATTTTCTGGGGCGGAACCAATGCTATCAAAAGCACGGCGGAAACAGTACACAGAAGGGAAACCACTCACCTCTCGACACCCAACGAGGAACCAGGACGCCATGGAGCCCGAACTACACATACTGCCTATGCTGGTCTTTCTCCTGGTCTATCAGGAGCAGGACAGACGCCATCGACGACCACGGTGAGTACTAGACCTACAACACAGGGGAGGGGGGGAGGGATAAGAGAGTGACACACACACACGCAACACCCCCACCCTCACCCACAACAACATACACACAAATACATGCAGCAACATTACATATACACCCCCTGGAAGAACGCAAGGACAAAATTAAATGATTGTAACGATTGTAATCATGAAAAATCAGATTGTGAAAGTTCAAAATTCAGTACATACAAATATGTACACCAACTACACAAGTCCAGATAGTGTACCAATCATTGTCCGTGGACCAGTGGTCCCAAAATGCATGGGCGAAGCCCACACAAGATACCTTGTTTGAAATGGAGAGAACACTGCAGGGGCATCAGATCGAAAATGAACAGGCACCTCAGGGGGAAGGGAAGGGGGGCACCTCAGCCAGAAGATCACATGACGCCACTGATGCACGAGGGGGCTCCATGCACACTGCTTTATCCTGGGGAGTGCAAAGCCACAGTCTCTCAAGGCTTTACAATGGGTGGTTTGCCCACTGCTTTATCCTGGGGAGTGCAAAGCTACAGTCTCTCAAGTCTCTCCAGTGGGTGGTTTGCCTACTGCTTTATCCTGGGGAGTGCAAAGCCACAGTCTCTCAAGTCTTTACAGTGGGTGGTTTGCCCACTGCCTTATCCTGAGGAGTGCAAAGCCACAGTCTCTCAAGTGGATAACAGTCTCCAGGGGGCCTAGTGCCCAGAGTGCTTCATTCTGCCAAGGACTGAGGTAGTGGATTTGATTCTCCACAGGTTCTGGAGGGGCATTGTGCCCAGAGTGCTTCATCCTACCAAGGACTGAGGTTGAGGTAGTGGATGTATCTCTCCACTGGTTCTCGAGGGGGCATAGTGCCCAGAGTGCTTCATCCTGCCAAGGACGGGGGAGTGGATGCTTTTCTCCACTGGTTCTGGAGGGGGCCTGGTGCCCGGAGTGCTTCATCCTGCCAAGGACTGAGGTAGTGGATGTGATTCTCCACTGGTTCTGGAGGGGGCCTGGTGCCCAGAGTGCTTCATCGTGCCCTTGTGCCCAGAGTGCTTCATCCTGCCAAGGACTGAGGTAGTGGATGTGATTCTCCACTGGTTCTGGAGGGGGCCTGGTGCCCAGAGTGCTTCATCCTGCCAAGGACTGAGGTAGTGGATGTGATTCTCCACTGGTTCTGGAGGGGGCATTGTGCCCAGAGTGCTTTATCCTGCCAAGGACTGGGGGAGTGGATGCTTTTCTCCACTGGTTCTGGAGGGGGCCTGGTGCCCAGAGTGCTTCATCCTGCCAAGGACTGAGGTAGTGGATGTGATTCTCCACTGGTTCCGGAGGGGGCATTGTGCCCAGAGTGTTTCATCCTGCCAAGGACTAAGGTAGTGGATGTGATTCTCCACTGGTTCTGGAGGGGGCCTGGTGCCTAGAGTGCTTCATCCTGCCAAGGACTGAGGTAGTGGATGTGATTCTCCACTGGTTCTGGAGGGGGCATTGTGCCTAGAGTGCTTCATCCTGCCAAGGACTGAGGTAGTGGATGTGATTCTCCACTGGTTCTGAAGGGGGCCTGGTGCCCATAGTGCCTCATCCTGCCAAGGACTGAGGTAGTGGATGTGATTCTCCACTGGTTCTGGAGGGGGCATTGTGCCCAGAGTGCTCCACATGCAGTGTGTCCAGTCCCATTCCCTCACCTGGTTGTGTGTGCCACTAAATTGCCTAGGAACAGGTAGCATGATACGCCATGGAGGCAGAGACATACCCCACACTGCTGCGGCTTCGCCTTCCACCTGCAGGTGCAAACAGTGATGGAAGTCATGCCTCATGGAAGCTGGGCAGGGTCCAGGAAGTCTCCTCCAGCCTCGGACGACTGACCACTGGGGATTGTAGCCATGTCAGCCGTGGTGCCACTGTCAGAGCACGTTGCAGGGCTGGTGGTGGTGCTTGCGGCGGTGTCTGTGGTGGCGGTGCTGGCGGTGGTGCATGGGTGAGCACCTGTTGAGGGACACAGCAGGACGTCTCCTGCAGCCTCGGACGGCTGCCCACTGGGTAAGATGCTGGGGACTGTCGCTGAGGCTGCAGATGTGCCGGTGGCGGTGCAGGTGGCTGTGCAGGTGGCGGTGCCGGTGGCGGTGCTGGTGGCGGTGCAGGTGGCGGTGCTGGTGGCGGGGCAGCTTGCGATGTTCACCGCCGTACAGGTTGGTGTAGTCGTGGACAGAAGGGGTGACACTAGTCCCTCAGTCGATGCCACCGTGCCCTGTCCTGACCTGCTCTTCTGCTTTTGTCCCTTCCCCACCTTTGATGATGCCACAGGTGTCTTGCCACTATCCCCTTTTGTTTTGGCGGAGCCCTTGGTGGCTGGTAGGTGCGGCTTTTCCCTCTGGGATGTGGGCACCTTCTTTACCTTGGCAGGTGGCGGAATATCCTTGCCCTCGCTACGTGGCACACTGGTAGCCCTGATGGGTGGCACACTTGATGACCCCGCAGTTGCTGTTACCACTGGGCCTGGGGATTTGGTAGCTGAGGTGCTGGGCTGGGGCCTTGAAAGCCTGGCCCTAGGGCAAGGACAGGGGGGGTGAAGGGAAGAGGTCAAGGTTTGTCAGGAAAAGTTTTTTAGACACACTGGGACGGGAAGATGGAGTGGGTTTGGGAGTGGAGGAAGAGGTAGTGGTTGTAGGAGGTGTACGTTTGCTGTGGTGGATGGCTGTTGGGTGGGTGTGTGCCTGCGTTTGTGTACTTTGGGAGGAGGGCTCACAGACACACTGGGAGAGGGCACTGGGGATGTGTGCATGGTAGTGGGGGTGGTGATTGCAGGTGAGCGGTGTGTGGTGATGGGCGTGCTGGTGATGGAGGTAGTGGCTGAGGATGTAGTGCATGCAGGTGTGAGTGGAGACCAGACAGGGAGGGAGGAGGAGGACGTGGGGATGGTGCTTGTGTGAGTGCTTGTGGGATGTGTGGCGCTTATGTTTGCCATGTCCACTCTTGCGTGTTGTTGAGTGTGCATGCTGGTCTAATGTTGTGCTTGGGATAGGCTGAGGTACAGGGGATTGGGTCAGGGTGGAGGAAGTTGGAGGGGGGAGGCTGGACACAGGGACAATGGCTGCCAGCAGTGCTGAGGCCAGAGCCTGAAATTGTCTCTGTTGGGCCGCCTGCCCAGAATGAATGCCCTCCAGGTATGCATTTGTTTGTTACAAATGCCTCTCAACACCCTGGATGGCATTCAAAATGGTAGATTGCCCAACAGTGAGGGATCTCAGGAGGTCAATAGCCTCTTCACTGAGGGCAGCAGGGCTGACTGGGGCAGGGCCTGAGGTGCCTAGGGTGAAGGAGATGCCCACCCTCCTGGGTGAGCGGGCACGGGACACACGCTGAGGGGCTGCTGTGAGGGCGGTGCTGGTAGGGGGGGTGGCAGCTGTACCTGTTAATGCAGTGGGTACAGAGGTGCCCGCCACCGCAAGGGAGCTCCCATCAGAGGAGGAGTCGCTGTCACTGGTGTATGCTCCTGTCCCCGTCGTGGAGATCCCCTCGCCCTCCGTCCCACTGGTGGCTTCAGACTCCGTTGCTTCACCCTCCAGGGCCAAGTGGGTTGCAGCTCCCTCCTGCTCCGGTGCTACTGCTCCTCCGCCAGATGATGCTATTGCACACAAGAACAGGGAGACAAAACAAAAAGGGGGGGAAGACAGAAGAGAAACATTTTCAGTGCATGCAACACCACTACCGTTGGCAGACACAACACACAGGGAGCAGCCCTCTGCACTACGCCATGCACTAACAGTCCCTAGCAAATTCACATGCCCATAGGGTACGAGGCCTAAGCCCAATTGCTGCACACCTGGAAGTCACAGGAGCCTGACTAGGTGTAGATGGCTCTTACCACTAGTGGGGTTGGGGTGCTGTGGAAAAATAGTTTCTCACCCTTCGTGCAACCACTGTTCATTTGACATCAGGACAACCATATTGAATATGGCATCCATTTTGTGAGTGTTCTAAACACCCCGTCGCAGAGGAAATAGGCAGAAAAAGAGGCAGCTTGAAAGTAGCTACATCGTGTAATATGCCTAAGGCCGAATACCAGACCGGCCACATACCTGCGGTTAAACCAATTTTGAGAAAAACTAATTTCCACGGAATAACCTGCAATTGGAACAAGGTCATACCTGCCATTTACTACACACTATTATACACTTCAGCTGTTTGCACATTTTTGTTTGTAAGCAATCTCCCACTCCTCTCCCCTGAGGCATACAAATGTTTTTATACCTAACTAGTGGAAAATGATTGAACCTCTGCCATTTGTTTGCATGTAGTAGAAAAATGTATAAAAGCTCTATGCTGCGCGAAGTAAGACAGACTACTCCCTAACCCGCTTGGTGAAGGAGCTCTCCCTTAACTCGAGTTATTGAATAAATCCCGATTATTCTCTACATCTCGGACCCCGTCTCTTTCCTTTTTTTTATTATTTATTCAGAGGTATTTTAAATTATTTACCACAGTGCCACAGAGCCTGCCTCACAAGGGACCTTGCCTACCAAGTTCGCCGTGGCCTAGGGGAACCTACTGCCCACCTCCTCCACCCAGACACCTCGAAATGCGCGCTGAGTCAGCTGAATGAGAGTGTACTCACCCCCTTGTGGCTGCTGTGATGCCCTCAAGCGCCCATCCAACTCCGGATAGGCCACCGCCAGGATCCGGTACATCAGGGGGGCATGGTTTGACGGGCACCCCTTCCACTTTGGGAGGCCATCCCCAGCTGGGCCTCCACCGTCTTCTTGCTCCAGCAGCGCAGGTCCTCCCATCTTTTACGGCAGTGGGTGCTCCGTCTGTGGTAGACCCCCAGGATCCAGACGTCCTTGGCGATCGCACGCCAAATACCCTTCTTCTGGTGGGCGCTGACCTAGAGGAATGGTTCAGGAGGAAAGGAAATTACTCACCTGTCCGGATCGTCATACTCATTGCCCACCAGTTCCCACCCATGCCATGACGCATGTACACTCACCATCCGCACTTGCAGACTTCAGCCACCCCCCATGTACCTTCCATCCACACCACTCAAAACAGGCGTTTCCCACGCAGCATGCTCACAGTGTACTCACCTGTTTGTCTGGAGGACCGTACAGTTGCGTGTAGTGGGGGAGGACCCCATCCACTAGTTTCTCCAACTCCTCCGAAGTGAAGGCAGGGGCCCTTTCCCAAGACACTGTAGCCATTGTCGCTTCCAGACACAGGTCACAGCAGCACTTGTAGTGTAGGTCCTCTCCTGTTGAAGGTCAGGTATCAAGTGAGTGAAGAGACAGAAAATATCGGTCACATCCGCGGCAGTGCATACCGTCACCGCCAGCGTACATCGTCATTGGGCCTGGGACCCATATGGCCCAATGTTAACTAATGCAGAACTGTGCCGCGGTCTTCGACCGCCCACCGCGACGGTGTACAACGCCAGCGCAGTTACCTCATTTCCCCTTGTCCCACTTTACAGGTCAGGCAGCTGCCATTTCAGGGGGCCACATGGGATGGATAAAAACTGTGTCACACCTATCTAGGCCGGGAATACAGACAGATACCGGCACATTGCGAATTACCAACGTTTCTGCAAATAACACATTGTGATACCTCAGTGTTGGATGACTCTCTGCTCGCTGTTCTCCTCCATAGGACACGTCTGCTGGGGCAGGTGATGAGATGGCGGCATCCTCCGGTGTACAGACCCCTGGTGGACCTGTCAACAATGGAAGAGAGACACATCATAATCACATACAGACTTGATCGTGGAACAATCCTGGAACTGTGTGCCCAGTTGGAGCCAGACCTGATTTCAGCTATCCACCATCCCACAGGAATCCCCCCTCTAGTGCAGGTTCTGTCTGTACTCCATTTCCTGGCCAGTGGGTCTTTTCAAACAACAGTGGCCATGGCATCAGGGATGTCCCAGCCAATGATCTCTAACGTGTTGTCTAGAGTGTTTTCTGCCCTGATGAAACACATGCTCAGCTACATCGTTTTCCCTCAGGTGGAGGATTTGCCCACAGTGAAAGGTGAATTCTATGCCCTGGGACATATCCCCAACATCATTGGTGCCATTGATGGGACACATGTGGCATTTGTCCCCCCCGCAGGAATGAACAGGTGTACAGTAACCGGAAAAGCTACCATTCGATGAATGTGCGGATGGTGTGTTTGGCAGACCAGTACATCTCCCATGTGAATGCCAGGTATCCTGGCTCAGTGCATGATGCTTACATTTTGAGGAATAGCAGCATCCCTTATGTGATGGGGCAACCCCTGAGGCACCGTGTGTGGCTAATAGGTGAGGCCAAAGTCCCAACACAGTTGACATAGGTGTCTGGGTATGGGGTTGTCCCTAAGGGTTAGTGTCTGTCTAACAGTTGTCCCTCAATATTTGCAGGTGACTCTGGTTACCCCAACCTGTCATGGCTACTGATCCCAGTGAGGAATCCCAGGACAAGTGCAGAGGAACGCTACAATGAGGCACATGGATGAGCTAGGAGGATTATAGAACGCACCTTTGGTCTCCTGAAGGCCAGATTCCGGTGCCTCCATCTGACAGGTGGCTCACTGAAGAAGGTGTGCCAGATAATCGTGGCCTGCTGTATGCTGCGCAACCTGGCTTTGCGACTCCAGGTGCCTTTTCTGCAGGAGGATGGGCCAGATGGTGGTCTTGTGGCAGCTGTGGAGCCTGTGGACAGTGAAGAAGAGGAGGCAGAAGAAGAAGATGTCGACAAATGTAACAAAATCATCATGCAATACTTCCAGTGAGACACAGGTAAGAAGATGTAACTGCTTCCCACATCTCATACTATTGTTTGAGCTAGCATAAGTCTGTCATTTTCACTCAGTGTAGGGACCCTGACTTGTTACTTTGGCTTTCCATTTCACAGATCTGGGTCCCACTTTGTGCCCTCTGCTATGTTTACTGCTGGCCTACAGAGGTGTTACATTGGTATGTGAACAAGTACATTGACATTGCTATATTGCAGAGATTTAGCAATTACACATTTGTGAAAGCACAGACTGACTCCAGATTGTTTTTTATTCAAGTGTGTTTATTTCTGTGCAAATAAGTGGAGGGGTTGTAAAATGGGCTGGGGTGATGGAGGAGGAATATCCATGGCAGAGTCCAGTCTATTTGTTTCACAGGTGCATTGTCCAATGGGGCATAGGAAGTGGAGCAATGGCAGTTTATGGTGGACAGGGTGTCAAAGTGGAACAGAAGGGTGAAATTCAGGGGGGTCTTATTTCCTGGTGGGGGCCTTGGCAATGTTCTCTGTCTTGTTCCTGGATCTCAGGGACTGTTTTCGGGGTGGTTCTCCATCTGCAGGGGGTGGGGTGCTGGTGGCCTGTTGATCCTGTAGCGGTGCCTCCTGGCCTCTAGCACTGGCGGAGGTGGAGGGCTGTTTATCGCCCAGGTTAGTGTCAGAGGCCCGTTGGTGTGCCACTGTGTCCCTCCTGGTGTTGAGAAGATCTGCCAGCACCCCTGCAATGGTGACCAGGGTGGTGTTGATGGACTTCAAGTCCTCACTGATCCCCAGGTAGTGTTCCTCCTGCAGCTGCTGGGTCTCCTGAAACTTGGCCAGTACAGTGCCCATGGTCTCCTGGGAATGGTGGTAAGCTCGCATGATGTTGGAGAGTGCCTCGTGGAGTGTCGGTTCCCTGGGCCTTTCCTCCCCCTGTCGCACAGCAGTCCTCCCAGCTTCCCTATTATCCTGTACCTCTGTCCCCTGAACCGTGTGCCCACTGCCACTGCCCCCAGGTCCCTGATCGTCCTGGGTTAGTGGGGTTGCCTGGGTTCCCTGTAGTGGTGGACACACTGCTGATTGATGTGTCCTGGGGACAGAGGGATGGGCCCGCTGGGTGGGTGCTGTGGCGGTGTTTCCTGAGGGGGGAGGTTCAGTGGTGTTTGTGACTGTATCAGGGGAACCGACTGTCCAGAGGTCCCTGATGGGCTGGGCTGGTCATCTTGATCCAGGTGTGCAGAACTGCTGTCGTCACTGTGGGCCTCTTCTGTGGGGGGACTGGATATGTCTGGCACCTCCTGTCCGGTGACATTGGGTAGGGGTCCTGTTGGGGTGTAAATGCATAGGTATTGTATCTGTGTGTGCCATCTTGTGCAATGGGTGAGTTACCCTCTACTCCTGTGCTTGTATTATTGCTGTGGCCCTTGTGTGATTGGTGATTTTGGGGCATGAGTGAGTCTCTCTACTGGACATGCTTTGGTGATGGGTGTCCATGCATTGGTGTTACATGCAGGGCTTGGTTTTGGGATGTGTGGGTTGTGTTAGTGGGGTATCTGTGGGATGTTGGGTGTGAGGGTGAGGGTGGGAGTATGTGATGGCATGCAGGTGGGGTGTGGGGGATAAAGTAGTAAATATTTGCCTTACCAGAGTCCAGTGCTCCTGCTACTCCTGCGAGGCCCTCAGGATGCATGATCGCCAAGACTTGCTCCTCCCATGTTGTTAGTTGTGGGGGAGGAGGTGAGGGTCCTCGGTACAGCAATCTGGTGTCTGGATACCACAGAACCTACCTTCCCCCGTAGGTCGTTCCATCTCTTCCTGATGTCGTCCCGTGTTTTTGGATGCTGTCCCACTGCGTTAACCCTGTCGACAATTCTGCGCCATAGCTCCATCTTCCTTGCAATGGATGTCTGCTGCACCTGTGATCCGAATAGCTGTGGCTCTACCTGGACGATTTCCTCCACCATGACCCTGAGCTCCTCCTCATAGAACCTATGGTGTCTTTGAGGTGCCATGATGTGGTGTGGGTGATGTGTGAGGTGCTGCCTGTTGTGATGTGTGAGGGGATGTGTTGGTGTGTGTTGTTTGAGGTGCGTGGATGTTGTATAAGTGATGGTGTTGTGTGTCTGTGGATGCTGGTGTTGTGTTAGGTAGTCTCTCTCTCTGGACTTCTTTCAAATTTTTGGTTGTAAGGGTTTGTGGATGATGTGGGTGTGTGCTTTATATTGGATTGGGTGTGTGGTTGTGGTGTGTGTATGTGTATCAGGTGTGAGTATTTTGAATTGTCCAATGTGGTTGTGTTTTGTTAGTGTGTGTATTTTGAGCGCAGCGGTGTGTACCGCCAATGGTTTACCACGGTTGAAAGACCGCCGCGTTGATTTGTGGGTCGTGATACTGTGGGCGTATTCCTGTTGGCGTGACGGTGTGGGTTTTGGTATCGCCAGTTTATCACTGACCTTTGGTGTGGCGGACTTGTGTGGGTGTCTGTATTGTGGCAGATTCCGAGCTGTGGGTCGTAATACCTGTAGCAGAATTCCACGGCCGCAACGGTAAGTTGGCGGTATTATGCACTGCAGAAAGCGGGATTTACCGCCAGGGTTGTAATGAGGGCCTTAGTGTGAGAAAACAATGGGAAGAGCACTGATGCATGCTGAGTGATGACAGTGTGCACACCCTGACACTACGGGCCAGATGTAGGTAAGTAAAAAATTGCGACTTGCAATTTGCGAGTCATAGCGACTCGCAAATTGCAACTCGCAATACGAGATGCAGAAAGGTGTATCAGACACCTTCTGCGACTTGCTATGGGGTCGTAAAGTCCCACCTCATGAATATTTATGAGGTGGGTCGCAGTTTGCGACCCCATAGCGAGTCTAGGCACTCACAGGGATGGTGGCCTGCTGGAGACAGCAGACCATCATGTCCGTGACTGCTTTTTTATTAAAGCAGTTTTTTTTTCTTTTTGCAGCCCGTTTTCCTTAAAGGAACACGAGCTGCAAAAAGAAAAAATACCGAAGTCATTTAGTTTCGGTTTTTTCAGAGTAGGCAGTGGTCCATAGGACCACTGTCTGCTCTGAATTTTTTTTTTTTGGGGCATTCACAAAGGGGAAGGGGTCCCATGGGGACCCCTTCCCTTTTGCGAATGAGTTACCATCCACTTCAAGTGGATGGTAACTGCAAGTTGGTTTGCGACCGCATTCGCAGTCCCAAAGCAACTCTGCATGGCGATGCGGTCGCAAATAGGAAGGGAACACCCCTTCCTATTTGCGAGTCGCAGCCACAAATTGTGAGTTGGTACCAACTCGCAATTTGCGGTTGTGCATCGCCTTTGGCCTTTTGCGCCTCGCAAACTGCGTTTTTCGCAGTTTGCGAGGCGCAAAAGGCTTGCTACATCTGGCCCTACGTTCCTAATTTTGATTCACGGGTGACAGGGACAATACTATTCAAAATCAAGATATTTAAGACCATTTTATTTTTATTTATTTATTGTTTTGAAAGACAATCTGCAACCCTGATGAGCACCTGAGTGGAGAGACAATCTGTGCCCAGAGAATATGAGAGAGCTGTCTCCACCTGAAAGAAACTACTATTTTCCTTTTTCCATATTCGAGAAAATTTAATTTGGAGAAATAAAAAAGCACTGTATGAAAAACAAGTGATGGTGTCCTATCTGAAATCTCTGTTAGACCCCTCTTTAAAAAATATGCATGAAATGAACTTGGTTGATTTGTCAATCTTTCCATTAAAAAATGTTTATAAACACCTTAATTTAGCTGTTTGCTTACTTGTTAACACCCTCAGGCCTATCACTGAGTTGAGGTTCTCTGGGTGGATCTACAGTAAAAAGGGTGGCCCGTTCCTTACTACATACAATTTCTCAATGGAATGTTTATGATCAAAGTTAGTGTGGTAACACATCATGTTTGTGGATTTCCCGCTGTACTGCTCCGGACTCCTCTTTAGAAGTAATAATGTCTTAGCAGTCCTGCCCACAAATATCTGTTGCCACAATTCTTCTTCAGTGGTAGTACATTGAAAGCAAAATTCCCTAACTGTATTTATACCTACATCTCCTATTTTCATAGAACATTTACATTTGTTGGATTTTATCTTCTCCTTTATGTTTAAAACACTAATCATCACAAGCACCACTCTTCATACTCATATTATTATCCTCTTTCACATACTTAACCGTGGGACTAATTTTTCGCATTACACACCCTTGCAAAATGACTTCCAGGACAGTCATCAAAATTACCTTTGAAAGTAGGACATTGTTTATCTGCCGCTGAATACCTTTTAATTCCCAGTGTTATAGCCATCTTTTACTAGACTTTGAGCTGACAGCCAACTTGTTTACAAGGTTCAGTTCCCCAGCTATTTTATGAACTATTTAGCTGTTGTTAGTCTTCACCTTCTTGGCACTAAGGCCAGACATTGCTGCTCTCCTAACCATGGCCTCACCATTAAACCATAGCCTTTCCTGCACTATACTACCACATGTGCACGGCCTGCCAAACAGACATGCGCACTTTGTGCAGCAAAAACCATCCTCCACCCCCTCCCTCCAGCCCAGTCCCACTCCGCCCCTTACTCCCAGGAAAAATAAAATGATAATAACATCACATTATTGTAATTTTATTTTTCCTTTCCCCAAAATCCACTGGCGCGTCACTCCTCTGACTTAGTAGAGGAGCCGCCCCTGGTCCTGAATCCTGGTATACCACACAATCCACTTTTCATGTCCTCTACCTTGGCTGCTAACAGCTTGATGAAGCGACCAACCTTCCTTCTTTTAATCCAAGTTTCTACTCAGTTTGCTGATTTAAAATCAGCACTGCCTTGAACTTGACAGAGGTGGCACTGGGATGTGAGGCGATCGTTGCTAATACTGGAGTTACTGACCAAGTAGCTTGAATACCAATGTATTTCTTATAGCCCTGACACATCCACTTCTCAAAAAAGGCTTGTTTATAACTGGCAAGCATGCAATGTTAACATCATAACAATCATATAGAACCCAGCGTACATTATAAGCCCTTTAAAATAGGATAGCATAGCATGCAATAAGGTGGAACTCCAACATAATATATTAGAAAATACAACATATTTGTCTGCATCGTCATCTTGAACTGAAACCCGTCTTGAAAACTTATTGTGCTTGAATATATAATAATCCTTGCATGTGCCTTTTGTCATGATCATGCCTGAAATGCAATATTACTTTAAGGACTACGCTTACACACATCACTCTAAAAGAATGGAGGCCATACACTGACACATGGATTGTCTTGTCAATATTTGCCAGTATTTCACAAGAAACGTTTGGAAGACAAAGCATTGGGGATTGTATAGTAACCATTCAACAATTTGAGGGATCCTAAGGACCACAAGAGCTAAGAATACTCAACTAAGTTTTCTCCATGATTCCGTCTGAGATGTTTAGCAATTTGTGACTGATATTTTAGCGCTGATAAAGTTCTAAGGAAGAAATAAAATGCATTGTCTTGGCTGGCCGAATATATTCATTTTATAAATGTATTTCTTCAGTTAAGCATATTGGGCCAGATGGAATACCGATTCTCTCCAAATTGCAATTAGGAAATCGGTATTGCTAAAGTATAGAACTCATTGAGTTTATTTTAGGGATTCCTTGTAGGCCGCAAATTGACCTACCTCATGAATATTAATGAAGTAGGAAACAGTTTGCGACCCATTAGGAATCATGTTAGATATTCGGTTTCTGGGGGTGCGTTAGAGAGCCCATAGCAAGATGGCTGCACATTAGTACAGCTCTGCCATCTGCTCTATAAAGTGCAGACATACCCTTGGCATTACTCTTGACATTGCTTATGTGCTGTTGATGACTTCTAAGGCTCCTCTGCACTGAACATTGTTTTCCTGGATCTTCCTGTACTTCCTCTGAGATGATAGTGGCAACAAATTCTGAGACCGGAGGTCCTACTCTTCCCCCCCTCTTATTAGGATCTTGCAGAGGTTTTTGATATTGAACAGACTACTAATCTTCCTCCACATCACCTATACAATTGCTAGATTGACCTAATTCCTGGAGCTCGCATACCAAGTAGTGGAATTTATGCCATGACTGAAAAAGAGAATATCCATCTTGGAGAGTACCTAATTGAAATGTTTTGCATACGTTTTATCAGACCCTCCTGCTTCTCAGCATCATCGCCTCTGTTCTTCCTCCCTTAAAAAGGGGATGAGCTGCATTTGTGCATTGACTATGGAGCCCTCGATGATGTAACAGTTAAGAATCATTATCTTTTACCTCTTATTTCTTGCCTGTTGGACCAAATTGAGAAAGCAAAAGTGTTTACAAAATTGGATCTAAGAGGGGCCTATCATTTGTTACGTGTAAGGGAGGGAGATGAGTGGAAGACAGCGTTTCACACCAAATCTGGCTTATCTGAATATCTGGCCATGATTTTGGGCTGTGTAATGCTCTTGCTGCTTTTCAGTTTTTTGTTTTTATATAAAGAAGCGAGGTTTTGCATGATTTTTTGGATGACTGTGCAGTAGCTTATCTTGATGACATCTTAATTTACCCCCCCTTCCTTGACTGAACACGAACTGCATGTTAGAGCTATCCTGCGGCATCTACGAGAAAACAGACTCTTTGTTAAACTTGAGAAATGTGAGTTTCACTTGACTGAGGTGTCCTGTTTGGGTTATGTTCCCTCTCCACAAGAAGTTAGCATGGACCTACAGAAAGGCCTACTTCTGTGAAAGACGTATAAAGTTTTCTAGGCTTACCAATTTTATAGGCAGTTCATTGATCATTTCTCCTCAGTAGTAGCCCATAAAACAGTTGGTAAAGGAGTTACATTCAGGTGGACAGAGGCAGCCGAAAGTACTTGTCAACAGCTAAAACAGGCTTTCATTACAGCTCCAGTCTTGCAAGTTCCTGATGCCAGCCAGACACTTATTGTAGTGGCTGATGCTTCTAGTGTCACTGTTGGGGACTGTTGTCACAATAAAGAAAGACAGGTCAACTCCATCCGGTAGCCTACTTTTCACGTAAACTATTACTGACTAAAGTAAACTATGCAATAGGAGACAGAAAAACTGTTGGCTATTGAGAAATGGTGACATTACCTGATGGGTGCTTTGCGTACAGTCATTGTCCTCACAGACTATAGAAATCTCAAGTTCCTGAAAAATACCAAGGCCTGGTCATTGAGACAATTAAGATGGACTCACTTCTTCTCTGCTTGTGATTTTGTCATTCAGTTTCAAGCAGGGAAGCAAAATGGCAAAGCAGATGTATTATCAAGTTTGGGGCAGGATATATTTGAACAAGGTACTAAGAGTCCCCCAGTCATTCCTCCTGATCGTATCCTGGGTGTCATATCATCAGAAAATGCCTTCCTAACTCGGGTACTTGCAGCACAACAAACTAGTGAAGCTCAAGAAATACTACAAACACAAGAAAACCAAGTAGTTAATGACTTGTATTATGCACAGAATGGATTTTTTTGATCCAACCTCTGGTTTACAGGAACATGCCTTTCATTGGTGTCATACCTCTTTACTTGCGGGCATCCAGGAGAAAAGAAAACTATGAATTTGGTTCAACGCAACTTTTGGTGACCTACACTGGTCTCTGATACTAAACAGTTCGTACAAAGATATGCTGTGTGTGCCCAAAATAAAAGCATACATCAGACACCTGCAGGCTTGTTACATCCACTGCCATATATCATTGGCATACTGTATCCATGGATTTTATAACTGAACTACCTAAGACTGAGCAAGGTTATACTGTTGTAATGGTCACTGTTGATTTATTTTTCAAAATGTCTAATTTTACGCCTTTACGTAGTTTACCCACCTCAAAGGCTTTAGTAGATATCTTCCTACAGGGCATTGTCCTTTTACATGATTTCCCATCCATAATGATATCAGATTGTGATCCCCAGTTTATCTCTAAGTTTTTGAAGGCATTGTGAGGGGCAGTGCAGATAGAAATACATCTATCTACTGGTTATCATACCCAAACTGATGGTCAAACAGAGAAAGTGAACCAGTGTTTGGAACAATACATCAGGTGCCAGGTGTTATCAGATGCTACTGAATGGGAAAATGTCTTTGGGCTGCAGACTATGCATATAATAATGCACAACACACCTCTACAAAAATTACTCCTTTTCATTGTAATTACAGACTTCATCCTTGTTAGAAAAGTCTTCTTCGTCAGCAGTGGCCCCAGCAGTACAAGATTACATGGATCAGATAAGAGTTTCAATGTATGGCACAACTTAACTTGGATCAAGCAAAGTCGACTTACAAATGTAATGCAGATACTCATTGTAAGGCAATCCCAGACTATCAAATAGGGGATGAGGTATGGGTATCAACTCAACATGTTCATCTGAAAGGTCCAGAAAAATTGCAACCCAGATTTATAGGCCCTTATCCAATTATTCTGAGAATCAATGATGTGGCTATGAAATTAGACTTGCCGTCTTCCATGCTAGTCCATCCTGTGTTTCATGTCTCATTATTAAAACCAGTGGTATGCGGCACACAGCTCCCTGACAAACTTCCAGCAATAATGGTGAATAATCAATTGGAGTTCAAAGTTAAAGTTATCATAAACTCCAAAAGTATATGCCATAGACTATATTACCATTGGAAAGGCTATGGACCTGAGGATTTCACCTGGGAGCCTGCATCTCTTGTACACGCTCCTCGTATGGTGTGTCTTTTTCATCAACAGTACCCTGACAAACCCCAGACTGTGGGAGGAACTTTGGGAGGGTTGTACTATTAGGCACTTGGGGCCAGATGTTGGAACCGGTTTGCATGTCGCAAACTGCGAAAAACGCAGTTTGCAACATGCAAAACGGCCATCGCGATGCTGATTCACATTTTGCGAGTCGGTACCGACTCGCAAAATGTGAATCCGACTCGCAAATAGGAAGGGGTGTTCCCTTCCTATTTGCGACTCGCACCACAATGCAGAATTGCTTTGTGACCGCGAAAGCGGTCGCAAAGCAATTCGCAGTTAACACCCACTTGAAGTGGGTGGTAACTCATTCGCAAACGGGAAGGGGTCCCCATGGGACCCCTTCTCCTTTGTGAATGTCGCTGAAAATATTTTTTCAGAGCAGGCAGTGGTCCAATAGACCACTGCCTACTCTGAAAAAATGAAACCAAAAGGTTTCATTATTTTTTTGAATTGCAACTCGTTTTCCTTTAAGGAAAACAGGCTGCAATTAAAAAAACAAAAAACTGCTTTATTAAAAAAAGCAGTCACAGACATGGAGGTCTGCTGTCTCCAGCAGGCCACCATCCCTGTGAGTGCAGGGACTCGCTATGGGGTCGCAATGTGCGACTCACCTCATTAATATTCATGAGGTGGGTCTTTGCGACCCCATAGCGAGTCGCAGAAGGTGTCTGAGACACCTTTCTGCATACAATTTTGCGAGTTGCAAATTGCGAGTCGGTATGACTCGCAATTTGAAACTCGCAAAATTGTCTTTTGCTACATCTGGCCCTTGGTCTCCTTGGTTCCTCTGAGGCACGGACCCTTTAAGAAACTTGAGCATGTAGCCTATAAGGTCGCTTGCTACACCTTGCATGGCAGCTCGTCGTCTGTACTTGCTCCTGGTGTTTCTGGTGAGACGTGCTGCTTGCGTCTCTTCCCCTAGCATCTTTGGGCAACTTCTGGCCTCTTGCTCTTTTGTTTCCTTGCAGGATTCCACAGGTGGCTCGGCTGGGTCCTGCAGAGATTTTCATTCCAAAAACGTGCTCTTTTCTGGGTAACACGCTTGAAGCTCTATTTTGTTTGAACTTTTAATCCTCGGCTTCGAGCCTAAAGACATTATTAACTCTTGAAGTTCTTTGGATTCTGCAGTATTTGTTTTGCCTCAACAACTGTTTGTTTTACAATGTGTTTTTTTCATGGACAATACTCATTGCTTTTCTAAAAAAAAAAGAAAAAAAGTAAGAAAAAATGGAGTAATATTACTTGAACCTGTGTTTCACTTCCCACTTATATAAACTACATGTGAGCATCTGATGTGGTTGTGACATTGCTGTATTTTCTTGCCATTTAAGTTTTGGAACTGAGAGACTTTCCTTTTGTATTCCACAAGGATATGGAGTAATATTCCTGATGAAGTATAATGCATTGGATTAATTAGCAATAACCTATTGAGGTTTAATATTCTAGCCAGAATTGTCTGCACTCTTTCTCTGATCATTCTGAGAAAACCTTTGTTTTTGGGAGGTTTTGCTATTTGTTCGGTGTTACCTGTGAAATACAATAGATATTCAGAATTTCATTTTATTTATATATATATATATATCAACAACATTCATAAAATACCTCATGAACGACCGCACTCCGGGATCTCTTATTTCACAAAATTCATTTATTCAGGCTCTGTTAACTTCGTTTACAGCTCAACAATCCCCCGCCCAACGCGTTTCGGTCTGAGAGACCTTGATCAAGGGCATTTCTGGTAGGGGGTTTCTGTTTCCACATTTATATCTACAGATAACACATTTAGACTCAACATATTTCTAAATACACTTTGAAACTACTTCTCTCTGATTGTTAAGTTTAGTAACTGCACTCTGCACAACTAAAACTCACCCATAATTTCCAAATAAGTCCAATTATTGACTAGTGCCCTATAAACTTATAATGCTGCATTATGGGAGTTGTAGTTACCGCAAAACAAAACCAATGTAACCAATATGTTGATACACCTCATAAATGTGCGTCCGTGACATAATGTCCGTATAATAAAAAAACTAAAATATTAACCAAACTGAATATTAGCTGTAAGTGCTACAAAATAGAAAAAACTGTGTTTTATGATTATTTACAGTGGCTGCCATGTAAAATTACAAATGTACAAATAACTCCTCATCCTGATTCCTCCCCAGAGGGGTCAAAGTTCGAATCTCCAAGATGTGTTTAGATTCCAATTGTCGTAGTCTCTTTTCTCTGTCCCCTCCTCGTTCACTTATAGGAACATGGTCAATTGCATAAAAAGTCATTGTTTCCCATTGGCTATCATGTGCCAACTCCATATGCTTTGCCGTGGCATAACTTCTATCTGTGTTGACGATGGCACAAATATGTTCAAGGATCCTTTTCTTTGTTTCACATATGGGGCTCCCAACATACTTTAAACCGCAGGGGCATTCAATAACATATACTGTGAACCGGCTCTTACAAGTGATATGTTGTTTAATGCTTAATGCTTAATGCTTTTTGTAAACCCATTGCCGATGGTGTATTCCTTAGTGTTTTTTGCAATTTTGCAAGCCTTGCAATTGCCACATTTCCAGAAACCTGTTTTTTTGAGGCAGTTGCCCCTTTTCTGAGAGCTAAAGTGACTTTTCGTGATTCTGTCCTGCAAATTTGGTGCTCTTCTAAAAGTAATTCAAGGAAAGTCTCCCATAATCTCCTTTACTATAGGACCAATTGGAGAATAGACCAGTGTTTTGTTAGAATCTTCCTTAACTGGGAGACATTATTGGAGTATGTTGTGATGAAACGTATAGGATCCTCCGATTGACCTTCCAACACAGAAGTTTTTTTATGAACTAATTCTGTTCTCGAAATCTTTTCCACTTGCTGTTTTGCCTTATTGATACATTTCCTGGGATATTGTCTGGAGATAAATCTTTCTTCTGAGGCCTTCATATGTTTAGCAAATTCTCCAGATTCTGAACAAATTCTTTTTATCCGTAAGAATTCGCCATATGGTATGTTCCATTTAGTATTGGGTGGGTGGAAACTATTGGCATGTAACACTGAATTTGTGGCAGTAGATTTTCTGTGTAATGTGGTATGTATCTCTCCTACTCTTATATAGATTTCTGTATCCAGGAATGTCACTCGTGTGTCACTGATTTCATAAGTGAATTGCAGTTTGGCTACAGTATTGTTCAAAACTTTAAAATATTCCTTGAATTCAATTTCTGTGCCATCCCAAATTAGAAATAGATCATCAATGAATCTTAACCTGCTAATGACTTTCTGCTGGAATCTTTCATTTTCTTCTGCCCATGCTATTCTCTGTTCAAACCAGCCCATTGTTAAGTTCGCAAAATTTGGAGAAAAGGAAAAGCCCATGGCTGTTCCTTTTATCTGTAAAAATAACTGCTGGTCAAACTGAAAGAAATTATTGGTAAGGCAGAGATGGATCATTTCTAAAAGCATTTCATTATGTTGGGCAAATTGAATATTTCTTTGGCTCAGAAAGTGCCTACATGCCTGGATGCCAATCTGATGTTCAATATTGGTGTATAATGAAATAACATCCATTCTTATCAACTTATATGAGTCCTGCCACGGAATGCCATCCAGATGTCTCAATAAATCCCCTGTGTCTTTCAAATATGAATTTAAGTTACATGCGACTGGTGCTAAAAAGAAATCAATATAATTTGATATAGGTTCCAATAAAGATTGATTCCCTGAAACTATTGGCCTCCCAAGTGGATTTTTGGGATCTTTGTGAATTTTGGGAAGAAAATCAAATATATATATATATATATATATATATATATATATATATATATATATATATACGCACACACACACAGATACAGTGAATTGTATATCTTTTGAGTTTCATTTTTAGATACAGGAGTCAGATCCTAAGGCAGCCTTAACACAAAGATAGGGAGAAGGGATGTTAAAGTAAATCTACATTATCTCTGAGTATAGTTCTGGATAACTAGATCATTGAGTACAAAGGTATTAATGGTGATTTCTAATTTATAGATGCAGATAAATCCACAACAACAGAGATAAATAGAGACAGCCTGGTGAGCTACAAAATACATCCCTTCATCCCGGGGAATCAAGCTGCCTCCAATATCTTTATTGAGTGGGTTTGGGTACTTGGGAGACAGTGTTCGATTGTTGTATCCATTTCACCCCTGCAAACAGGTAAGAGCCTGACAATGGGCCTTTTGCTCTTATGGTGTATGGCTGACTGTGTGCGCAACTAACTGGCGGATGCGGCTGCTCTAGTTTGGCGATTCGTGATTGGATTGCACCAGTTGCCAGCCCCTCCCATGCAATGCCAGCATTTGTGGCCCTAGAGATGCCTGACTGGCTGCCCAACACCAGCGGATGTGGAGAGGTGCTGAGGCTTGAGGCTGCCGGTGCGCTGTGCGATGTGGCAGCTTGCTGCCCTTGGGGCTCGCTGGACCAACCTGGGGGGATGCCTGATGGGAAGAGCGCTGGCCCTAATGCTTGGCTGATGGACTAGCTGTGGTGACTGCAATCTGCCCCACTGAACATTTGGCAGACCAGATTCCCCCAGAGCAAAGTGGGGCTGGCGGGACCCATGCCAGCCTCATCGGTGGCTTTATACTTACACAGTACTCTGCAAACTGACTAAACTTTAAGACTTTGCTGGGCAGGCGACCTTCTTGATACCCTACCTTGCATCATTTGAAGAGTGTGGCTGGCTAGTCCACACTTTACACGGAGAGCTGCACAGGCACTGGTGGCAGGTTGCTCCACACTTCACCTGAGAGGGTGCAACAGTGCAGGGGGCAGGGGGAAACGTACGTGCTGCTCTGCTCTGGAGCCTGGTGCCATGCGCTGCAATGGGACAGTTGCCACAAGTGCCCTCTGCAGAGAACTCACAGATGCTACTCCACTGCAGTGAGTTAGTTGTATAGGCCGCCTGCGCTCTCCTGTGCTGGAACTGCTGGTTTTGATATTATGGGGGAAATGGACAAACAGCAGACCTGGTTCGCTTTTGGGACCAAAAGCACATCCAGACCACAGCAGACTATGCTATCGGACTCATAAACGGAGCTGCAAACGCAGCATACGGTGTCCTTGGAGGCCACGTTGTCCACCATGCAGCAGAGTCTACAGTCTATAGACATGAAAGTAGACACCTTGAATATGAGGATGGACTCTATGGCAACAAAAATCGACAAACGGCTCGTGGCTGCGGAGCAAGGAATATCGACCACAGAGGATGATGTCCACACACTTGCCACTAAGGGCCTGATTCTAACTTTGGAGGACGGTGTTAAACCGTCCCAAAAGTGGCGGATATACCACCTACCGTATTACGAGTCCATTATATCCTATGGAACTCGTAATACGGTAGGTGGTATATCCGCCACTTTTGGGACGGTTTAACACCGTCCTCCAAAGTTAGAATCAGGCCCTAAGTGTTTTGACATGGAAAAAGTGCTGGTGGTGATACAAACTAAAAACGAAGACCCGGAGGCCTGCTCGCGCTGCAGAAGTCTGTGCATTACTGGTATTCTTGAGTCCGCTAACACTGGCTGCCTGGAGACCTGCGTGGAAAGTGTTACGGGAGATATTTGCTGATGAGCAGCTGTCTGTGATGCTCATCGTGGAAAGAGCGCACAGATCATTGGTTGCTCGCCCACCTCCTGAGGCCCATCATTGCCAAACACGTAAAATAATCACGACCGGGACACCGTTCTACGCTTCTCTAGGGAAAAGGGGATGAACCACTACCAAGGTTATGTAGTCACATTCTGTGTGAATCATGCCGGCGTACAGAAAATATTCACTACACCGAAAGAAGCTATGGATTTTGTTAAATCAATCTCCCAATCATGGAGCAGCTCACTGAGATCAGACCTGGCCAATGATGATACCTGGTGGAGGATTGAGATTGTGGGACAAATGGTGGGTCCTAGTACCATTGAAATGGCATGAATATTGATCATGCCCAATATCCACAACTCGGAATCTTTTAATAAGAGAATGAAACAGGGAGCAATGTTGCTGCACTGACAGGGGGGTCCCAGCAACTATGGCAAACCAGCTACATAGTGCCCATTGCATGTTTTTCTGCTGACCCTGCGATGCCTCACTGCCCACAGATGCATGGAGCTAGTGCACTCACTAGTGGATTTTAAGAGGCAGCCCCTGAATAGGTTCCAGCTTTTTTTTACTGCACTCAGTCAAGCTCTAAAGGTGCGGAGATTATGTTTTGTGTTTGGAAATCCATCACTATGCCACAGTAGCATTATCCACATGCCATGAAGCCCCCACGAGTTGACTACGGGGTATGCACTGCTTTACACATGCACTATGTCCATATGCCCCCAGACATAGGACACATTAACTTTCTCACATGGAATGTGCAGGATCTTACCAAACCTAAGAAAGGCAGACAAGTATTTGCAGACCTTAACGTATACTTAGATCCAGCATTGGGCAGATCTACTAAAAGTCTCCAGGAGGGCATGGTACATTATGGGCTTATTGATATATGGAGGGAGCATCACCCAGAGGCCAGAGAGGGCACCTTCATGTTTTCAGTCCATAATGCCTGGTCCCAGCTGGACTATTGATTACTAACGAGGGAGGTGAAAGCACTGACGGCAGATGTCTGATACTTAATAAAAACACTCTCAGACCATTTTCCGGTGGTCTGAACGGTTGTTATTCCGACCCATAAGCCTATTCAATTTCAGTGGAGGCTTCAGGCCTTGACTCTACTAGTTGCAGTGTTCCGTGATGGCTTCCGCACAGCAATTGTGCACTACTTTGCCGAAAACAAGGGCTCTATTGAGGAGGCGAGCACACTCTGGGAAGCATTCAAAGCTACCATTTGTGACGTCAGTATTGGATTGGAGGTCAGAGTACTAAAATCCCTCTATTCTCGCCTCCAGTCTATTGAAACTGCTTTGCAGAGGCTGGAACACAATAATGAAGCCAACTCCAACGCTGCAACCTTAGCTTGCCGGGCTGGAAAACAACCCAGAATCGGCTGTCCGCACTCACATGACTGTACGAGCAGGGGGATTTGGAGCCCTAGATTTCCACCTATACTATATGTGTATACAAGTGCACTATTGGTATTACTTCCCCAAGAACACACAGCAATAGAGGATGTTTCTTCCTTACTTCTCCTGGCCATATTGCCCCACACACGAGCAGATGTGCCCCGACAGAAATCAACACCATACAAAGCACTATGAAGGCTTGGCAGGCACTCTGTGCTCAGGCAGGCAAAGCCCCACTGTACGCTCCCAGCACTACCACTTTCACATCATCCTGTGCTCTCAGTCACACAGGAGCCCACAGCTTTTTCCATATTAGATCCAGCAGGGTTGAGGATAATGGGGGCTGCCTACTCAGGCGAGACATTTCTCAAATCTGACCCCTATCTGGGTACACAGAGACAGACCCTGCTCTTGACTTTCATATATCACAATTTCCGTGCTGGCATGAGGGCCTTTTACCCAACATTTCTGCATGAGCAGACCACACTAGAGGCATTACAAGTCCTACTCACATGTCCTGTTCTCACACGCCTCACCACCAGACCGTACAATGCTTCCCAGCGGGACAGGATGGTAGAAATGTCTGCTGCGTTAGATAAATGGAACATTCTTTTCGAAGCCCCACTTACACTGGCAGATTGTGAATTTTGTGTGCTTTAATGAGTAGATTGACATCCAATTGTAATTTAAGGATCATTCATTTTAAGTATTTGCAGCAAAAGTACTATTCTCCCCTCCAACTACATCGATATGGGCTACGAACAGATGCTCAATGCATTTTCTGCTGTACTATGGAAGCAGACTTCCTTTACTTGGCCTGGTCCTGCAGCCCGCTTATCACTACTGGATGCAGGTGACAAAGGCTCTCTCAGCTATAGTGATAGAGCCAGGACCATGTACCCCCCAGGTGTGTCTCCTCTGCCTTGTTAAACCTCTTCAGCTGGCTATCCAGAAACTGGTGGCAGTAGTGTTGCTGTTAGCCACACGTAGGCTGTCCATTAACTGGGACGGGAGAATGTCCCCCAAATTAAATATTTGGCTGAAGGACTTGGCCTACTGTAGAGACCAACTGGATTATTACATTGAAGAACTCCCACAGACCTTGAGGCCCAAAGATATACAGTATGGGGCCCATTCACTGCATATTTGTTGTCGAAGGCAACTGGAGGCTGAACTGGTGTAGTCATTTTTCCTTGTGCATGCACAGTGTGATTGTACATTACTAATATTTGTTATGTGGGGCAGTGGTGCATTGAAAGAGCGATGGCAATGCTTGGTTCACATGATAGCATTTTGGTTATATCTGTTTTGTACACTTTTAAAACTTCAATAAACAACAAATAAATGGGTTTCTCATTGGCAGAGGTATGCACCCTTTCCAAGCAGAAGCCACAGTCCTAGTCAGGGTAAGTCACCAACACACCCTAAATTGGCACAGAGCAGTCAGGCTTAACTGAAGAGGCAATGTGTTACGTATTTGTGTAACACTTCTGAAAGTAAAACTGTGAAAACACCTGACAGAAAGATACCACACTTGGTTAGAAAAATAGAGCTTACTTTAATGAACAAAATAAGGCCAAGAAAACAAAATCCAATCACTAGAATTTGAGATATGATTTTTTAAAATAATAATCTTAGTTGTAGTGCTTAGAAGCATAAAGCGCTAACCATAGCTATCTGGTCATACTAGACCCAGTCAATTCTGAAAAGTCAGGCTGCCCATTATGGAGCGCAGGTCAGATACATGGACCAGCCTTGGCCTGCTGAAATAGTACCTTGTTTCGGAGTTGCATTGATATCAAGAACAAGATGCGAGGAGCAAAGGAGGTGATGTGTTGGTGTCAATCCTGAATATGTAGGTGATGCGTCAGCTCCGAGCCACGCAAAGTTGGAGAAGCATTGGGAATGGAGGCAATGCACTGTGCAGTTGGCAATCTGGTGTTCCTGATCCTTGCAGCAGCAGTAATACACCAGTGTTGACTGTGTTGCAGTGTACTCTATTCTTGCACCAGTGATGATGCGTTGATGGTGTTGCACCAGTTCTAAGTGCTGGAGCAACACTTCCAAGAGCCCAGGCCTGGGTTAGCACCACTTGGCAGGGCAAGGCGCACAAATGGCAGAGTCCAGGTGTTGTAAGTGAGGAGTAGAAAGTCTTTTGTGTCCCTGAGACTTCAGAAAAACAAGAGGCAAGCCAGCAAGCCCTTGGAGTCACTCTGATTCTGGGTTCAAGTGTTGCTGGTCAAGGCAAGGAGGGCAGCAGGCCAGCACATCAAGAAAGAGTTCTTCCAGAGCCGCAGTCCAGTAGAGTAGCAGTCCTAGTAGCAGCAAGCAGTCTATCTTTCTGGCAGAGTATCCACAGGTCCAGAAGTGTACTGAGTTGGTAGGGTCAGAAGTCCAGTTCTTATACCCAGTGATGCCTTTGAAGTGGGGAAGACTTTAAAGAGGGACTTTGAAGTGCACAGAGGTCTTGCCTTCCTACCCTGGCTCAAGACTCATTACAGGGGCTCAGGACACAGCCTATTCATGTGTAACTGTGAGGCTGTGGCCAACTCCTCCCTCCCTTCCTGCCCAGGATGGCCCTTCAGTCACATCTGAGCTCCCTTTGTGTGTGGCTCTCTAGAGGCAATGCATAAGCCCAGCTGTCACCCCACCCCAGATGTGTATTAGAGACGGGCTACAGGCACACAGGACTAAGAGCAGTAAAATGCAAACTTTCTAAAAATGGCATTTTCAAAATTGTTACAATAAATCTGACTTTACCATTTAATAGTATATATCATTACAGTTTCCATAGGTACTGATAGGTCCAATTCTCCCCAATCAGGAATTACAGCTTATAAAATGTAATAAAAAAATCCCAGTGTTATCCTATGAGAGGGGTAGGCCTCACAGTAGGGAAAAACAAATTTGAGAGTTTTTCACCACCAGGACATGTAAAACTTAAAAGTACATGTCCTACCTTTTAATTACATATCTCCGTGCTCTTTGGGTTGCCCAGGGACTACCTTTGGGGGTGGCTCCTTTGTGATAAAAGGGGAGTTTAAGACTTGGCAAGGGGTTTTCAAGTTAGTTGACACAGTAGTGTAAGACTGCATTCAGGCTGCAGTGGCCGTTCTGGGACATGTTTAAAGTGCTACTTAAGTGGGTGGCACAAGCAATGCTGCAGGCCCACTGGTAGAATTTAATTTACAGGCCCTGGGCACTGGTATTACACTTTACCCTGGACTTATAAGTAAATTAAATAAACCTATTAGGTATATAACAATCAAACCATGTTTTAGGGAGAGAGTACGTGCACTTTAGCACTGGTAAAGTGCTCTGAGTCTTAAGGCCAACAAAAAGAAATCAGCAAAAATGTGAGGCAAGCCATACATAAAGTTTGGGAGGAGACCACCCTAAGGCTGTCAGGTCTAACAAATTACAACATCACTGGGATGGCTGAGGTCAGCAGACCACCATGTTGTTGATTGTTTTTAATTAAAACATTTTTTTTAAATGCAGCTAGTTCTCCTCAAAGGAAAGCAGTGTGTTTAAAAACAAAAAATGAAACCTAGAAGTTTAATTTTTTAAGAGTAGGCAGTGATCTGTGGGACCACTGCTTGTGCTTTAAAAATATTATTATTTACATTCACTTTGCGATTGGGTTACTACCAGTTTTAAATGGGTGATAAAGTATTACTGTTTTGTGACTGGAATTCAGTCCGAAAACAGTAATACATACTATACCGATTCGGCCCCTTCCAAATACCAAATCGCAAATGCAAAATGCAATTCGGTAAAAGTTACTGCACTTCGTTTAGCATGCGAATCAACCGTTTGTGACCTGATAAATGATTTGTACATCTGGCCCTTTATTCACCATAAGAAAATAAAACTATGTTCTTACTATTGCTCACTTAAATCAGAGAATAAGAGGGAAATTTGGAGATTATGATCTCTTAATGTGGACTTGATCATCATAACAACCCATATACTGGAGTGATTTCTCGCTATTCTAAATTTTGCATTGGACTTTTTTGGAAATTGACCTGTCATTGGTTAAGCACTTATTATTGAATGAATTTAGTGTTGCATTTTAAGGGTTATAATAATTGTTGCCTATGTTCCGTCTCTTAACCAAGAAAGTATATCGTCTGGTGCCCAAGCAGTTTTCATAGCTGGACTAAACACCATTGAGTTATGGGAAACCACCTAATCTGTACAAAGCATAACCAAATCAAGAAAATGGACTTTCATTGATCTGAAGACTGCCTTCGACTCAATTGACTGAAATCTGCTGTGGTCAGTTCTGAAAGCAGAGGGTATTCCAATAGAACTGCTTATGTCTCTGGGCCAGCTGCACCAGCACACTAGAGCAAATGTTTGATAAGGAAAGAATAGCCAAACATCTTTGCAATAGACATTGTGCTCCAACAAGGTTGTGTACTAGCCACAACCTTATTTACTTGAATCCTGTTTGCTGGCAGACTGAAATATCGATGCATCATGTCATTATTGGCTTCTGAACATACTGTGGAGAAAATGTGTCTAGAATGTGTCTAGAATCAATACAAGCAAAATTAAATTTATGATTGTAAATATAAAAGAAATACCATTGGAGCAAACATTCTGTATGAATGCTGTACCAACAGAAAGAGTATAGTACTTTGACTATATATAGTAATTAGATTCACCACCAGGCTCTTCTGGAATCAACAGAAAGCAGAGCACTATGCCTTATGTGGAAGTAGTCTTGTGTCTTGTGTCTTAAGAGAATCCCAGAAGAAGACTAAATAAAAAGCATTTTAGAAGTTTAGAAAATGAAGGTGGTTGCAGCAACAACATAATCAGCAGAAATTTGGGGCTTTAAAACGATGTCCTCCCTACAAAATATCGACAATGACTTCTTGAGGAAAATCTTACATTTTGACTAGGATATCCTGGTGAAATGTTTAAGGCTGTAGCTCTGACTCATCAATTAGAAGAACTGATGGTATTGTGACCTGCCTTACTTTGGTCAACGATTCCTCTGAATCCCCATTACCTAAAAGCATTTTCAGGAAGTATACACCGTGGACTACTTGAAGACTGCCCATGGATCAACCATGTGAAAAAATCACTATAAGCAACGGGTTGCAGAGATCTCTGGGACAACCCTAGCAAATGAAGTGCAACGAGGAAGGCAGTGATCAAGACCCCATTGGGATAAGTTACATAGGGCCAGATGTATCAAAGGGTTTTTCCCATTCTGTGTCAATGGGAAAATGTGTTCGTACATATAGCCCATAGTTCTGAAAACTAAAATAGGTTTTGAGTCCTACCTGGATGTAATTGTTCAAGAAACTAGATGGTCCATGTGTATAAAATTTAGATCGGTAATCTTATCTTTTGCGATCTTCTACTGCAAAATGGTGCTCTGGAAATCCTTATAGCAGTGCTTGAAACTGTAAATGGAGGGGCCCAAAAAAAAAACAACAGTTCATTTTTCTTTTTTGTGCTAAGTTGGCCTCCCCACAAAAACTTATTTTGGTCCCCTTGTTCGGTAAGTATAGATTAATGACCACTAGGAAAACAATGGCGTTATGCTACCGAACTGCCAAACCAAACATTTTTCCTCTGTGCGCTGCATACTTTACCTTAACACATTATAGTACAAAGCTGAATGAAAAATCACTGAGTATAAATTACCGGGATGTTTTTCACTGAGGGGTTCTGAGTGCCGCCAAATACACAACAAAAGTGAAGCTCAAGTTGTCTATGATGTCACTCAGAGCCCTGTTGAGAAAAACATCCCTGTAATTCACTTTTTATCATTCTATCATTTTGTGTGTATGTATGGCCCCCAAAATCATCTGCTCCTGCTTTCAACTATTGCACAGGGACAGAGGATAATGGGAGAGCTACACATAACATGCCCTGTCCTCCCAGGCGCAAATGTGAAAAAGAAATATCTTATGTGCTATCCTTAACCAAAACCCACTACCCTCCCTGCCTTCCTTCCCCCGCCCGCAGCAGTGCTTTCTGCTCCCAGTCAAAGCAGACCAGCAGAGCTGCACTGACAGGCTCTCAGAGAGCCCTGTCACCTGGCCTGGAAGGCCTTTCCGACATCACAACTGTTGGTAACCAGTTTTGTTATCAACAGTTTTTTTTTGTCAAAATAAGGAGTTATAACTTTATGAAAGTGAAATAAACAATAGTGGCTCTCTATGTGAGCCATACAGAGCGAGTGAATAACATGACATTACAAAGTAAATAAACACTAGGGTACACTCCCCTTCTAATGCTAAACACAAGTAACCAAAACGATGCAAGTAAACACAGGAAAGATTTGTCTAGTATTACATTGATGCAGAAACAACTGCGACCAGAATTTGAAACAGACACTAACCCATCTATAAGGGATGCACGGATGTTCATCCACACCTGGTAACCACTACAGGCTGCTGAACGCAATCCTCTGTTACAAGGGAACCCACAGCAGTTCACTAGCCGGCTGCCAATACAACATACTGCTCTTTGACTGGACTATAAACTAATTCACTGAAATTGTTTGTTGTATGCATTTAAACGACCTGAGTTCTAACATTCAATATATAGATATTGTTTTCCCCTCTGTTATCTATGTGATAATTCTTTATAGTGTCAGCTCAGGTATTATGGGGTTATATGGGCAAACTCTTTATGTTTAGAAGGTTATTTCTGGCGCCTGGTTAGGTGCATGGGTGTGGTTAGTCACATTCTGTAGTGACAATAGGCCATTGAAATTGATTAAGCCTGGCCTACTTTTTTTGTTTCAATTCCATTTAGTTATTATTTGTCAATCAATGCATTTATAGAGCGCGCTACTCACCCGAGAGGGTCTCAAGGCGCTGGGGGGGGGGGCGGGGGGAAGGGGTGGTGTGTTAGTGCTGCTTGAAAAGCCATGTCTTGAGGCGCTTCCTGAAGGCAAGATGATCCTTGGTAGTTCTTAGGTGTGCGGGGAGGGAGTTCCATGCTTTGGCTGCCAGGTAGGTGAAGGATTTTCCTCCTGCAGTGGTTCTGCGGATACGTGGGACGGTGGCGAGGGCGAGGCTGGCTGAGCGAAGCTGACGGGTGGGCGTGTAGAACGAGAGGTGGCTGTTGAGGTATTCGGGGCCCATGTTGTGGAGAGCTTTGTGTGCGTGGGTGAGGAGCCTGAAGGTGATCCTCTTGTTGACGGGGAGCCAGTGCAGGTGTTTCAGGTGGGCGGATATGTGGCTGTGGCGGGGGACGTCGAGGATGAGGCGTGTGGAGGCGTTCTGTATGCGTTGAAGATGTTTCTGTAGCTTTGTGGTGGTCCCTGCGTATTTGGTGTTTCCGTAATCCAGACGGCTTGTGACGAGGGCATGGGTAACTGTCTTTCTGGTTTCGTCGGGGATCCATCGGAAGATTTTTCGGAGCATGCGTAGGGTGTTGAAGCATGATGACGAGACGGCGTTGACTTGCTTGGTCATAGTGAGGAGGGGGTCCAGGATGAATCCGAGGTTGCGTGCGTGGTCTGAGGGGGTTGGTGCGGTGCCCAGATCCGTGGGCCACCAGGAGTCGTCCCAGGCGGAAGGGGATTGTCCGAGGATGAGGACCTCCGTCTTGTCTGAGTTCAGCTTTAGGCGGCTGAGCTTCATCCATTCCGCGACGTCTTTCATTCCTTCCTGTAGGTTGATTTTGGCGGTGGTAGGGTCTTTGGTGAGGGAGTGTATCAGCTGGGTGTCGTCGGCGTAGGAGATGATGTTGATGTTGTGTTTGCGTGCGATGTCGGCGAAGGGGCTCATGTAGATATTGAAGAGGGTTGGGCTGAGCGAAGAACCTTGGGGTACGCCGCAGATGATCTCGGTGGGTTCTGAGCGGAAGGGCGGGAGGTAGATTCTTTTGGTTCTGTCGGAGAGGAACCAGATGATCCAGTCAAGGGCCTGTCCTAGGATTCCAGTGGAGCGGAGGCGGGTTATTAGGGTGCGATGGCACACGGTGTCGAAGGCAGCCGAGAGGTCCAGGAGGATGAGGGCGGTTGTTTCTCCGTTGTCCATCAGAGTTCTGATGTCGTTGGTGACTGCGATGAGGGCGGTTTCTGTTCTGTGGTTGGCCCGAAATCCTGATTGGGAAGGGTCGAGCGAGTTGTTCGCTTCAAGAAAATTGGTCAGCTACTCGATGACCTTGGCCGGGAAGGGGAGAAGAGAGATGGGGCGGAAGTTCTTCAGGTCATTGGGGTCAGCCGTGAGTTTTTTCGGGAGGGCGTTGACTTCTGCGTGTTTCCAGCTCTCGGGGAAGGTGGCAGATGAAAACGAGCTGTTGATGATGCTCCGGAGATAGTGGGCGATGATGGAGTCAGCTTTTTTGAAGATGTGATGGGGGCACGGGTTCGAGGGGGAGCCGGAGTGGATGGTGTTCATGGTGATTCTGGTCTCCTCAGAGCTGATGGGGGTCCAGGCGTTGAGTGTAGTGGTGGGGGCTGTTGGTTCGGTGGTGGGCGGCGGGGTCTGGGGTCCGAAGCTGTCGTGTAGGTCTGCGATCTTTCGGTGGAAGAACGTAGCGAGGGAGTTGCAGAGTTCTTGTGAGGGCTTGATGACGTTGGAGCTGGCTCTGGGGTTGGAGAGCTCTTTGACGATGTTGAAGAGTTCTTTGCTGTTGTGGGTGTTGTTGTCTAGTCGCTCTTTCAATGATGTCCTTTTGGTGGAGCGGATCAGCTGGTGGTGTTCACAGGTGGCGATCTTGAGGGCTGACATGTTTTCTGTGGTGCGTTCTCTGCGCCAGGTTTTTTCGAGGGTACGGCAGGATTTCTTGGATTCTTTGAGGGCGTCCGTGAACCACGGGGGTTTCCTGATGCTGGTCCCGCTTGGGTGGCTTTTAAGTGGAGCGAGGTTTTCGGCACAGTTGGTGATCCACTGTGTGAGGCTGAGGGCTGCGTAGTTGGCGTCAGTGGTGATGGCTGGTGGGTTTTGGTTCAGTGTTGAGAGGAGCTGCTCTGTGGAGATTTTGCTCCAGTGTCTGCGGGGGATTTGTTGTGTGCGATGGAGGTGGGTCTCCCGTTTGAAGGTGAAGTGGACGCATCTGTGGTCGGTCCAGTGTAGTTCAGAGGAGTGGCTGAAGGATATGTGGTTGCTGGTGGAGAAGAAGGGGTTGAGCGTGTCGCCAGCGGTGTGGGTGGGGGTGTTCACCAGTTGCTTGAGTCCGAGGTTGGCGAGGTTGTCGAGCAGGGTGGCGGTGTTGTTGTCGTTGTTTTTCTCCAGGTGGAAGTTCAGGTCCCCGAGGAGGATGTAGTCTGGTGAGGCTAGGGCGTGCGGGCTGATGAAAGCTGTGATGGTTTCGCTGAATTGGGCGCGTGGGCCCGGGGGCCTGTAGACGAGAGTTCCTCTGAGGGTGGTTCTGGGGTCGGTGTGGATCTGGAAGTGTACGTGTTCGGCGGCGAGGGGGGTGTCTTCGGTGGTGGTCGTGATGTTGATGGAGTTCCTGTAGATGATGGCGATTCCTCCACCGGTTTGATTGATGCGGTCTTTCCGGGCGATCTTGTAGCCGTCGGGGATGGCTATGGCGATGTCAGGAGCCGAGGAGGCGTTCATCCAGGTTTCTGTGATGAAGGCGACATCTGGTGCTGTTGTGTCCAGGAGGTCCTATAGTTCGATGGCGTGCTTGTGGACGGAGCGTGTGTTGAGGAGGATGCACTTGAGGTGGTTGTTGGTGCGAGGGCCGGTGGTAGGTCTGCAGGCTCGGTGGAATGTGTACTTGCAGGCTTGACAGGTGAAGGGTCCATGAGTATGTTTAGGGCTGGCTTGGTAGCAGGTGGCTGTTCGTCCGGGGTTGAGGGCGTTGAGGGAGGCGGCGTCGTATCTTAGTCGGGTGTTTTGAGCGCAGTGGCGGCCAGGGGTTCTGGCGCTGGGCGCAGTCCAGGCGCGGACGGGCACAGACGGGCTTGCCTTAGGCGCGCCGGCGGCGCGGCCGCACAGCGCCCGCCATAAGAGGGAAAGGGGGGAGGAGGGTTCAGCTGGGAGGCGGGAGGGAGGACAACGAATGGGAGCGGGGGCGGGGCCGCACGGGTGGCAGCGGCGGGAAAAGCGGGAAAAGCGGGAAAAAGCGGGAAAAAGCGGGAAAGCACACAGCAAGAGAAATAGAAATAGTGGAAAGCAAAGAGCAAAAGAGAAATGGCAAGAAAATGTGGAAAGCAAAGAGCAAAAGAGAAATGGCAAGAAACAGTGATAAGCAAAGAGCAAAAGAGAAATGGAAGGAAACAGTGGAAAGCAAAGAGCAAAAGAGAAAAGGCAAGAAACAGTCGAAGGTCAAGAGAAGAACCTGAAATACCTGAACAACTTACCAAGGCGTAAAACCTTTACGGTGAATCAGAAATCAACAAAAGTAGCAAGGGACATTAAAAACCACAACACTGAAAATTCATAACCTTATCTTAAGGAAGCGTTCTACAATAATTCACATAGTAATCTGAATTTCCAGTACCAAGGACGATCCATGAGACGCTATATTACATTCTGAGAGACTTCATCAGATTCAAGCCAAGAGACAACTAATACATCAGGCTCATTCTTTCCCACCAAGGTGTTCAACATTTTTTCAACAGAGCCGGCAGGAAAGGCCTGGAAGGGCGAGCTACACTGCAAGACTCAGGTTAGTTCCCAACCAGGAGGGGCACCTGTAAACAATAAAGAGTAAGACCAACAACCACAGTGATCCTGCACCTACCTATAATTGACCTGGACCTCCCCTCTCAGATAATGAGATTTCTATACTTAATGATGGTTTGTCCTTTGTGTCTCTAACTGTACAAGACCCATTTCAGCTGGGGGCGTGGCTGGGAACATGGCGGCCGACTAAGGAGCCGGTCGCGGAGGGCGCCGCTCCTGAAAGAATATGCGGATAGTTACAAGCCTTACCGGGGGATAGTCGGGCTTGACAAGTTGATGAAAGGGGTCCGTTTTCCTCATTTTTATTTTTTTTTTTGGATCCAGCGGCGGTGTGACGGACGAAAGAGCTGGCGAGAATAGAGTGTTCTTTGGAGCACAGAGCTGCTCCATTGCTGAGTGCTTCATCGAAGCTCAGCCGGGTCAGGGAGGTGACGGCTCGTGTTTCCCTCTGGGGAAATCAAGGCAGAGTCAGCACAAGAGCAGAATCTGGTGGAAGGAAGAGCAGGAAGAACAGGTGCTTCAGGATTTTCCAGCGTGCCGAGGACCTGGGGACTTTTGAGACTGGTAGGAAAGTACCAAGATTGGAAGGTTTTTGGCTTCAGGGTGATGTTATCTTTGGTATAAGTGTTGTAGAAACTTATTTAGACCTTATGGTGGACAGGGTAAAGGGGCAGGTGGGGTTCGGGAAAGAAGTGGGGAAGGTGGCATTTAAAAATAGTCTTGGTCAAGTAGCATATTCCCTCCATAGCACTAAGAAAAGTAAGAAAAGAGTTGACATTGAAAGTCTGACCCCCCCCCCAGGAATCTTCTAACGTGTATCGAAAGGCGGAACTAGAAAATAGTGCTGTTATAAAGAAACTGGATGCGAAGAGTTTTGGTGGATTGAGTTACAGGAAAGCCCGTGTCACCCCTTCAGTTAGGACTTATTTTCGATTGTTGCCAGGCTCTCCCAGAATGTTAGCCGGGGGTACGAATATGCAAGAGCTGGACAAAATGGACAGATTAGAGGCGGCCACTAGTTCAGAGGGTAACAGCTTAGACCTCTGGGTGGACGGGGGAAATGTGTTACAGCATTCTCTCTCCGTGAGCTCCATAGAGAGGCAAGCAGAAGCGAATGCAGTGCACGTTTCCCAACCTGTCGGAGAGGATCAGGGGCAATCAATTTTGAATATGTTAAAAGCATTATCTGTGGAACTGAAGAGTGGCTTTGGGACTTCTAATGCCAATCAGATGGAGATTAGGGGTCTCCGTGAAGATTTAGGGAAGAAAATCGATGATTTGGCAGGTCGTACCGCCCCTTTGGAGGAGGAGGTGGGGGAGTTAAGAGTGGCAGTGGAAGAAAATAAGGAGCAGATAGGATATTTAAAAGAAGCGGAAACAGGGGTGATGGCTAAAATGGAATCCCTGGAAAATAATTTGAGGAGGAATAACTTGAGGTTTCTAAGGGTCCCGGAAAGGCTGGAAGAAGGTGACTTAAAAGGTTTTATGGCTCAACTGATAAAGCAAAAGGTGAATGGGGAAATATCAGAGGAAGACATTGTTAAAGATATTCAGAGGGTGCACCGGGTTCCGGCAAAAATGCCTCCCAATAGGGACAGACCAAGGAAAATCCTTGTTTATTTTCAGACATACTCTCTGAAGGAACATATTCTCGCCCTGGCCCTAAAAAAGAAATTGTTGATGGTAAACGGATCCCCTTTTGAAATTAGGTCGGACCTTGCGTCTGTGACTTTGAATAAACAGTGGGAGCTGGGTAAAAGAATAGATATTTTGAAAAAACTTGGGGCAACAGCTCAGTTGAGATTTCCTGCTTCTCTAAAAGTTATGGTAAATAACAAGATGTATAATTTTACGGACTGGAAGGAGGTGGATGAGTTGATTATGAAAATTGAGAAAGAGGGCAGGAATGAGGCAGGTTTAATTTAAGAATGGATTGTTCCCCCGGTGAGGAGGTTTTGTGGACAATGCCCTAACTAAGGAGTGGTGACCCTCCTCTGACAGGTCAATGTTTGGGTGGGTTCCCAGGGGAGGAGGGGGATTGGATGGGGTGCAGGATAAGGGCGGAGGGGAGCACTGGGTGGGGAGTATGATGGGGGAAAAAAAGATTATCTTTGGTGTAAGTAGTTTGGGGGGAGCGGGAGTGAGGGGGGTGATGGTGAGCACTGGGTGGGGAGCATATTCGGGGAAAAAAGATCCTCATTGTGGCAGGTGGACCTAGGGGGTTGGGGGAGGGATGTCTGGGGGGGTGGAATAAGGTAGGTGGTTTGGATGTTGGAAATGGCGATAAAGAACTTGAGACTCCTGTCTTGGAACCTAAATGGTCTCAGGATAAAGAATAGGCAGAAAAGGCTGGTGCAATATTTGAAGAATGTCCCGTTTGATGTCTTGATCTTACAAGAGACTCATCTTTCCAGGGAGGAATGTTTTGAAGTTTTTAAGGCATGCGGGTGGGTTCAGCAGATAGCTAGCTCAAATTGCTTGAGTGGTAGTAAAGGAGTGGCTGTTCTAATTAAGAAACATGCCAGTATTACTTTTCTGGAAGGCCCCATAGATAACTTAGGGAGGTGGGTAGTGGGGAAGATGTCTGCTTTTGAATATGTCTTTATTTGGGTAGGATATTATGGTCCTAATAGGGATGATGTAGGCCCATTAAGGGAACTCTCGGATTGTCTCTTACAATATTTAGATCCTGTAATATGGGCAGGTGATTTTAATGTTGTACTGAACTACGAATTAGATAGATCAGCGTGTAGTGGGTCCAAAGTAAACGAGAAAATGCAGGGTCAGATTTGGTTAATGATGTCCCAATGGGGGCCATATGATGTTTGGAGCGATAAAAGGGAGTCAGAGAGAGGTTACTCTTATAATAATAATAAGTATCTGCATCAGTCCAGAATTGATTATTTCCTGTTGGATACGAGTTTGAGGGACTTTGTTGAGGCAGTAGTACATATTGGGGCCCATTTATCAGATCACTCGGTTAGTTCAGTTCTTAGGTTGCCAACGAAAAGGAGGGAAAATAGGTGGACTCTAGACAGAACTTTGCTTCTGGAAGATGAGGTGGTTGCGGAATTGCAGGCGGATTCAGAGGAATTCTTTAGGATAAATTTGGGTTCAGCTCCCTTAGCGGTAGTTTGGGACACATTTAAGGCCTTTCTGAGGGGATGTCTGATTAGGATAGCTGCATATAGGAGGAAATTATATAATGAAGAAATAAGTAGGCTGGAGAGTCAAATACGACAGTGTGAGCAGGGAATGCTAAGTAAGGAGCAGGGTGAAGAATGGGACAACTTATATAAGAAACGTCAGACAGCCAGTCTGGAGTTGGCAGCTCTTTTGGATCGTAGGGTTATTTTGAGATGTGAAGCTAATAGGGTGATGCATTTCGAGTACAGTGAGAACAGCAGTAAATTGTTGGCTTGGAAGATAAAATCAGACAGGGTCAGTAATCGGGTGACAGAAATTCGAGATATAGACTCGGGCAAGATTAGTGAAGGTGCTGAGCATGTGGAAGAAGGCTTTTTCAATTTCTTTAAGGACTTATACTCTGAAGATTTGAAGCCACCTTCAGAGATATTGAAGGAGTGGCTTGGGGAATTAGAGTTACCGACTCTGAATGAAGAGGAGAAAAGGGCGGTTAATGAACCGTTGCAGCTGAGTGAGGTAGAAAGGGTCATTTCAGCAGGTAAACCGGGGAAGTCATCAAGAACAGATGGATTACCGATGGAGGTTCATCGAGCTCTGGGTAGTAGCATTCTAAAAGTTCTGAAGCAATTGTGTGACAATATCATGGGGGGGGACGACAATCTGCCTCCTTCTTGGAATGAGGCGATTATTACGTTAATTCTAAAACCCGGTAAAGACCCTAGGAAGTGTGATTCATACCGCCCAATATCACTGTTAAATTGTGATTATAAAATCTTTGCCAAACTCCTGGCTGATAGACTAGCGATGGTAATGGGGAACTCATACATACAGATCAGAAAGAGTTTCTGAAAGGGAGGCATATGCATGAATTGACACAGGGATTGGTAGGGTCGATTGATTTAGCTACGTCATTGCATATGCCTCTGGCGGTGATAATGGTGGATGCAACAAAAGCTTTTGACAGGGTTAATTGGAGTTATTTGATGACAGTATGTGAATCATATAAAATTGGAGACCAATTTATTAGAATATTGAAAAAAATCTATCAGGACCCAAGGGCAAGAATCTTGGTTAATGGTATGCTCACCCCTCTGGTAAAAATAGAAAGAGGAGACAGGGGTGCCCATTATCCCCTCTATTATTTGATCTTTATATTGAACCTTTAGCTTATAGAATTAGGAGAGATAAGGGAATACTGCCTTTTCGGTGTGGAGACCTGGTTAGGAAGGTCTCTTTATATGCGGATGATCTAATGATCTATACAGCGTACCTAAGCCAGGTTAAACCAGTTCTACAAGAATTAAGGGAGGATTTTGGGGGGATTTCTGGTTATGCAGTTAACAATCAAAAGACCGAAATTATGGCATGGAATATGGAACTAAATGACGATGTAGTGAATGCAAAAAAAGAGGTTAAATATTTGGGGATCACAGTGACACATGATATAAGTAAAATGGCGGAAATAAATCTTGCTCGGGTTATGAGGGAAGTGGATCTTTTACTGAGAAAATGGCTAAATCTTCCACTAACTATAATAGGTCGGATTAACATGGTAAAAATGGTGATTGTCCCAAAATTAACTTTTATTTTTAATGCATTGCCATTACTGTTTAACAAGGTTGCTTTAAAGAAATTGCAGAGGAAAATTAGCAGTTTTATTTGGGCATTGAAAGGGGTTCGTATATCATGGAAAAAGCTTAGGAGAAAGAAAGAAAAAGGTGGTCTGGCGGCCCCTGAGATACAGTACTATGCATAGTCCTATCTGTTAAAAAATGTAAGGCAGAGTTTTTATGCATTACACCGTTCTGAGCTGGGGCAGGTGTTAACTGCTATGATGGAAGGTCAGGAGGTCCAGAGAAGTTTTTTGTATAAGTTCGGGGATCCGAAGTTTTAAAAACAAATCCGATTTAAGATATTTTGGGGGTCATTATGACCCTGGCGGAAGGCGGAGAAGCGGCGGTAAGACCGCCAACAGGCTGGCGGTCTTTTTTTTGGTATTATGACCATGGCGGCTACCGCCATGGTCATCCGCCAGTTCTCCGTTCCGCCCGCCGGGCTGGAGACCTGGGTCTCCAGCCCGACGGCCGTCACTATACCGCCAGCGGTATTTTGACCCGGCTGACTGCCATGGATTTCATGGTGTTTGAAACCGCCATGAAATCCATGGCGGTAAGCACTATCAGTGCCAGAGAATTCCTTCCCTGGCACTGATAGGGGTCTCCCCCACCCCCACCCCCACCTGACTCCCTCCCCTACACCCCCCACCACCCCTGCCACCCCCCAAAGGTGGCAGGGTCCTCCTCCCCACCCCGACCCCCAACATCACATAACTCACACACACACGACACGCACACAGGCACCACCAACACACACACACGCACACACACCGACATACATGCCAACATCCACACACACTGTCAGACACGCACACCCACATTCAAACATACACGCACACATCCATACAGACATACCCACAGACATACACGCACTCACACACTCCCTCTACATACACAGACGCACACCCCCATGCACGCACACAACACACAACACCCCCACCCCCCCCTCCCCTAACGGACGATCGACTTACCTGGTCCGTCGATCCTCTGGGAGGGGACGGGTGCCATGGGGGCTGCTCCGCCAACACCACACCGCCAACAGAACACCGCCACGCCGAATCACAGGACATGATTCGGTGGGCGGTATTCTGTTGGCGTGGCGGTGGAGGTGGAGCAACCTCCACTTCCCCGCCGCCCGCCAGTATGGCTGTTGGCGGCTTTCTGTCCGAAAAAGGACGGAGAGCAGCCAACAGTCATAATACGCCGAGCGGCAAACCGCCACCACTGGCGGTCTTCTGCATGGCGGTGCCTCGGCGGTCTTGTAAAAAGACCACCGAGGTTGTAATGACCACCTATGTGATTGGGCAGTTCTGTGGTTTGAGGTGAGGAAGATCACGAAGTTGTCATATTATAATGAGTATGCGCCGATTTGGGACTCTCCTGGCTCCCCGGAGTGGACCAAAGGCGCCCTGGCTATTCCCCTGAAAGAGGTAGGTTTTTTGCAATGGAAACATCTTTGTTATAATGGTAAACTTAGGGACTTTGATAACCTTAATATCGAGGTAGGAGGAGGGCTGTCTAAGCTTAAATACCTTCAGATGAAGTCCTGGGTTGGGAAAGTGACAGAGGAAGTGGGAAGTACTAATGGACAGGTGGACCAGATGCAGCTGGACATTCTGATGAAGAAAGAAGTGGCGAGGTGGTATTGGCTGATGATGGATATTGTGGATGGGGAATTTAACCTCCCGGAAGAAATCTGGAGGGAGTGCTTGCCGGAGCCGCAGCTTAAAGACCTTTGGCAAGTATCTACTACACTTCTGTATAACACTGTTAAACCCGCTGCGTTAAGGAGAAATCATCTATTTTCTATCCACAGAGCCTTCTGGACTCCCAAAAAATTGTCCAGGCTGAGACAAGATAATGTGGTGAGGTGTAAGAAGTGTGGTTTTGCATCAGCTGACGATCTACATATGTTTATTGACTGTCCTTTACTTCGTAAGTTTTGGCAAGAGGTGGGTGATGCAATTAATGAGATTCTTCCCTCAAGCCCAAAGGTAAGACCTTTGATAGTGATGTTTGGCTGTTCATATGAGACACAGAAGATGAGTAGAGATGGAGCTTGTGACAAGAAGGGAGATTTGTAGGAAATGGATCAGCCCTGTTCCCCCTACTTTTGTCGAATGGAAAAAATCTCTAATTTACTATCATAAGCTGGACTGTCACAAAGTTTGTAAGAGGATCAGATTTTGGAATCCGCTGGAGCAATGGTTGGGAAGCGGGGAGGTAGAAATAGGTAAGACATGATCCTATGATTATATCCTTCCCTCCACTTTCCGCACTAGAGTTTGGGTGGAAAGTCTGTACCGGACAGGGATGACGAGGCCAGGGATGGGTGGTGAGCAGTTGGGTGAGAACCTTCACTGCCCCTCCCCCACCCCCCCATCGGTCACATGAGGGAAATTTGGAAGATAAATGAGGATCAAAAAATAAAAAATAAAGACCCATTTCAGCTAAAACTGAGGGGCTTTAATTTCATTGTAAAATAAGGTTAAAAGTTATTGTCGCTGATAGCGAACCCCTTAGTGAAGCGAACATTAATGGTCTTAAAAATAAATCAAGTTTTTGTCCAGCTGTTGCGTAGTTCTCATTATGCTAATGAGGCTACTGGATTTGGGAGACAGGATCACATGGATTGTGGCTACTAAGTATGATTCCACACCACATGATGCCTGTCGGCCTAATGCGGGTTCTCCGGCTAACTAGCAGCACCTCGTCTCTGGCCGAGATGATTGTGGCAACAGTGCGCATGACAAAAAAAGACTCCTCAGGGGAATCGTGGTCGATCAGATCCCAACCCTTTCTTTCAGTTACCAAAAAGTCTCATACAGACAAAGACAACAGAGGCAGAATATTGTTCAATAAGGATTTATTGAAGTAACTGTATCTTAGATAAAATGGCATGTATTGCAATAACTAGGATGATAAAACACAATAAAAGCAAGCAGGTGACCAACAGAGTAAAACATAAGAATAATCCTACCATACTGTCACTAGGAGGGATATATATATTTTCCATACCTACACTATGTTTGAACACACCATAATAGGTCTAATCTGCCCTTTGGGTTTCCTCCCTGGGGGTACATCATCCCTCATACCTGGAGGAAGAAGCCTGTGGCCTAGATAGACACCCTCCCAATATGGATCAGGGGTCCGGGTGTCTAAGCAAGTAGCTGCAGCGAAACAGTCAGCAATCAGCATGCAGTTGTGTTCATCTAGCTAGAATCTCCCTCTGACTTGTCTAGGACAAAGGGGTGTTTTATAATAAAACAACTGACATTCTAAGAAATGGTCCCCACCTATGAGTGCATGTTTTCTATGAATGTTGGAGACACTGCATACCACGTTTGTCGGCAACCCTATCTGACTGTAGACTTGGAGAAAACACAGATTGAAATAAATGTCCTACTAAGAACGTGATGCTTTCCTAGGCTAAAGTACAATGAGATAAAGAAAATAAAACAGCACCGCAAATTTAATTTGGTAGAAAAATAAAGCAGTACTGAATAAAATGTAACAGGGTGAAAGTGCACAGCAGCAAGCCTAGTTAGCTTTAAAAATGTGTTTAAAACATGGCTAAAATAGCTATAAAACTGCTATTATGTTGCCACAACTTTTGGCTTTTGAGAGCACCATCTTGAGACAGATGGATTGTAATTTTAATTGAGCTGCCCTAAATACAATGACATTTTATTTTAAACACAATTGTAGCAGAACATAGATTGCTGCTTTACATCATCTTGACACCAATGAGTCCATTATAATGAAAACTGCCAATAAATGGGAAGGCATAGTGGTGGTTCTGAAAATTTGATAAAGAGATTTTGCAGCAGTTAAATAATCCTGCTTACTATCAGTTTATTACCGAAGAAATCACACAGCTAGCGCTTGGTGAGGGTTGGATATGTTTAAAGGAGTATGAATTTCTAAGTATAAAAGATCCCCTGACACCAGTATTTTATGTCCTTCCTAAAGTACACAAAGATGCTAATAACCCTGCAGGCAGACCCATCATTGTAGCTTGTGAATCTCTTCTTGAATCTCTATCTCAATACATTGATACGTTTCTGAAACCTTTTCTATGCAAGACAAGAGGTTATGTTAGAGGCTCTATGGATCTCAACGATAAAGTAGAAGGAGTCTCTTTTAATAAGTTAATAGACATTCTTGTGACATTCGACATATAGGCATTATATATCAACATTCCCAAAGATGAGGTGATAACGGTCCCAACTGAGGTGCTGGGTTCTAAGCCGCTACCCCATAAGGTCCCTACTGATTTTTTAAGCAGAATTGGCCACCTGGGGCCCTATTACATGTAGGGAGAACGTTCTCTGTTTGTGCCACGATGCACCTTAAAACAGGTGCACCAAGTACAAACAGAGAAAGTCCAACCTATTACACTGAATGTGATGCCCCTAGGGAAGCCACAAATTCACACTGACCTGGGGCAGTGCATTCAAGTGAAAAATGGGGTGACTTTGAATCAGCCACTCCGTGTTTCACTGTTGAGATGGGAACTCACCTGCACTTCTGAGGGGAATTAGAGATCCCCTTGCAGACGGGTGCAGTGAGTGACTGCACCCACCTGCAAGGGGATGTCTGGGGGGTTTACAGATCCCCCATTTCTCCCTACAGTAGGTACTATGAGGGGGCGCACCGACAGTGCAGCACGCCCTCGAACATCTTCTTTGCCTCTGCGCCCGCATCCATAATATGGAGGGGCTCAGGGGTAAAGGGATTCCCTCATTTGCATGGGTCCACCCCCCATGCAAATGAGGGAACACCCTCTGGTGGTAGCACTGGTGCATTGTGTGCGCAAGTGCTATCTGTATTACAGAAAGGGCCGCACAAACGTCTTCAGCCCTTTCTGTAGTAACAAAGTGCCCCTCATAAAGCAGACTTTGTAGAATATGGCCCCTGGTGTTTAAAAAATAATTTATTTGCTTTCAAGCAGGACTCATTTTCACAAGTTAACGACTTGGCTATTCTGCGTAGCTTTGCCCCAGAGATAGATAATCTCTACATGTCCTTTTTTGCAGCAAAGTGAATTTTTGGGACTGATAATCCTTACAAGAAACATATAAAAAATGGTATCAATATATAGACAATGGGGGTTATTACAACTTTGGGAGAAGGTGTTAATCCGTCCCAAAAGTGACGGTAAAGTGACGGATATACCACCAGCCGTATTACGAGTCCATTATATCCTATGGAACTCGTAATACGGCTGGTGGTATATCCGTCACATTTGGGACGGATTAACACCTCCTCCAAAGTTGTAATAACCCCCAATATCTTTATGATTTGGTCTGGGTCTCAGGAGGTGTTATTGGGGTCTTATAATTGGCTGAATCAGAGTTCAGAAAACGTGTAGTTTTCCATTACATATGTCCCTATAAAAACAAATGTTCTTGATTTGATTATAAAAGCTAGTGATGTTCAATTCAGTGTGAGCTTGTACACGAAACCTACTGATTGTAACAGTCTATTACACTTTTCTAGCAGACATCTGAGGACACTTAAGGAGAACCTTCCTTATGGCCTATTTCTCTGCATCAGGAGGAATTATATCTACAAGGAAGATTATTTTGAAAACGCGAACATTTTGGTAATAAAAACCTCACTGACAGGGGTTACCCTAGGAAGGTAGTACAAACATCATCAGAAAAGAGAATGGTTCCCTCATGCGAAACTCTACTTGTACCTAAAAATAAAAAACTAACACTAAACATCTTACCTATGTATAAACGTACAACCCTAAAAACAATTAAATGAAATGTATAAATCTAAAACACTGGAAAATCTTGTCTGAATTTGACATTCCCAACCCCATGTTTTCCTTTAAAAAAAGCCTACACCAGATGTTAGCCCTCCCACGATCACTGGGCATTTAAGGTGGCAAAACTGTTCTGTTTGTAAATTCACAAAGGATTCTAAATGTGTAACACTGAATGGTATAGTACCTAAACAAATTACGTTTTCCAATTGTAGTACAAAGAACAAAATTTACTATGTGAAATGTCCATGCAACAAGGCATATATTGGCCAGACAACTCAACCTGTGAAGGCACGCATCATGCAACATAGATCACACATTAGATTCTTAACACAAGGCGTCCCATTAGTGGATCATAGTAAAAACATGAATCACTTAGTTGATGACCTTAGTTGGTTAGTGATTTATGTAGTGCAACATAACCACAGAGGAGTTCCAGTGACATCAGTGATATCTAAAATGGAGCCTAGGATGACTGAGAAATTCAAACTAGCTACCAATAGCCTCAATGATTTGAATGAAGTGTGGTTGCTAATCTTATTGATCAAAGCTTCATTAGATTGTTCTGATATATATCTGAGATTCAGGGAGTTGTTCTGTGGTTTGCTAAAGTCTCCTATAGTTTTTTTCCACTGTTCTCCATTATGGAATATGAATGTTTTTAAAGATATTTATGTTTTCAGACATGCTTATCCCAGGCTCAAAGGGTTCTAATAGATGATTAGTAATTTGTCATGGAATGTGCTACATACATTTTGAGAAGCATATGAATGTGAATGGGCATTTTGCACCCCAATGTCACAGCAAGTATTGAATTCCATGATTATATAAGAGATGGATATATTTAATTTCTAGTTTGTTAATTATTCTTAATTATAGGTGTTTTGATATAAATGTATGTTGTCATACTGATATTGTTCTGTTATGCATTGTTAGATGTGATCTTTCCTACTGACACTGTTTGTAGCTTTATCCTCCATAATATTGCTGCCACTCACGAAGGAAAATCATGTTACTTTTCCATTCTCCCATCATGCACCCCGCCAACATGAGTAGCTAGAAAATAGCTGGCATGGTGCACGCTTAAGTAGCGTAAAGTGTCTTGAACTTTCCTCAGCATAGCTTTTCGAGGAACGCAGGCACACTCCTTTGTGGTAATGTTCTGCAGGAGGCATTCGCTCTGATAATAAGGTAGTGCGCTTGTTAGACCTGACAGGCTTAGGGTGGTTTTCTGAACTCATTTTTCCAGTTTTGTAGGACTCTGCACACTTCACCGCTGCTGGCCAGTGCTAAAGCGTTTGTGTTTTCTCCCCTAAACATGGTAATATTGGCTTCTACCAAATTGGCATATTTAATTGACTTATTAGTCCCTGGTCAAGTATTTGCCCAGGGCCTGTACATTAAATACTACTAGTGGGCCTTCAGCACTGATCGTGCCACCCACATAAATAGCCCCTTAACCATGTCTCAGACCTGCCATTGCAAGGCCTGTGTGTGCAGTGTATTGCCACTTCGACTTGGCATTTAAAACCCCTTGCCAAGCCTTAAACTCCTCTAAGGTAGTCCCATGTGACCCACAGATCAGGTGCTGTGTATTGAAAAGGAAGAACCTATACTTTTAAGTTTTACATGTCCTGGTAGTGAAAAACTCCCAAACTAGTTTTTGACTAATGCGAGGCCTACTACTCTTATATGCCACCATTGGGATTTCGTTAATTTTTAAGCTGTAATTCCTGATCAGAAAGGAGTAGCTACATCATATTTCATATCTTTGGATTGATAGTGATAAATTCTTTTTACTGGTAAAGTCGGATTTAACCTTACTATTTTAGGAATGCTACTTTTAGAAATGATTAAAAATTAACAGGGTAACCCAATATTCCCCACAGAACTGGGTAATCTAAGCTGTAAAGCACATTGGGCCTCAATATGACCCTGGCAGCCTGCGCTAAGCTGGCGGTCACACCGCCAACAGGCTGGCAGTGTTCCGCCAGCTATTATGACCATGGCGTAATAGCCACGGCCATACCGCCGGCCCCTCCACTATACCGCCAGACTTCCGCCTGGTGGTCATAATCCCCAGGGCAGCGGTGCTGCCATGAAAAGGCTGGTGGTAAGGAGGACATGGGGGGCCCTTGGGGGCCCCTGCACTGCCCATGCACTTGGCATGGGCAGTGCAGGGGCCCCCAGGCATAGCCCCGTCGCGCAGTTCACTGCCAGAATTTCGGGCAGTGAAATGCACAACGGGTGCTACTGCACCCGCTGCACATCAGCATTGCCGCTGGCTCTATTACGAGCTGGCAGCAATGTTGCAATGTTGATGTGACTATTCTGCTGGGCCAGCGGAAAAGTCATAATAGGGAGCCAGAAATACCGCCAGCACTTTATAGGAAGTTGATGTTGAAGCAAGTAATAATATGCTGTGTTGCTTTATTTTTTAATTGGTTTCGGTTATTAATTGGGTGATTTTATTTTATGTATGTGTGTATGTATATATATGTTCATATGTATCTATATAGATATATGTATATACACACAGATATATACACACAGATATATATATATATCTATATATATATATATACATATATATACATATATATATATATACAGTTTTGGGTGTTAACTTGGTGTTGCATGTTATGACAATGTGAAAAATGCACGTTTTACACTGAGGTTTAGGTAGGCTGTTTTTTGTGGAGCCTTGTAAGTGGGCGATTCACTTGCATGTACAGCGTGCTTTGGTTTTCTGCTGCCTTTTAGTGTTGTATAGCGTTTTATTAATGTGGGTTATTTATTGTGTTGTAGAGCAGCAATTTTGTGATTTAATCCACTTTGACACATTGTCCTGAGGATGGTCTCATGGACAGTTTGAGCCTTGGCAGACTGAAACGTCGACCTTGACATAATTCATCGCATGAGCTGCTGGAGTCCATTAGAAGGGATTTCTGATTGTTTAAAAGACTGCATATCGGACTCAAACTTTTTTGCGTTTGGAGAGTCAGGAGGGTTGGTGCTCCCCCTCTGTCCAAAGGATGTAAAGGGACTGTGAACTTGTTCTGCTCTACTTCAGACTGAGAGGAGACAAAATGAAAGGAATGCCAAGAATGCTTTACTCTTAGTCTGAATAATGAATTTATTAAGGCACTTTCCAAGTTTAATTCATGGAAAGAATAACATGAGCTTTTATTTCAAATGCTGCAACACGTGCAATTCTAAAAATAATCACAGCAGTAGAAAAATAATGATCATAGAAACAAAAAGACTATAATACTTCAACAATGAATATAATATATATATATATATATATATCGTGAATACGTATTCATGCATGTACAAGGCAAAGCTAAAAATAAGAGTTAAAAATGCATCACCATGGGGCTTGACACCGACATCATCCCTTCATCTGCCAACTTCAGATCGTGGAACCCTGGCAACCGAGGCAGAGGGAGAAGCCTACCCACAATGGGATTCTGAGCAAGGCGTTCCTCCACAGAATGAGTTCCTTCTAGTCCCAGTTGTCAAGCTTCGTCCCCTTATAGACTTTGAACAAACTGGAGAGGAGAATTCTAGAAACATCCCCTCCCATCGAGTAAGTTGCTGTTCAAACGCTGGCCATTACCAGGTTATTGTTGAAAAGAACACGCTAGAGACTGGCCAAATCTTACTGTGTTTTTCCAAGACTGAGCTGTTCCCTGCTTTACCAGAAACATTCTCAACATGGTTATTTTCTAATCTCTACTCCCAAATGTTATGTGCCCATCCTCAGTGAGAAAGAGCGAAAACACGTTGCACAAGCTATGCGTAGAGAAATACCTGCACCACCAATGTGACGGTGTGTGAAGCTAAGCTGAGCACCAAAATGGAGTCAGTGGTCAAGATGGAGCTCGTGGTTAAATACTCCCCCCTTTGACCAGTGACTCTCAAAACATACTGGTTGGAAAGTAACCCTTTTTGGTTTAAACACTGCAAGCAAATTAGGTATGCATAGTACACAGCAACATAGCATTATTGTAATACAAATCACTATCTCACCTAAAGGCTTGCGTAATTGGCCAAAATCGAGCAACCACTGGAACAACAGTCCCACCATCCTTTGTCCACATCTTGTTTTACTCCTTTCACCAATTCACGTAAAGTATCAATATGAGACTGGATAGATTTAGAGTGGTCTGACAAATTGAAAGAACAAAGACCATCTGAGCAGCCATGATCGTGCTTTAGCAGTAAATAGTCAATAGCGGCTCTGTTTTGCAATGCACCTTTTCTAGTACCTCGTATATCTAGCAATAATTCAGCTAAAGTGATAGAAGTATGATTGATATTCTTAACCATCAAACATGCTAATTTGCTAATAACTCAAGTATTATTAATGGCTAATCCGGGTACTCCTATAATATAGAGACTCAAGCTTATATATTCTGATTTGGCTAAAAATTGAATTTCAGAGTCACAGTCCTCTCTTAATTGAACTGTGTTCCTTGGATAACGAGTATGTACAGAATGGAATGGAAATATCACACGTCCTCATTGTGTAAAGGTACACAGTCCATCGGTATTAGGATGAATGTATGTGAAAGTGATATTTCTACAAGAGACTAACCATCCCACTGGTAGTTTGACATGCTTGATGTGACTGGCAGCAGTCACGATGTGGAGACAAGACATGTTGTTTGTCATCCTTTTGCAATGTTTATCGGTTTGGTAGTGACATTGTTTGTTGCTCCCATTGTATCTCTTGAGGAGACCCCGTTGTTGCCTCTAGGCACAGTTGAGCGCATTTTCAAATGTCATGAGAATTGCATGACATTTAATAACGGACGTCGCCTGTGGTGATACTGTACGTAATTATTTGGGTCAAATTGCCCCATTTTTCATCTGTCATTTGTTGACAAAACCTACAGTATTCGTAGGGACTAAAATAGTATACCACCTCATTCTCTCGGACATCTCTATCCTGATTAGTGGCTTTAAAAATATTCAACTCAATTTTTGCCGGCGTGGGTACAGCAACCAGACAGGTGGAAATGACATCCACCCTACTCTGCATGGAAGCCATGCAGAAATCCGACCTGTTGAGTACGACTTGTGCCAGATGTATCCAAACATTTTCAGTCAAGTGCAGTAAAAGTGAGGATCTACGTGGTCAATCAATCATTTCAGCGTTGGGGGTTTTTGGTCCCTCCTGACCCCACATGTACGCACCCGAAAGGAGACCACGAAGTACAACTAGCACACAGACACCTCATAGTATGATCTGTAAAAGAGACAAGTATAATCATTCTCGCAAATAACATTTGTCAACTGGTACATGCTCCCATCGCTCTCTACCGGATTTCAAGATTAATGGAACGTTGTCCTTGCCCTTTCCTATGATTTCTGCTGGTTTAAGAGGATGATTTGGGGATTCCACCAACACCTTAGCCCCAGGGTTTTTGTCAGTTGAACCAAAACCTCCCTCCCCACGCACTGTAAGAAGGACTGGGGCAGTCCCCTTTTTCACTATTCCTCCATACACTGGGATAATCACAACCTGGGCAATTCTGTCTCCAGATTCTATTATGAAGTCAGTGTCTCCACTATTTAGCAGATTTTAATTTCTCCTTGGTAGTCTGCATCGATCACTCCCCCCAAGACCTGAATACCCTTGAGTTCCAACCCAGATTTGGGAGCAATGAATCCGAAATGCTCCGGGAAAATTCTATTCCAACACCTGTTTCAAGAAGTGCCATGTCTCTGTTTCAAGGTGTAAGCTTTTGAAGCATATAGATCAAGACCTGCAGATTCTGATGTGGCTCGGTAAGGAGCCAAGGCTCCTGCTTTTATTACCCAATACAGGATGGTGTTGGTCGCTACATGGGGTTGTATCAGTAATGCTGGGGTTAACATTCTCATCAATGGAGTCTATGCATTTGTCAGTGGCCTGTTGTTCAAAATTTGGAGGGCTTCATTCAAATTCTCTCTCCAGTTTTTCAAAGTTCCATCTGATAGTTTTTGCTTTAAGCAAGCCATCCATTGTCTCACTCAGTCCTGCAGCTTGTGGATAGTAAGGAATGTGATAAATCTACTCAAGATTGTGTTGTAAACAATAGTCGTGTACCAGTTTCCCTTTGAAATGTGACCCATTGTCACTATGGACCTGGAGTGGCACTCCATAATGTAACATTAACAAGTCCAGAGTTTTAATAGTGTTGCAATGAGTAGTACGTTTACAAGGAGCGGCAATCAGGTAACCAGAATAAGTGTTCCCACTACTGTGCAAGCGTATTGACACCCACGACTAGTCGGTAGTGGCCCAATGTAATCAATTTGTCATCTGTCCTGGAAACTTCCCTCTCCCAACTGACCTCTGACAGTTTCTGGGACAGATTTCTGTTGACAAATAGTACATTGCATGATCACAGTTTTCATCAAGTCTAGGGGAATGTGCATCCCTGTAATCTCTGCCCACCTGTAAGTGTCTTTCTCTCCCATTGGCCCACATTTTGTGGTGTGCCCATTCAGCCATTCCGACCAAGTCAGAATTCTGTGTCGCCACCTCTGCCTCTGAAAGTTTGGCTTTGTCATCTGCAAGGGAGTTGAACCAGCATTCTAGTGAATTGATGGGACAGTGGGAATCTACATGATATGCAGTAACAGTACTGTGCTCGAGCATTTCCCACATTTCTTGCCACAACTTTTACTCCACACAGCCTTAGAATGTATTTGCCAGTTACGTTTATGCCATGTGGGAAGCCAGGTGGCTAACCTATTGGCAGTAGACCAAGAATCAGTATAAATGTGATAAGTCCTAGGTAATTCTTGTTTCAGTGCTTGATATACAGTGTACAGTTCTGCATATTGACTACTCTTCCCTTCTCCTGTAGTAGTTAACAACTCTTTGGTGATTGGGTTGTAATACACTGCCTTTCAGTGTCGTTTAACCCCCACATACTTGGCAGAACCATCAGTAAACCATACATGCTTCCTATCCTCAGGGTACAAGGATTCAAAAGCTTACCCCATCTCACCGGTGACTCTTTTACCTGTGGTACCTCCTACATCCTCTTATCGTCCTGCACAGGGCTTGTGACACCTGTTCATGTAGAGCTGTGGACCCTGCTGGTCCCACTTTGGGCCCTATCCTGTCTGTACTATTTCCAGAGTATGATACTAGATTTTTGTGCATGTCCTGTACTTTTTTTAAACAGATTTTATTGAAATTGTAGTACCAATACATTCCACTTCTGAGGCTTAGCATGTCCCTACATTTATACAGTTGTTACCCTAGCAATTGTTGGCTTTTATCAACCATAGCAACTGTGGCAACTTTATTGATTGCAATCATTAACACCTAGTAAGTAGGCTTGTTTTGTCCACCCCACCTTATAGGGCTGGGTAATATATATGGTGCTTCTGTCCATTAGTGTTTTGATTTCCCTGCCCGCTGTGTGGGCCAGATTCTGATGTTTATTCACATGTTGCTAGGGCTAAGTTAAAGCCTTGTCTTTTCATTTAATAATCATGGTGTGTAGAGTAGCACTGTTCTAACGCCCCTTCTCCCTCCTCCCTCCCCTGCCGCTCCACCTCCTCGACCAACAGTCTGTCCTACGCTATGTGTGCATGTGCATGTATTGTTCCGCTGTACAGCTTAGGGTTCCAGTATTACGAAGCTTGTGGGCGATTTGTCCTATGGGCTAATTCTCTCCCTGTTGTAGGAGCAATGCCTTCTCAGGCTGTGGGCGATGGTGCGGGTTCATTAGGTTCAGTAAATGCATCCTAGTCTCATCTTTCAGGGTTGCAACCAGCTGTTCCCAAGCTGGTGTTATTTCTGGGGAGCCCCTGCCCTGCCTGAGTTCCTGTTGCAGTACTTGACTTTCGTATTCTGGCCAGCACTCTAATTACCTCTTCCAGCAAAGGAGGTTGGGCCCCAGAGGTCTCTTCCAGTTCTTTGTTATCTCTCTTTTGGCCAAGATGTATACAAGGTCTTGTAACTTACTAGTGGCTCTGTTCCTGTGGGTATGGGGGAACCAATAAGGAGACAGTGGCCCGGTGTGCAAGAAATTTCGCTGTTTGTGATCCCAGCTACATATGTTGTCACTGCTCTCCAGTAATTGGTGAGGTTCGCGCAAGCCCACATCATGTGGATAAAGTCTGCCACTCGAAGGTGGTCACGAAGTCACAGAGTAAGATATGCTCTGTGTAGAACATACAAATGTATGAGTTGAAACCTAATGTTTCTAGACACCTTTGGTGTCCTCTCTAGTATCTGCTCCCAGTATTTTTCCGATACCGGGATCCCCAGGTCCATCTCCCACTTTTCTCATAGGCCGTCCAAGTGGCGCATTGCTCCCCTATGGATTGCCCCATATAAGCTGGTTATGGCCCTGGACGTGCCATCCAAGGTTACTATATAGCTGCTGGCCTCGTGAGGTCTGGGTTCTGCGCCTCCCATTTGCCAATGGGTATGGATGGTGTGGGTGACTGCTCGGTACAGCAGGAAGTGACCTTGTGGGAGATCATACTCCTGTCTGAAGTCCTCAAAGGGCATCAGGCTCCCATCCTTGTATAAGTCTCCAATCCGTGTGGCCCCTGCCTTTTCTCAAGCCGCCAAGCCACCCCAATCACCTCCATGGGGCACCAGGGATATCAGGTGTGTAAGGCATGCTCTTTTCAGTCTTCTGGAGGCATCTATCCCAGCATCGACGAAGGACCCGGACCTCTGGGGTATCCGATGGGTCAGCCCCAGTGAACCGAAAGAGAAGGCCAGCCAACCCAGAGAGGGGAGGAATCGCTGATGCCTCTTCGTCTGTTCGGAGTCGGCACATTGCCGTCCACCGTGTTAGCTACTGCAATTGGGCCGCCAGGTAATACTATTCGAAGTCCGGGACCACCAGGCCCCCCTCTGCTCGCGGTCTTTTCAAAGTGGCAAGAGCCACCCGGCATCTCCCAGCCCCCCATATAAATGCATTTATCAAGGAGTCCAGCTACCTGCAAAGCGTGACAGGGATCCAGAGCGATAAGACCGCAAAATAGTGTAAGAGATACAGTAGCGCCACCATCTTGATAAGTGCTATCCTCCCAGCTACCGATAGTGGAAGTGTCTTCCAGAATCCCAGATTAGACTTCAGCGCCCTAATGGTGCTACCTATATTGCCCTCAAGTATATCAGCCCTGGCATGGTAAACCTTGACTCCCAGGTAGGGCATGCACGTGGTTCCCAAAAGACCTGTCCCAGCTCCTCGGGTGGGTCACTATTCGCAGAGAGCGGGTATAGATGGGATTTCTGCCAGTTCACCCGTAGCCCTGTTAATCTGCTGAATTGTGCCAAGAGTGCCTGAGCTCCCTCTAGTTCCGGCCCCGCATCCCGTAGGAACAGAAGTAGATCGTCCGCATAGAACGCTATTCTGTGGTGATAGTCCTTGTTCCTTAGTCCCTGATACCAAGTAGTAGTTTGCGCCTGGATAGTCAGTGGCTCCATTGCCAATGCGAATAGCAAGGGCGAGAGGGGGCACCCCTGCCTTGTGCCCCTCTCTACCCTATATTGCTTGAATATAGTAATCATGGTCCTGATTTGGGCTTTAGGGTCTGTGTACAGCAGCTGCGTTCATCTAATGAATCCCTCTCCCAGCCCCATATGCTCTAGGACTGCATACAAGTATTTCCGTTCCAGGCTATCGAATACCTTCTCTATGTCCACTGCTAGGATCGTCGCAGTTCTTTTGTTTGATATGTCAGCCTCTAGTATACCGATAACCCTGCAGATATTCTGAGCTGTGTTCTGGATGGGGATGAACCCAGCCTGGTCTGTGTGGACCAAGCGGGCCATAAATGGAAGGATCTTGTAGTCCGAGTTAAGCATGGATAGGGTCCTGTAGGCTCTGCTGTCATTAGCCGGTTTACCAGGTTTCAGCAATGGAATTATCAGTGCTTCTCTTGTGGAGTCTGGGAGGCAGTTTGTCTCTCTTACCGCGCCATATAACTGTGCCAGCTTTGGGGCCAGTTCATTTATATACATGGCATAGAATTCTATGGGGAATCCGTCTGTACCTGGGGTTTCCCTCCGTGCTAGGCCTTTAATGGCTTCTCTGATTTCTGTCTCCTCTATATTGCCTCCCAAAGCTTCTTTCTCCTCCTCAGTAAGGCATTGACGTGGGAGAGATTCAAGGAATGCTTGCACATCTTCCCCTTTCCCCTGCATGATGCTTGTGTAAAGGGTGGTGTAGTATTCTAGGAAATGACGGTTGATCTCTTCCTGACAGTTTAATCTGTATCCTTTGGGGGTAATTATCTCTACAATGGGAGTCCCTCTCTTTGAACGGTTGGCCAGCCACGCCAGCAGTATGCACGTTTTGTCCCTCTCAGCATGGGCCTTTATCATATTATTTTTGTAGTTGAAGTAGCGGAGCCTCTCAGTATGCTCCGCTACTTTCTCTCTGGCCTCGCCCACCTCCCCTTGTAGCTTGGGGTGTTCCGGTCTTTGTTTTTCTTATGTGCGTAGCTCAGCTTCTGCTTTTGTGATCTCCATTAGGAGTGTCTTCTGAATTCCCATCGATGAGGCCATTCACCTCCCTCGGACCACTACTTTAAATGCGCCCCACAGTATCTGGAGAGACGTGACAGTAGCCGCGTTCTCCTCGAAATAGCTTCTGATGTGTCCCTCCACTTGTTCTCAAAAGGCAGGGTCTTCTAGGGATTCCGGTTTGAGGTGCCAGGTTGGTATGTGTGGTTTTGCCCTTTTCCAGGCCAATTGGAGAAGAACAGGATTGTGGTCAGATATTGTCCTTCCCAAATATTCCACTTCCCGGATTTGAGTATGTACCTCAGGTGTGCAGAGAAAGGTATCTAAGCGTATATATAAGTCATGCACTACAGAGAAGAAGGAGTAATCCCTGGTACTTGGGTAGAGTTGTCTCCAGGAATCCATCGGGCGCTATTCGGGTTGCCACTCCTGCAATTTTTAGCTATGGTGCTCACCGGTGAGTCCCTTAGCGGGGTGGGACCTGTCTAGCTCGGGGTTGGCCACGAAATTAAAATCCCCCCAATCAATACTGCATGTAGTAGGTGAGGGGCCGATGTGCCCGAGAGGTGATCCCGGAATGTACTCTGGTCTGTGTCTGGTGCAGATATATTAATGAGTGCAACATCCTGCCCCCCTAGCTGGCCAGTGACTACTATGTAGTGCCCATTGGGGTCAATAAGTGTGCCTGTCTTCTCAAAAGGGACTCCCGCCCTAATCCATATCAGGGTACCCCGCGAGTACACCCAGTAGGTTGTGTAATACACCTGGCCCCTCCATTTCCACTGCAGTGCTACCCCCTCTGCCACCGTTAGGTGTGTTTCCTGCAGCATCACTTTATGGGCCCCCCTCCTCTGCAGGTAGGAGAATACCTTATATTGTTTAGTTATGTTATGCATACCCCTGATATTCCAGGAGACCACCTTATAATCATGCAAGTCCCCCATGAGGATCTAATGTTACGTGACTGTCATTTTGAGCCCACCTGCCATGACTGACTGGATCGTATAAATACAGTATCTTCCTTCAGGACTGCTTTTCGGATGGTGTAGAGGCCAGTTTCCCTTACAACAGCAAACAACAAACTTCCCAACTCCCCTACCCCAGGACAGGTGACAAAACAACCCCCATCCAACGCCTACTCGTCGTGTCGTAGGCTCTCTGTGACGGGCTTCTCTACATGTGTTCCAGACATAGGCCAGGGCATCAAATTATGTCGTCAGAGGTCCCTGGTGTCACCAACGGCAGTTCAATGCTCAGTGCTGTCGAACTCTTGGACTCCCCCTCTGAGTCGGACTGCCGCACTTCTCTTGTTGTCGTCTCTGACCGGGGCTGGACTCCCTCTGCTCAATGGTGCCACGGCGGCAGTAGCGCGTAGTCTCTCTCTCTCTGTGCTTCCTCCAAGGAGCGTGCTGCTTCGCTGCGTCGGGGTCCCCCGGACTGCCTTCGTCGGCTCCTGGGTCGGTTTCTCCGGTGTGTGCTAGTATCTACTGCTCCTGCACGGCTATCCAGCCAACCTTGTGCCTCTTGTGGAGTTTGAAAAAATCTCGCTCCTCGCCCCTCCGCCACCCTCAGTGTGGCAGTAAATAGCATAGCATACAGAATATTTAATGTCCGCAATTGTTTTTAGACCTCTAGAAATGTGGCTCGCTGTTTTTGAACTTCGCGTGAGAAATCCAGAAAAATGCAGACTACAGTATTCTCTATTCTTAGCTCTTCCCTTTTCTGGGCTTGTCCAAGGATGTGGTTCCGGTCTTTATAACACAGTAGCCGGGCCACTACCGGCCACGGTGGGCCCCAGGAGGGAGCGGCTTAGTCTCAAATGCAAAAAAAACGTGATAGGCCCACCGGTGCCACCTCGGTGCCGATCCAGTTTTCCAAGTTCTTAGTCATATCATTGAGTTCAATCTTTTCAGACACTCCCACTATTCGAATATTGTTTTGCCGTGATCTGTTTTCGGCGTCTTCGGCACAGACCATTAGGGTCCTCACCTGCTGCTCCAAGGCGGTCTGCTGTTCCCCACTGCTGACATTGCTGGTTTGAGGTCCCCCATTTCTTGTCCCATCGTCATGATTCTCTCTGCCAGTCGTTGTTGGTCCTCGTGCTGCAGGCCCAGGTCTGTTGCCAGTGTGTCTATTTTGAACTCCAAAATCGCCCAACAGGCTGTGATGGCCTGTAGTATGTCCCCTAGAGAGGGGTCTGCGGTCAGTCCGCTCACCGGGCTGGTTGTGCAGTGCTAGTGCTCAGTGTCTCAGGACAGCCGGGCTGTAACCTAGTATCTCCAGCCATCTCTCTTTTCTTATTGGGTTTGTCCATTTCCAACGATAGTGCCCTCCGATGTCCCTATCGAGAGTCGCTCCAGGAGCTTCAGTCAAGGATAGTCTAGGCACAAGGTTTTTTTCCCCTCCTTTCTGGCTCTTCGCTGTCCCAGGTTGTGCTTGTCACTGCAGGGGAGCTGGTTCTTGCTCAAAGCGTGCAGATTAGTTCTGCGCTTCCTTTGCGGGCTGAAGGTCGCAAGGCCCACACCAAGATAGTTGTCGGGGGAAGGAACCCACCACCAGCTCCTCGTCCACTCCCCCATGCCCTGTCGATTTGCTGCTGGCTTCAAAGGGCAGCAGAGGCCACTCACCCCGCCTCAGTTCAACTTTGGTATCCCCCAGTGTCGGGCCCGTTACGCTGTCAGGGCCAAGTTTGTGTGCCCCTCCTCAGGCCTGGGCTGCTCTCCTTTGGGTGCGCTGTTCTCTCAGCACCTCATCGGGGGGGCGCTCTTCCTCTTCTCTCCCCCCGGGGCCCGCCGCACCCGTCCTCCCCGACAGGAGGGATGGGGCCGCCAATTGCCCCACTCAGGGCCATCACCGCAGACGCCGCTCCTCAGGCCCAGCGGGCTGCTTTCTTATTTCTTCAATGGGGGGGCCCGGCTCACACACCCCGTTCCTCGTTAGACCCAGGGCCGGGGGGGTGCAAAGGCCTCCTCCAACACCACTTACCCCACTCCTCTGGTCCCTGCCGCACGCCGGTAACATCCGCAGTGGTAGAGGGGGCGTGGGCACCAGCCATGTTTTGCACCGGCCGCAGCTGGGCCCGCTCTGCTCCATCATGCCCAGGGCCATCGCTCCAAGCCCTGCTCACCTGGGCCACAGGCAGTGCTCCCCGGGCTCTCTCCGCTCTTTGTCTGCACTTTGTACGCCTCCTTCAGCAGCAGTCAGGGTCTGCACCCGGTCCCCGTCCCACGACACAGGTCGCACCCACCTGTCGGGCTGTTTCTAAGCTCTGCCACGGCACCTCACTGTGTTTTTCCAGGTGCTGCCCTCCCACTGGGCTTTGGGGGGGGTCAAGGCTGCTGCGGCTCCAAGACCATTGTGACAGGATGGGCTCGGACGGGAGTTCCCAGGCCGGAGCTCCGCGCTTTCGCTCTTCACGCCATAGGCTCCAAGCCACCATGCATGTCCTGTACGCTGAGTTTTAGGTGAACTCTGAGTTTTAGGTGAATATTGGAATCTCAGGTCTAAGAATCACAGTATGACCTAGGGTAATTTGCTCAGAATCCACTAGAGCCCAGTAAAAAGCAAGTAACTGTTTCTCAAAAGGAGTATAACTCTCTCCAATGTCAGGTAGTTTTTAGTCCAGAACCTCAGAGGCACCCCCATTCTTCCCTGTTTTTGCCACATGCTCCAATTTGCATATTGCCCCTGATCGGTTACATGTAACTCAATGTCTCCTTCCTGTACTAGCCACAGGTCTAAGGCCTGTTGAATCACCTCCTTTGCCAAGTCAAATGCACACTGCTGCTGCTCTCCCCATTCAAACTCATGTTTCTTTTTTGTCACTTTGTACAAAGGGGCCAAAATCTGACTCAAGTGAGGGATATGGTGTCTCCAAAAAACAAACAATCCAATGAATCGCTGTGTCTCCTGCTTAGTGTGGGAAGTGGCAAACTCTAGAAACTTCACATTTTGAGAGGGTCCCTGTGTCTTGTCTGGATTAATCATCCACCCTTTACTCTGCAAGAGTTCCACAACCCGCTCCAACTGAGTCTGCACCTGTTCTTCTGTCTCTCCCTGAATCATCGCATATTCAATATAATGGGCCCCTTGCAACCCTGGATTGACAGATACTTCATCCAGGTGTTCTGCCACTAGCCAGGACAGATGACGGGGCTATGTACATTCCCCATAGGTAAAGATAACATTCTAAATTGTCTGCCACAATGTGAGAGAGCATATTGTTCTTGACACTCAGGGGCCGATGGTATAGAAAAGAAAACATCATCAATATCAATGGTTGCATACCATGACCCTTTATGCTTCTGTATTTTTTCAATCAAAGTGATGGTGTCAGGGACTGCGGCAGTCAAAGGGGGCTTATGTTTATTCAGCTTGCGGTAATCAACCATCATGCTATATCGCCCATCAGTTTTGTACACGGACCACAAAGGATTGCTCCATTCAGTGTTGATTAGAGCTATCACACCAGCCTCAATCAATTCTTGTGTAGTTTTACTTATTTCATCATGCCCTCCTGGAATGGGGTATTGCTTTAAGCGAATTACCTTGATGGCTGGAGTCACTTTCACTGGGGGTATCTTCTGATGACCCACCCTCATGGCTGCCACTGAAATGTATCTCTTTGATCTGAATTGATAACAACCATCATCCAAATACAAAGTCGTTCCCTTTAAAATGACAATTCCTAGTAGATATTCCAGGAGGGGCACAATTAAAACAGTATATTCTCTTTTTGGCGTTCGCCCTATTCTCATTTGAACAGTACTTTGCATGGCAGGGGTTTGTTTTCCCCCCAACCTTCTGATGGTGTAGTGCTGACCAGTAAACTTTTTGGGATTTCCATGAATTAAAGAGGCCTCCGCTCCGGTGCCAACTAATGACCGGATCTTCTGAACATTTTTGTGTTTCCAGTGTATTTCTAAATCAACATGGAGTCTATCATCTTTACGAGCCCATCCCTGCACTGAAGCTTGGCCAGTTTCCTAGTCTGATTTAAACCTGTCAACGTTTGCCCAAGTCAGGTCTAGATATATGCTTTCAAATCTGAGAGTAGATTCCTCTACAGCCCTGCTCTCACCAGTTAACCACTCACTGTGCAAATCTTCCTCCTCTTGGCCTCGTGAAGAAAATTTTTTCTCCCTTTCCTTTCCGTCCTCCTGCATCTGTGGCTGGCCTTGACTCACACATTTATTATCTTGCTTGTTAACCCTCCTGCTACCTTCTTTTCGGTCCAGCCATCTTTTATGGTACATCTCCCACAAGCTTTTGGTATCTATTCCATCAATCTGCTCCTTGTTGGCACCATCCTTCAATAATGCCATAAACATATCTCCCCTAGATACTCTGTTGTTATCTGTGCGGCCCTCAAATCTTGAGGCTCTCTGGTTTACTCCAGTCTCCAAGCTCTCCTAGCTTCCAAACTGCTTCCAGCACCTCTTTTATTCTCTGCCCTGTCTGATTAATTAGGAGAGTCATTATTTCTTGCTTGTAAGCTGGAGGGGCAAGGCAAATTATTTTATTTCGTACTGAAATGGTTAGTGGAGCTTTTAAGAAATTGTGAGTTTCATCTAATAGAATAGCAGATTTCATACTTTCTTCTTTAATTCTTTGCATAGCTTCTCTCAACATGTACCAAGGCTTATCATTTGGCGGCCAGTCTGATTCAGTGTATTTTTTATTACATCCCATGACTGCCAATTGTAACAAATTGGTCGCTCCTTGATTCCCATAACTCCTAAATTGTTCTTGTATTATGGGGTCAGTGCTAAGAGTACAAAGCTTCCTTTCATCTTCCGCATCTAAGGTCACTCCTGAAGCACCTGTGTCAAACAACCTCACCACCCACATAAGCAATGGTTCCCCAGATTTCAGTTTAAATATGTCCATAATATCATTAACTTCTTGCTGGGTGCAATCTTCAGAAGCATGTATTTCAACTCCTCCCGGGTTCTGTGGAGTGCCCTGTATTTTTCATCTAAATATTGGCTGTGTACGAACCACTTTTCGCTCATCTGGCTCAAACTGGCCCCCACCTTTTTTAACCTCTTTATCACTGGAATTTGAAAAATCAGTACTGTGCCAAATATTCATATCCCATTCGTTGGGATTCCAGTCTAACCCACCTTTAGCAATTACTAAATGAACTTTCTTTTGATTTATTTTACCCCTGCTTTTCCGAAATCTGTTTTGAGCAACTTTGACAGCTGCTTTCTCAGCCACGGACTGATAGGTATTGGCCTTATCTTGCAATAGCTTATTCGGACAAGACATCATGGCTACTGTATTTTTAGTTTCAACAAGCGGCCTCTCTAATTGCTGGTTTTCATGTTCCACCTGCATACATTTTTCATGAATTTTTCTATAAGCAGAAAACAAAATCCATCCTAAATTACAGCCCCATTTAAGAGGTACTTTTTTTAAACATATTAAAACATTCCTTGGCTCAGCGTCATTAAGACATTCATCCCAGGGCTCTGAAAGCCCTGAACCACAAAACCACTCATTCGCCAGGACATTATAAGGTTCTTTGTTACACCCTGGAATCTCACATAAAACTTGGAAAATGGTTTGTGAAGCTGCTTTTGTTTTTTTTCCAAACAAATTTCACTTTTAAATCTTACACTTTTCAACCTTTCTTCCCTTGTGATGCTCGACTACGTTAAAGTGTTCTGCTCTACTTCAGACTGAGAGGAGACGAAATGAAAGGAATGCCAAGAATGCAGCACTCTTAGTCTGAGTAATGAGTTTACTAAGGCACTTCCCAAGTTTCATACACGGAAAGAATAATGTGAGCTTTTATTTCAAATGCTGCAACACGTGTGCAATTCTAAAAATAATTACATCAGTAGAATAATAATGATCACAGAAACAAAAAGAATGTAATACTTCAACAATGAATAATATATATATATATATATATATATATTATATATATATAGTGACTACATATTTGTGCATGCACAACGCAAAGCTCAAAATAAGAATTAAAAATGCATCACCATGGGGCTTGGCAGGGACATCATCCCTTCGTCTGCGAACTTCAGGTCGTGGAACCCTGGCAACCGAGGCAGAGGGAGAACACTTCCCTCAAGGGTATTCTGAGCAAGTCATCCATCCTCAGAATGAGTTCCTTCTACTCCCAGTTGTCAGACTTCCTCCCCTTATATACTTTAAACAATCTGGAGAGGAGAATTCTAGAAACCTCCTTTCCCACTGAGTAAGTTGTTGTTCAAACGCTGGCCATACCAGGTCAGTGTTGAAAAGAACACTCTAGAGACTGGCCAACTCTAACTGTGTTTTTCCAAGACCAAGCTGTTTCCTGCTTTACCATAAACATTCTCAGTCTGTTACACTTTATCATCTCTACTCCCCAACGTTATGTGCCCGTCGTCAGTGAGAAAGAGCGAAAACATTTTGCACAAGCTGTGCATGGAACAAATACCTGCGCCACCAAAGTGACGATGTGTGAAGCTAAGCTGAGCACCAAAATGGAGTCAGTGGTCAAGTTGAAGCTGGTGGTTAAATACAGATAACATTACAGGACCAGAGGGGTCACCAGTGCGTTTGTATAAAAACACTAAAAATTCTCTTTGTTGCTTTGCTATATTGATTAATATATTATTAGTGAATATATACAAATCCTTCATTTTTCCCGAAACTAATTACACACTGTTTGAAGACTTATTCATTTATGGAATTAGATTTTTGGTTAATTACAACATTAATAGTTTTTAATATCGCTAAAATATTTGTATGGAAATGATTCCTCCATGAACATTGTCTGCTTTAGACTTTTAGAAATTAGGCATTTCTGTGCCTCTACTGCTCTGTGTGCCTTACAGCCTGTCTCCAATACACGTCTGGACTGGGCTAGGTGACAGCTACATTTTTGCATTCCAGCCAGACAGCTACAAACACAGGACACTCAGTTGCATCTGCATTCATCTGCATACTGATGAGTCTTCCTGGGCATGAAGAATGGGAGGGATTCACACTTACACTCCAAAGGGTGTTAGGATGACCCCACACAAAGAAATGATTACCCTATCCCACTCCCAGATGGCTTGGCAGACAGGCGTGGGTTGAAAGGGATACTGGTTCACTTCAAAGCTACTCTTTGAAGTCTCACCCACTCCAAAGGTACGTTTGGGTATAAGTACTAGGTCTCTCCCCCCCTAAAATCAGACTCTTCTGGATCTGGAACTGAACCTCTGTCAGAAGGACTGCTGCGCTGCTCAAAGGACTCAGCTGCTCTGCATTTTTGGAAGGTCTGCTCTCCTGCTTTCTGCCTTACCTCCAAAGTGATCTCCAAGGGCTTTTTGCTTTGCTCCCTGTTCTCCTGCAGTTTCAGGGACATTAAAGACTGCCTGCAACTATCCTAGTGCTGCTGGACTCTGCCTCTGTGAGTCTCACCTGAGGTGCCCCGTCCAAGCTGTGGGCCTCAGAGGTGGGTTCTGCAGCTGATTTCTGCAAAAACTGACGCATTGATTTGAGTGCCTGAGAAATTCCACTGCATCACTCCTTCAACGCTGTCACAGAGGCTGTTCAAAGACAGTGGATTCACAGCCTGGATAGCCCCAACCACGACGCTCTGTGCTGCTCAGTGACAACGCATCCCATTCACTTCAATGGAGTTCAACGCCGGTGCAGTGACCCGACTGCATGGAAAATACCGGAGCATCGTGCCGTCAACATTGACTCTTTTTGGCATTCAAGGTACTGTTTCAGCAGACCCTGCATGAATTCTGTAGCTGACCTACCTTCCATGGCGGTCGGCCTGAACTTTGGGCTTGCACTGTTCCCTCGCGACTTCAAGTAACCCTTTGGCCGCTTTTGGATTTAGGCCCTCATTCTGACCCTGGCGGTCGGCGGAGAGACGGCGGTCGGACCGCGAACAGACCGGCGGTATTAAAAATGGCATTCTGACCGCGGCGGTCCCCGCCGCGACCGACCGCCACTTCTCCACTCCGACCGCCACGGCGGTCATGACCGCCGGGCTGGAGTTTGCGCACTCCGGCCCGGCGGTCGTCCCAAGACCGCCAAGGGTATTATGACCCTGCCTACCGCCGCGGTTTCTTGCGGGCGGGAACCGCCGTGCGAACCATGGCGGTAAGCACTATCGGGGCCAGGGAATTCCTTCCCTGGCACTGATAGGGGTCTCCCCCACCCCCCACTACCCACCCGAGTCCTCCCCCCACACCCTCCACCCCCCTGCCACCCCCCAGAGGTGGTACGAACCCCCTCCCCACCCCCAGCCCGACATGCACATACATGCACCCCGACATGCACACACCCCCAACATGCACATATACACACCCCCTACACACACATACACAACGGGGACACATACCCGCACACATACATGCAGACATGCGCACCTGCCGAACAGCACACATTACCCATAGACACAGCAGCACCCCCCGCCCGCATACACGCACTCACACACCCCCTCTACACACTCACACGCACACCCCCATGCACGCCCACATCACACAACACCCCCCCACCCCCTCCCCTCACGGACGATCAACTTACCTTGTGCGTTGGTCCTCCGGGAGGCGACGGGAGCCATGGGGAGGTGACCGCCAACAGAAGACCGCCAACAGAAGACCGCCACACAGAAATGTGGGTCGTAATTCTGTGGGCGGTGTTCTGCTGGCGTGGCGGTGGAGGTTGACCAGTCTCCACTTTCCCGCCGACCGCCAGTGTGGCTGCTGGCGGTTTTCCGGCGGAACGCTCCCAGCGGTCAGAATGCGCACAGCGGCATACCGCCGCGGTCGGCGGTCTTCACCGCGGCGGTAACTCGGCGGTCTTGCGAAAAGACCGCCAGGGTCAGAATGAGGGCCTTAATCTTTAAAAATTAATATCTTGAATTCTACTGGTTGGATTTTTTTTGTTTTGGTCTTGTGTTACTCAGATAAACATTTTCTATGTTCCTAACCTGGTGTGGAGTCTTTTTGTGGGCTTTTCATCATGTTACTTTATGAGTTATTGCACAAATACTTTACACATTACCTTCCAAGTTAAGCCTGCTTGCTCTGTGTCAAGCTACCAGACAGTGAGCACAGGATAGTTTAGGTTGTGTTGTGACTTACCCTGTCTAGGACTGTGGTCCTTACTTGGACAGGGTGCATACTTCTGCCAACTAGAGACCCAATTTCTCACATCGGTGTCAGCAGTGGGATAGGACTTGTGTTTGTGAAGTGACATATAATAGCAAGTTGTACACTACCCATCCATATTTAGGACCATTTCACATTTGTCTTCTGCAATTTTTCCTGCTTTGCTATTTTTTATACATCCTATACATCATGTCTCTGGCTGGTTATGCAAGTGGAGGCATGTCATTTGAGATGGCCAAGCTGGAGGATTATACAGTTAACCTGCTGAAAATCTTCTGCAAGTAGTGGGGGGGTACCTGCCTGAGAAGCCACCAAAAAGTGGAGTTTAAAATGGCACTGAGGACCTGGGCGATGGCCCACTCTAAAGAGAATGATGAGTTTTCGGACCCTATGAATATCTCTCTTAGCTACCTGCAGCAGTTGATGGAGACACCCCTGAATTGTGCTCCCTATTAGAACAGGAAGCAGTGTCTCCAATCATGGCCTGTGCATAGAATAGAAGGAAGATGAGAGAGAATTATAGCTGCAGTTGGCAAAATTTAAAATGGAGGCTGAGGTGTGGGTAGGCTGAAAGAGCCATAGCAGAGAAGAAACTACTTCTGGCTCATGAGCTGAGTCTAAAAGAGCTGGAAATCAAAGCCAGGCAGTCTGAGCCTAGCACTGATCATGGCAGCATACATCCAGTACTTGTTGGAGATAAGAAGGTTCGTGTACACAAGGATCTGGCGGCCAGTTATGTGGTGGGAGATGTCATTGATAAGTGGTTTTCTGCTTATGAAGTTGCACTAAGGGTACACAGGGTTCCTGAGGAGCAGTGGGGAGGAGATCTGTGGAAACACATGGAAGGGACACACTTCTACCAGAGGTTGGGGACCAAACCAAGTACACCAACATGAAGACTATCTTACTTGCCAAATTTGGACAGACCACTGAGAAGTATTGCCAAAGAATCAGGGACAGTGAGACGCTCTCCAACCAATCTTGGGTCAATTCCATTGATTACTTTAGCAAGGCAATGAATGGCTGGGTGAGGGGGTAACAAAGTTAATGATTATGTTGGGTTGTACAATTTAATCATGAGAGAGCAGATGCTCAGTATCTGTTTTACACAGCTGCACCAGCACCTAGTTGACCGTAAGCTGACTGACCCGAGGAAGCTTGCTGAAGACCCAGAGTGTCCAAATAGGTATCTGGGGGGTGGGGGGGACTCACAAAGAAAGTCAGTGTTCCCAACAGAAGAAAGAGGAGGGGAAAATCTTAAAAATAAGGAGTTCCTTAAAGGCCCCAAAAGAATTCCCAGGGGAGTGGTGGTAATCAGTTCCAGTCTGATTCCAAAAAGAAAGGGTTCTCTGGCTCTAAGGCACGGAGGTTTGTATCCCAATGTACAGAGTGCTATACGTATGGTCACTCTAAAGGTGACTCCAAATGTCCCAAGAGGGCACAGCCCCCCATACGTGGGAAGACACCTGGGTTGGCAGGTGTAGAGCTCATGGAGGAGGTAATCAGAGCTAGTTTTAGGGAACAGACAGAGGTAGCCCTGTTGTTCATAGGGGGTAGAGAAAGGGTCCCAAAAGCTCACATGCCCGTGAATACTTTGAAGTATAGGCAGTGGGTCACCATTAACGGCCAACAGGTGGAGGCTCTGTGAGACACAGGAGCAAGCATAACCACTGTCAAGTGTCATCTGGTATCTGCAGAGCAGGCCCTACCAAACACATTCCACCAAGGCATAGTCGCTGACAATTGTGAGAGCCATCTACCAGTGGCTCTGGTTCCCCTTGAGTGGTGGGGGTGGTTTCAGGTTGCCTGAAAGATGTTGTGAGTTCTGCCATGCCTGTAGATTGTTTATTAGGCAGTGACCTGGAGCACACTACCTGGATGGAGGTAGAGTTCAAGACTCACTTGGAGATGATGGGACTGCCTGCGTGGGTCTGCATGACCACACGAGCCATGGATGCCTGGAAAGGGAGTCAAAGAAGTCAGGAGCCTGGAACAAAGGCCTAGACAGCTGCCAAGGAGAGGGGCAAGGGGTGCGGGAAACTGGTCCCTGAAATTTCAGCAACAGAAGTTGATGGGGTGCCTGATGAGGAGGCCCCCGAGCCAACTGGGGAAGACATTGCCACCCTTGGTGACCTCCCTGAGATTGACAGCTGGCAGGTTCAGGGTGGGCCCAAGGGGAAGGAATTCTGCCAAGTGCAGAAGGAGTGTCCCACACTTGAGCGCTTGAGGTGCCAGACCACAGCCTGTGCAGTATGTGAAGTCTCTGAGGATCACCTAATCTACTTGGAGAACAGTCTCCTTAACAGTGTGCCTAATGTGCCTGGTGCTGGGGAAGCATGTGTGCTCGTGGTTCCCGAATGCTACTGGACCTTCCCACTGGGTCTGGCTCATGACTTACCCCTGCAGGATATTTAGAGAAAGACAAGACCTTTGCCAAGCTTACCTTCCTCTTCTATTGGCCCTGAATGAAGACAGCCTCAGATGCATTCTGCAGGCCCTGTTCCGCCTGTCAAGCCAGTGGGAAGTCAGGGAAGCAGCACAAAGCTCCCCTGATCCCACTACCTGTTGTTGGCACTCCCTGTAAAAGCGTGGACATCAACGTCATTGGACCTTTGGACCCCAAGACACCCCTAGGCAACAGATTTGTCCTGGTCTTGTTGGACAAGTCACCCACTACAAGAGGCAACCCCTGTGAGGACAGAGACTGCACCTGCGATAGCAAGAGCTCTGATGGGGATCTTTACATATGTTAGGTTTCCCAAGGAGGTAGTGTCAGACAGAGACACTAACTTCATGTCAGCATACATGAAGTTCATGTGAGATGAGGGTGGCGAGAGGTACAAGTTCACCACACCTTATCACCCCCAAACCAATAGTCTAGTTGAAAGATTCAACAAAACCTTGAAGGGTATGATTGCGGGCCTACTTGAGCCCATGAGGCATCTGTGGGACATCTTCTTACCATGCCTTCTCTTTGCGTACAGGGAAGTGCCCCAGAAAAAAGTAGGATTCAGTCCCTTTGAACTCCTCTATGGACACCATGTTAGGGGAGCTCTTGGCCTTGTCAAGATGGGGTGGAATAAAACTCCCATGAACCCGCCCCCCCCAGGATATGGTCAGCTACATGCTGGCCCTTTACAACCAGATGTACCACTCCTGAAAGAAGGCTAAAAGCAACCTAGAGACCAGCCAAGAGGTGATGAAACTCTGGCATGACCAGAAGGCCACACTGGTGGGGTTTCAACCTGGCCAAAAGGTATGGGTCATGGAACCACTAGAGCCTCAAGCTCTCCAGGACTGCTGGACTGGCCCATGTGAGATCAAGGAGCAGAAGGGGGAGGCCATCTACCTGGTGGACCTCCAGACCCCTAGAAGCCCCCTAAGGGTGCTCCATGTGAACAGATTGAAGCCTCACTTTGAGAGGTCCGATGTGAGCATGTTCCTAGTGGCAGATGAGGGGGGGGGTAAGAGAAGACTGAATATCTCTCTGACCTCTTTGTCCAGGAACACAATGGGTCAGTGGAGAATGTCAACCTCTCTGCCACCCTCACCCCAGAGCAGCAAGTTGCTGGAACAGTTTGCCACACTGTTCTCACTCACCCCTGGACTCACACATCACACATCACTCCAGCCCCATGGGGTTGGAACCAAAGGCAGCCCCACCAGGAACCAAACCAGAACTTCGGTTCTGTGAGGACTAGGTAGGCCTCAGTTCCATCAACAAGACTAATGCACACCTCGTCCCCAGAGCTGATGAGCTCATTGGCAGGCTGTACCTACTAAATTCCTCAGTACTTTTGACTTTATGTCAGGGTATTGGCAGAACCTCTGACTGAGGTGGCCAAAGAGAGGTCAGCATTCTCAATCCGAGAGGGCCATTACCTATTACGGGTGATGCCCTTCGGTTTGAAGAATGCCCCTGCTACCTTCCAATGGTTGGTTAGCAGGGTCCTGGCTGACAGGGAGACTTTCTGTGCCCCCTATTTACACAACACTGCTGTTTACAGGTCCAGCTGGGAGGAACATCTGCATGACCTCCATGAGGTGCTTCAAGCCCTGCAACAGGCAGGTCTGACAATTAAGGCCAGTAAGTGCCAGATTGGGCAGCATTCCATTGTATATATGGGACACTTGTTAGGTGGAAGCAAAATCAGCCCCTCCACGCCAAGATTTAAACTATCATGGCCTGGCAACCACCTAAAACCCAAAGAGAAGTGAAAACCTTCCTAGCTCTCACTGGCTATTACAGACAATTTGTTAAGGGATATGTCACCATTGTGGCTCTCTTAACTGAGCTGATGTCGAAGGAGCAGCCCAGATGAGTCCTCTGGACAGAGGCTTGTCAGAAAGCCATTGACTCTCGCAAGGAAACCTTATGGGTTCAGACCGACCACAGACCCCTCATATGGCTCATGCTGATGAGGGGTGAAAATCCCAAAATGTTGAGGTGGTCCATCTCCCTACAGGGAATTGACTTTACTATGGAACATCGCCCGGAGTCAGACCACACCAGTGCTGATGGTAGTGAGGGTTGGGTAGCTTTCCCCACTTTCAGCAGGTGGGATATGTTAGACCTGATAGCCTTAGGGTGGTCTTACCCCAATTTGTTTGGCCTGCCTCCCTCTATTTTTCTGAACTCATTTTTGCTGACCAGTGCTAAAGTGCTTGTGCTTTCTCCCCTAAACATGGTGATATTGGCCTCTACCCCATTGGCATATTTAACTTACATATAATTTCCAAGCCAAGTGCACTATATGTGCCCAGGGCCTGTACATTAAATACTCCTAGTGTTCCTGCAGCACTAATTGTGCCACCCACATAAGTAGCTGTTTAACCATGTTTCAGACCTGCCATTGCGATGCCTGTGTGTGCAGTTCACTGCCACCTCGACTTGGCATTTAAAACTCCTTGCCAAGCCATAACCCCGCCCTCCTTTTCTTACATATTGATCACCCATAAGGTAAGCCCTTTGTGACCCACAAGGCAAGGTGCAGTGTATTTAAAAGCCATGACACATACTTTTAATTTGTACATGTCCAGGTAGTGAAAAACTCCCAAACTAGTTTTTCACTAATGTGAGACCTGCTCCTCTCATCGGACAGCATTGAGAATTCCTTAATATACTTTTAAGCTGTAATTCCTGACCAGAAAGGAGTAGCTACATCATGTTTCATATCATATAATAGTAGTGATAAATCCTTTTTACTGGTAAGGTCAAATTTAACATTACTATTTTAGAAATGCAACTTTTAGGAAGTAGGCATTTCTCTGCCAATACTGGTCTGTATACCCTACAGGCTTTCTCCAATACACATCTGGACTGGGCTAGGTAACAGCTACATTTGTGCATTCCATTCAGACACCAGCAAACACAGGGCACACATATGTATTTTGCATTCATCTGCATACTGATGGTTCTTCCTGGACATGAAGGATGAAAGGGGTTCACACTTACACTTCAAAGGGTAGTGGCCTGACCCCACACAAAAGACCGATTACCACCCACAGATAGCCTGGCAGACAGGACTGGGTTGAAAGGGACACTGGTGCATCTCAAAGCCACTCTTTAAAGTCTCCCTCACCTCAAAGACATTTTTGGGTATAGTTATGGGTAAAAAATCAGACACTTCTGGATCTGGAGCTGCACCTCTGTCAGAAGGACTGCTCTGCTGCTCAAGGGACTCAACTGGATATCTTTTCTAGAAGGACTGCTCTTCTGCTTGTTGCCCTGCTGCCTGCTGCTCCCTGACTTAGCTGGAAGGGCTCTGCCTTCCCTCCAAAGTGATCTCCAAAGGCTTTCTGGCTTGCTTCCTGTTCTCCTGCATTTTCAGGAACATCAAATACTGCTTGCAACTATCCTGGTGCTGCTGGACTCTCCCTCCGTGCATCTTGCCCTTGCTTGAGGTGCCCCCTCCAAGCTCTGGGCCTCAGAAGTGGGTTCTGCAGGTGTTTTCTACAGAAACTGATGCATCGCCTTGAGTGCATGAGAAATTCTGCTGCATCACTCCTTCGATGCCGTCGCAGAGGCTGTTTGAAGATAGTGGATTTACAGCCTGCCTAGCGGATGACGATACTCTGCGCTGCTCGGTGCTAATGCATCCCATTCATTTTAACGGAGCTCTTAGCAGTGACCCAACTGTCGAGACTTTGCTTCCTCCAAGGTACTGTTTCGACAGACCCTGCATGGGTTCTGTAGCCGCCCTTCCCTTCATCCTGGTCAGCCTAAACTTTGAGTTTGCAGCAGTCCCTCTCGACCTCAAGTAACCGTTTGACTGCTAATGACTTCTGGCACTTTTTTGGATTTAATTCTCAAAAATCCATATCTTCACTTCTACTGTTTGGAATTTCGTTGTTTTAGTCTTGTTTAATTCACATAAACACTCTCTATTTTCCTAATCTGTGTACAGTCTTTTTGTGGTGTTTGCACTCTGTTACTGTATGAGTTATTGCACAAATACTTTACACATTGCGATCTAAGTTAAGCCTTCCTGCTCTGTGCCAAGCTACCAGAAGCTGAACACAGGATAATTTAGGATGTGTTGTGACTTACCCAGACTAGGATTGTGGTCCCTACTTGGACAGGGTGCATACCTCTGCCAACTAGAGACCCAGGGGGTCATTATGACCCCGGCGGTGAGTGTTAATGTGGCGGTATGACCACCAACAAGCTGGGGGTATATACCGCCACATTATGAGATTGGCAGGTTGGCTGCAGCCAACCCGCCACTTCTCCACTCATACAGCTATGTTGGTATGAGCCGCCGGGCTGGAGATGTGTATCTCCAGCCCGGCGTCCAGCATAGTACTGCCAGCGGCATTATGTGGCTGCCTACCACCATGGTTTTCGTGGCGTTAGTCCGCCAGTAGTAGGAACTAAAGCGCTCTGGCCTATTATTCCTTTGCAAATAGGGCTATCATCAGGTGGATTATATGCCAGAAGAGCTGGGACAACTACCTCAGTTTCTATAAAAGTATGTGCAGCAAGAAGGAACGGACTGATTGCATATTCCCCGTATCTGGAGTACATTTGCCGAATATGTGAAAAGGATTGATCTCATAAGGGTCTGCTTTTAAACGGCTGGAGATCAAACATTCAATATATAAACATTGTTTTAAGTGTTCAATGTTTTTCGTCAGTGACCTGTATATATGATCTTTTTTTGTTGGAATGAATACAGAAGTGTGGGCATTGTGCAATGTATCTAATTGCTGAGATTTAAAAAATTATATTCTGTGATAATTCATTGTTTCCTTCAGGTTTGTACTATTATGTGTTCATCTTTCCCCTCTGTTATCCTTTGATATTTCTTTATAGTTTCAGCCTAGGTACTAAGGGATTATATGGGCAAACCCTCTGTGGTTAGATGGGCATATGTTACCTCAGCATGAAAGCACACCAGGACTGTCTTTAAAGTCCACTTTTTTAAAATATTTAATATGAATGTTTAACATCATCATGAACTTTCTTTAAGACCAACCAGTTATTTTATTTTCTTACTCATAATATTTTTAGGGATTGGATTGCACAGTGTTTTAAGCAATACTTTTATATATATATATATATTTATAATTCATGAACAAAATGTTTTGCCTTTAGCTGAACAATAAACTTGATTTAACTTGTCCAGAGAAATACCTCTAGGTATGGTAGCACAATATGAGACAGGCTCATAACGAACCAGTGGTAAATCATCATCATGTGATGCAAACATGAGTACCTACTATTAAATTGCAGCTTGTTGCTTGAGAGATAAACATAGAGCTAATCAAAGAGTCTTCCATACATACCAAAATGAAATAGCCTTCAACACTGAGCACAATACTTCCTCCAACTCCTCTGCCTCCGAGGTATCAATATCTGTCTGAATCCATGACTGCCACATAATCTCGGTAAACAACCCAAACATCTTTTAGGTCTTTTCATTGGATATGCAAGATGATAAAAGCATAATTCTGCTCATTATAAGGATCCAGGTCCTTGACCTCAAAGCTTTGGTTGTCTACAGGAGAGCAATGTGGTGCCCAAAAATGCCAGACCTAAGACGTGCATTTGTTGTGCTTTTATGTATTGGCTGGCCTCCCTATTCTTACTTCTGTATGAATGTGACCATGTATAAGCACTTCATAAGCTCGGCAAATACAGACTCCATTAATTGTATTTACGCATCTAAATACCTTGGTCCATTATTCCAGTATATAGCTGATAAATTACAGGACCGTAACATATGATTAAAGCTACCATTGGAAATCTTACACCCCATGCAAGAAAAGGTGGTTTGTGGATGAAATTTGTTTACAGTAGCAGGTATTGTATAGCTTCTAGTACTAAACCTGCATTTTACAATCTTGGATCTACTGTTAATTGAGGCAGTTTTACAGTGCTCACAAATAGCACTTCATTGAACATCAGTGAACTCATAGTTCAGATCCCTTCTACACTTTGCCGAAGCAAAAATAGGGAAGCCAATCCCAGTATCAGGAAGTACATGGTAAATGTTAGCTAGCAAATAACTGCTACCTCCAGACGCAAACAACAAATACAGGATTGAGTAAGTTGTAGGTTCTAGTGTGGTAAAGCATGGTAGGGCCCGCTTAGCACTTTCATTTTTAAATGCACATTTTAACTTAGCATTTCTCTATTGATGGTGACCTTTTACATGGCTTTTCAATCACACGATAATGTACTGAGAAATACCTGTACATGCAGCTTGTTTCTTGTAAGCCTTCCTGCCATCCAGTCTGTACACTCTGTCCAAGGCTAAGCACACAAAATACAATGTCCTAGTATTGTGATTGACTGTGGAGACAGCGCTTCACTTACAGACATATCATTGCATTGGCCCTACACTTCTGACACAGTGCGACACAAACGGTGCTGGTATTGGGAAAAAGTGCCTCTGCACCACATTCAGCAGAGGAGAACTTCCATTAGGATTATCCTGGAACATTCAACAATATGGCCGATATGCAACCTTGCTGACTCTAATACTGACTCTGACCTCTACCCTGCACAGGACACTAGCCTGCACTACACCAGACCGGCTTCCAGGCTTCTCTGCACATCTTATCCAGCTATGGGGAGGTTGGGCTATCCCAAATGATCTGGCAGAGGGTAGTCCCACAATGCTCTTGATACTGTAGGCAGTAACAGATACGAGTGTACCCACATAATAACATAACCATGGTTGAGCAGTTTATCTTTTTCACCGTTCTTGTAATGCAGGTTAGCATGCTTTGTCTTGTTTGCGTAATTATCGTAGCTCTTGTTTCTTTATGCAAGAATATAATTGTTGCAATAACTGTTCTGAAAGACATTTCTGCATCTTTCTTGTGTCTCATCTTGGGTATGCAGAGTGACAACAGAAGGGCTGATCGATTGTACGACGGAACACCGACTTTAAAAACAACTACTGCCTTAACAACGAGGTCGGAACACCGACCTCGTTCTTACTACTAATGATTTTACCACGAATGCCTAACAACGATATTTCGTTGTAAAGGCATTCCTGATAAAAGCATTAGTAATAGGCACCATTCACCCTACATCCCTCACCCCACCCCCCCAACCCCACCCCAAAACCTAAAACCCCCTAATCCCCCACCCCCTCCCCAAAACCAAAAACGCCCCACCCCCCCAACCCCACCCCAAAACCTAAAACCCCCTGACCCCCCACCCCCTCCCCAAAACCAAAAACGCCCCACCCCAAAACCTAAAACCCCCTAACCCCCCACCCCCTCCCCAAAACCAAAAACACCCCAACCCCACCCCAAAACCTAAAACCCCCTGACCCCCCACCCCCTCCCCAGAAGGTGAACCACCCCTCAAATGGTCCCTGCGACCCAGATAGATGCCAGAGACACCAACATCTGCAAAATGAGACAGCATAGGTGACAGTCAGTTGAGATGCAAAGGAAGTGACTGCCATCATGCTACAGCCACACTGTAAGGATAAATAATCTGAGGAATGATTAGTTCCATTGTCTCACCTGTGTGTCATTGGAAGTACTGCCATATAACTGATGTTCTGTTGTCCTCATCCTCTGCCTCCTCATCCTCACTGTCCTCAGGGTCCATTGCTGCCTAAGGGGCATTTCCAATCTCTTCCTCCTGCAGATAATGCACATGTCGCCTGAGGGCCAGGTTGTGCAACATGCAGCATGCAACAACTATCTTGCAAACCTTCTCAGGGGAGTAGCAAAGGGATCCACCTGTCAGATGGAGGCATCTGAACCTGGCCTTCAGGAGTCTGAAGGTACATTCTATGATCTGCCTGGTTCGCCCATGTGCATCATTATACCGATTCTCAGCCCCTGTCCTGGCAGGGATCAGGAGCCACGATAGGTTTGGGTAGCCAGAGTCACCTGCAAGTATTGAGCGACAAATATTAGCCTTACACAATGGTATGGGGGATGACTCCTGAAGGCATACATTGACATACAGTGGGTGGGGACTCTGGCTCACCTATTAGCCACACCCTGTGCCTCTGTAGCTGTGCCATCACATTTGGGATGGTACTATTCCTCAGGTCGAAAACGTCATGCACCGGTCCAGGATACTTGGCAGTGACGTGGGAGATGTACTAGTCAGCCAGGCATACCATTTGCACACTGAGTGAGTGGAAACTCTTCCGATTCCTGAATACCTGTTCATTGTGCCGGGGGGAGGACAAATGCAATATGTGTTCCGTCAATCGCACAAATAATATTTGGTATATGTCCCAGTTCATAAAATCCAGCCTTCACAGTGGCCAAATCTTCCACTTGGGGGAAAGCGATGTAGCTGCACATGTGTTTGACCAAGGCAGACAAAACCCTTGCCAGCACCATTGAGAACATTGGCTGTGACATTCCTGCTGCAAGCCCACTGTCACTTGGAAAGAAACAGTTGCCAGGAAATGGAGCACTGATAGAACTTGCACAAGAGGGGGGATCCCAGTGGGATGATGGACAGCTGATATCAGATCAGGCTCCAATTGAGTACACAGCTCTGTGATTGTGGCCCTGTCCAGTCTATAGGTCAGTATTATGTGCCTGTCCTCCAGTGTACCCAAGTCCACAAGGGGCCTGTACACCGGCTCTTGTCTCCTCCTCCTATTCCTCCACAGTGGTAGGTATCTAAGGGCCATAAGAGTGAGTAGGGTGTCACAATCCGAACAATGGAACCACCACCTCAGTGTACATAGAGCATGTATGTAATTGGAAAGTGTGAATGGCAATGTATGTGCAATTTATAGCAATGATGCAGTTTCCAATTTCTGAATGTTGTCCACCGCCATAAAATGGTGAGCGCCTGTCCTGTAAGTATGGACAGGTGGATGTGATGTAACTCCACCGGCTTTGGGCATCATGGTGGAAGGTGGTCTTGCACCACCGTGCTATTCCTCATTGGCTAAAATGGGGGTCTATGGAGTACAGTGTCTAATAGGGATCACCAGCGGCAGTGACGGTGCCTTTTTCTGTCTAAAACCTCACTTGATTCCTGACTTTCAAGAGGGCAACACCTCCACTGCATGTGCTGCTGTGGCCTGTATCTGGATCCTGCCATGGCCCGAGTGACAGGGGAAAGGGCCCCTTCATTCACTTCGGAGGAGTTAGAGCGCCTGGTGGATGGGGTCCTACCCCTGTATGAACAGCTGTATGGGCCTCCAGACCAACAGGTGAGTAGACAGTGGGCATGATGCGTGTGAAAAGGTTGCATGGAGATGTGTGTGCTAGCAGTGTGTAATTTGGGTGGTGGGTATGTCTGGTGGTAGTGTACATGCAGTGCTCTGGGTGATATGTGTGCCAGTGGAGATAGTCCCAGTTTTTTTGGGCCATATGTGTGACTGGCTGGATTGTATGGTTAATGGTGTCCAGTGGTGGGTTTCAGTTAGTGGGTGCCCCTTAATGCCAGTTCAGCCATTGCTGCGTGATCCAGCTCAAGGTAAATGGGTGTATAGCAAAATCTGGTAACCTAGATAGGTAGCATTCCATGTCAGACAGGGCTTAGTGGGTTCCAAAAGGGGTGCAGTTGGCGGTGGTTGGCTCTCATCTTGCTGTGGCACTTAGCCAATGTAATGCCAGTGCAATGTATAGTGCTCAATCCTATTGCCTGTGTGTGATGGTAATGTGTATGCCAACTGTGGTGTTGTTGCTGTAATTGACCCAGTGCTCCCTTTCTCTCTCCCCCTCTATTATCTTCTGTCATCCTGTCCATATGTGCATTAGCAGAGGAGCAGGGGTAGCAGCGACTGAGGGAGCTGCATCCTACGGGACCCAGGAGGCAGAGTCCACCAACGCTGAGGGGACGAGTGGGACGGAGGGCAAGGGGAGCACCACCCCGGAGACAGGAGGTGACAACACTGACTCTGATTCCTCCTCCGATGGGAGCTCCCTGGTGGTGGCGGACACCTCTGGAACCACCCCAGCTACAGGTACAGTCGCCACCCCCGTACCAGTATCGCCCTCCCAGTAGCCCCCCACCGAGCTGCCCATGCTGTTCACCCAGGAGGGTGGGCATCTCCTTTGCCCCAGGCACCTCAGGCCCTGCCCCAGTGAGCCCTGCTACCCTCAGTGAGGAGGCTATTGACCTCTTGAGATCCATCTCTGTAGGGCAGTCAACCATTGTGAATGCCAACCAGGGGCTGGCATCCCAGATGCAGCAATGCAATGCACACCTGAGGGGCATCCACTGTGGGTTGGCGGACCTACAGAGATCGTTTCAGGCTCTGGCCTCCTCTCTGATGGCAGCCAGTGTCCCTGTTCCTACTGTCCCCCCTCCAACTACCACTTCCCAGTCCCAGTCTCCTCAATCCAAACCCATCCAAGGCACAGATACAGACAATCATGAACACAACACATCACACAGGAGTAGCACAGTCAAACACAGGCAGCACACTTCAGGCCACATGCACTCACACAAACAACAGACAATTGCACACACAACCACATCCACTGCCTCCACTGTCCCCCCTCCTCCTCCTAATCCTTCTCCTCCCTCACAGTCACATCCGCACTCACACCTGCATGCGCTGCATCAACAGCCACCACCACCATCACCAAATTATGCAGCACACACAGCTCACTTGCAGACACCTCCAGATCATCCATCCACACTGTCCATGCACCTGCATCCACGTCCGGCAGAGGTACCCCTCCGACAACCACTCCCTCAACCTCCACTCCCATCCCTTCTCCCACATCCCACCCCAACGCCCCTAAGAAGCTTTTCCTCGCACATCTTGACCTCTTCCCTCCCCCTGCACCCCCCCTGTCCTGCCCGTAAGAGCAGGGTCCCAATGACCCAGCCCAGCACCCCAGCCAAAGAACCTGCCACTGCTCCATCAAATCATCAGCTGCTGGCACAAAGGGGCCCCAGAGTGTGACAGCTGCCACTCCCTCCGAAAGCACACCTGCAGCTCAGAAAGAGAGGACTAGGGTGGTGAAAAGCAAGGGACGTGAGGCGGGGACAGTGGAGGCACCTCCTAGTCCTGGAGGCCACGACACAAGTGACATGTCTAATGCCAAGGTGACCCATCACAAGAGGGGACACATGGATCCCCCTCCACCAGCAAAGAAAGTGAAGGTTCACACTCAACCACCAATGAAAGTGAAGGTTCCCACTCAACCACCTATGAAAGTGAAGGTTCCCACTCAATCACCAACGAAAATGAAGGTTCCCACTCAACCACCACTGAAAGTGAAGGTTCCCACTCAACCACCAGTGAAAGTGAATGTTCCCACTCAACCACCAATGAAAGGGAAGGTTCCCACTCAACCACCAATGAAAGGCAAGAGGCCCACTCAACCACCAATGAAAGACAAGAGGCCCACTCCAACAGCAGAGGGCAAGGAGCCTCCACCTCCAGCAGAGACACAGCAGCCCTCACCTCCAGCAGAGACACAACAGCCCTCACCTCCAGCAGAAGGCATGTAGACTACCCTCCAGCGACTGTTGTACAAGGAGCCCCCTCCAGAACCAATGGGCAAGTCCCCCACTTCAGAGACTGTGGCCTTGCACTCCCCAGCAAAGACAAATGGGCATGGAGCCCCCTCCAGAACCAGTGGGCAAGTCCCCCACTTCAGAGACTGTGGCCTTGCACTCCCCAGCAGAGACAAATGGGCATTGATCCCACTCCAGAACCAGTGGGAAAGTCCCCCACTTCAGAGACTGTGGCCTTGCACTCCCCAGCAAAGACATATGGGCATAGAGCCCCCTCCAGAACCAGTGGGCAAGCTCCCCACTTCAGCTGAGGTACCCTCCCATCCCTCTCCCCTTCACCCTAAAGTGCCTGCCCATTTCCAACATGATGCCCCTGTACAGTGGATTCCGAAAGTTGTCATGAGTCAAGTTGGGCCTTGGACTGTGCCCTGTGGCCACGTGGCCCTTTTGTACTTTGGACTGGCCATTGGCCCATTCTGAACATTGGCGCCTGCATTTAGAATCGAATGGACAATGTGGTGGCTATTGGCATCAAATTACAGTGTTTGCTGAGTCTCATAGTTGTCCTTGTTTTAACGTGTGTCCTGTGACATTGGTTTACCTCTGCACCTGGTTCTGTGTATGGTGTGTGTTGTGCATGTGTGTCACTCTCCTTTTCCTCCCTCCCTCCCTTGTGTGCTAGGTGGCTGTACTCACCGTCATCGTCTTCGTCAACATTGGTGTTCCAGGGGGGCCATGATGTAGAATAGCATCGGGAAGACTTAAAGTTCCGGTTCCATGGCGGAGGCTCTGTGAACCAGTTGGTGAGTCTTACATGTTCTGTGTTCTGTTTCTGCCAGGCTTTTGATGGCTTTGGTACTGCCCCGGAAATCCTGGTGGTTTGCTATGTCATATTATGGTGAGGGGTTCCTTGTCTTCCGCCTGGCTATTGATGGCTACCGCCGTGGTCAGTGGTGTTTACGCCCTAGCAGTTGGTGTGGTACATTGGCTGTCTATGGGAGGGATCACCACCATGGTCATAATTTGGCAGTAATTACCGCCAGCCTGTTGGCGGTATTACCTCCACTTTAACAGTCACCGCCAATGTCATAATGACCACCATAGTCCCTATATACTGATGTTTATATTGACCAGATACACAGTCATACTTGATTCATAGGAACCATATAACACTAGTGAGCAGTGGCAGATTGAGCTTTCACAGTGACTCTAAAACTTGCATACTCTATAATAGTGTCAGCATTGCAACCTATCACAGAATCTAATTCTGTCTTGTGCCTGAGAGTGGAACTTTGAAACCTGTCTTTTATAATGTATACATCCTTCGCAGCACATTCTGCCGTCCCTTCATGTTTTTTAGAAGTTCCACAGTTGTACGCAGGGCAGCTGGGGTCCGTGACATTAAAGCATAATCTTCTATACCAGACAAAAGCATAAAAGCGCAACTTACCTGCCAGTTTTATGGCTTACTGAAGTGAAAGCTTGTATTGTAGGGTAGCCAACCCAAACTATCCTCTTTCTTTTAGGACCTTGGTTCTTAACATTTTTACATCTGTGGATCCCACTGAATAATTATTAGAAGCTGAGGACCCCGGCCTAACCAATTTCGATGGCTTGAACCACAAAACAAATCACAAATGAATAAATATTTTATTTAATTCAGAAGCAAATATAAAAAAACACAAATTTTTATTTTATTAGGAATGTTGAAGCGTTTCTAAATTAAATAAAGGCAACCCATTATTTACAGAAAATGTTAACATTTTCAGTTTTCAATTTTGCTTCTCTTATCATATACACTTTATAAATCAGTTAATAATATTTAATTTTCTAAGCAGTCGCTGACCCTCTGAATAGGTTTGGGGAGCCCCATGGAGTACACTGACCACAGTTTAAGAACCCATGCTTTAGCATATGGCATTGTACCGTCTTCAGCAAACAAATGTTCAGTGTCACAAGCATGAGGCCAAAAAAATATGGATAGAGGTTCAGGTCTTAAAGACACCAGTAAGGTAAGTCAGTGTATCAAGAGTTTCTCTAGTGTCTCTGCAATCCCATACAAATACATTCTACAGCATTTGCATTTGGCAAACAGTTGGCCCCATGTATGAAGGTAATGGTACTTCTGGAAGGCCTATCAAGTATGGTACCAGAATTTCAGTTGGTGAAAATATTATGCCTAAATATAATTTACAAAAAATACTAAAAATACAGTCTGTTGGAGTTAATATTATAAAATCTGCACCCCATAGACTGATAATATTGTGATTGATATATAGGATGCAATAGGTATAATAGATGCTAATTATGTCAATTATACTCTGACTTTTAACCACATGATTTAATGATATTGAGTTCTCCTCATTCCTAGATACCTGAATACCCAAGTATTTAAAATCACGGTACCCATTAGGCGCGACATGTTCTGGACTACCTGCAGCATCACCAGATAGATATATGTCTGCTTTAAGAGCTACATTTTACTGAAACCACCCTATTGTGCGCGGGTTGGGTAGGCGAATGCCACATAGCCCACTACTTGAGCTATGCTCTGGACATTTCTATATTACTCTTTAAGGGACTGCCTTGGCACACTCACAGGGTTCTCTGCAACCCCCAGGGCCGATATGTATTATCAGGCACTCTCAAGGGTCTCCCACTCGGGTAGTTTTCGGCTCCAATGTGGATGACCCCCCACTTCTTTGCCGAGGTTTGGAGGCTGGTGGGCATGCTTGGCCCAGGCACAGTACTATGCGGAGGCGACTTCAATGTGGTCCTGGACCTCAGAGCGCATCCCTCCATTGAGTCCCACCATCCACATCCAAATGTGGCTGCACAGCTTTGGCTCCTCATGTGTGACAATCACATCACAGACCTCTGTGGAACCAGACACGAAGGTGGCTCGGAGGATACTTGCATTTTATTAACATATACCACTTGATCTTGCATAGACTATTGGCTGGCAACGTGCAATGTAGATGTCTGAACCACTAGCACTGAATATTTGCTTCAGACACTGTCCAACCATGCCCCGGTCTTACTAAAGGTGACCCTGCCAGACCGCACTCCACATGCTTTCATTTGGGGACTCTCTTCGGGGGCCCTGCAAGATCAGGTATTCAGGAAGAGGTCAGATGTGCCATTGTACACTACTTTGAGCATAAGAAATACTCAGTGTTCTCCCGTTCCATGCTGTGGGAGGCCTTCAAGGCTGTGTGTGGGGAGTCTGCATAACCAAGCAGGCGATGTGTTGAAGGTGCTGCACAGGGAGCTTGTGTGTCTCAAGGCGACCTGTGCATTGGAGCTCCAGTACTTCAAACATTGCTCGTCATCTATTGTGGTGAGCATCCGGTGTATGCTGCCGGCGTATGAGGTGGCTGCACAGAGGGAAACTCACTTGCTGTGCAAAGAGGCACATGCCTGGAGATATGGGAAGGGCGGTAGAGCTGGCAAGGCCCTAGCTAATATGCTGTTCAAGCCCCGGGCCAGCGATTTCATAGCTGAATTGCAGGATGATCAACATCGCGAACATGTAAGCGCAGAAGTGGTTCAGAGGGAGATGACAGCCTTCTTCTCCCTTCTACTCGTCCACACAATACGAAACCCCCTCAGATCTCACTCCCTATCTTGACTGAATATAGTTGTTGTGGCTTGAAGAAAGACACAGGCGATACTTTGTCGAGCCGTTCACACAGGAAGATATCATCCAAATTATCAACGCACTGCCAGGCAACAAGGCCCCCCGCTTGGATGGCCTAACCACGGCCTTCTATAGAGAATATATGAATAGCTTCTGGCCCTGCACCTCCTTGCATTGTACAAGGAGTCTCTGGCTGCTGGCGTCCTGCCTCCTCACTGTGCAAAGCCACAATTGTAACAGTTGTTAAGCCTAACAAGAACCCCCAGCGCTGCGGGTCTTATCATCCTTTATCCATAATTAACATGGACAATAAGATACTTGCTAAGCTTCTGGCTTCCCAAATGCTTTGCCTGCAGCTTCATATTGTGCGCCCTGACTAGGAGATCAACATCTCACAACCTGCACACCTTTTTCGCACTTATACACATGATTAATCCTGCCCTCTGTGCAGCTGTGGTGTTCTTAGACACCACCAAGGCATTCAGTTACCTCAAGTAGCCCTACCTATTTGCTCTACAGTTTTGATCGGGATTAAGCTCCAGGTTCATTTTCCTAATTGCCCTCCTGTACGCCAAGCCAGTAGCCCACCTATGTATTAATAGTGTGGTCACTCTCCCCTTCCTGGTGACAAGAGGCACTCGTCAGGGGTGCCGGCTGTCACCATTACTGTTTGCCATTGCTATGGAGCCCTGAGCGGTACAAATGTGATAGCATCACTCCCATAGGGTACTGGGATTTGCACCACACGGGATCCTTGTTTCCATGTATGCCAATGACGTGACGTTGTATGTGAGGTACCCATGGAACAAGTTGGACCCGCTGATATGTGATTTCATCAGATTTGGAGGTCTGTCAGGCGTCATTGGGCCAAATCTATCTTGTTTCTCCTGATGGACGTGACTGAGGAATTTACCTGTGAGTTTTCTCTCCAATAGGCCAGGGAATTGGTGAAATACTTGGGGATTTGGCTTATTAGGAATACAAATGATCTGTGGTGAGACAAATATTGACACCTAATGACCTGGTTAGTGGAGCAGATGGATTGGTGGCTTCAACTCCTGCTGTCCTTAACTGGAAGGCTAGCCATTACTAGGATGGTGGTGCTTCCTTAGCTCCTCTAATTGTTAAAAAATGTGCTGCTCCCACTGACGCTGGTCTTCTGCTGGAGACTTCGGTCACAACTGGTATCCCTTGTATGGGCACGCAGACCACCCCAAATTGCTTGACAGGTGTTGACGTTACTGTTTGAGCAGGGAGGACTGGGGGTACCTGACATGGACCTGTACTATTACAGAGCTCAGTCGCAGCTTGTACTTTACCGGCTGCATGACAACGTTGCCCCTTGCCCACTCAGGACTGCACTCTATATGATGCCCAGTAGTCCACAGATAGACACTGTAGCTTGCACAGTATGGGCCTGACATGACCTCTGTAGATGGGCCCACTTGGATTCCCTCTTTGCCTCCTCAGTACCACTCAATGGGCGCCCCCAGAGGCTGGGTATACTGGATGCTGGTGCTAGATCCAGGATGTGTGCTCTTCAGCTGACTTTTATGGGGGCGGTGTACCTGGAGGGCCACTTCGTCACTTCACAGCAGGCTCTTTAGGGACCTGTGATGACCCTGCTACACATATTCACATATTATCAATTGGGTGCAGCTCTACAAGCACTCTATGATTACTTCCTCATTGCCCCTCCCACATTTGAAGTCCTAGAGACAACTCTCACACCCCTGCTTCATGCAGATTAGTCACAAGATTGCATGCGGACATGCAGGAAACCTATCCGGGGCGCATCTCCTGTACTAGACGGGAGTGGGTGGAGGATCTGGATGTCACTTTTACGGACGAGCAGTGGAAGTACTGTTGTGCCCAGGTAGAGCCCTCTCCCTTAACTATAGGGTACACTTGGTAGACTTCACCTTTCTGCACCGCGTGTACCCTACCGTGGAGAGATTGCATAGAATGAGCCTGCTCGAACATGTGTGCACTGCTCGGTGCCTACTGCAGACTTCTTCCATCTTGCATGACACTGTCCCGGAGTGCAGTGATTTTGGCTGGAGGTCTTTAATACTATTGAGAACATTACTGGGTGTGCACTGGAATACTTGTTGTGTGTAGCATTAATGATTTAGGTCAAGGATGTCCTGCCTGATGTGCGTAAATTGACGGCAATGCTGCTATTACTTGCGAAGCCCGAGGTTTGCTATGCATTGGGGGAGGCGGCGCCGCCGCCCGAGGCAGAGTGGCTTAGGGACACTGCTTACTGCTAAGAACATCTGTCAGTCTATTGGGACTTGATGTCTGTGAAATCTCGACCCTAGGATGTCTGATGCCTGTGAAATCTCGACCCAAGGATATCTGGTACCCCGTGGCACTCTACTTGAATGCAGGAGCTATGGAAAGAGGGGGCACACCTGTTGTGGCTGAGAACCCCCCTCTGATGACATGGCCTCTTGAGGCATGATGGGCCGCAACACACTGAAAATCTGCACATGACAACCATGGCATGCATGGTACTGACTCCTACACGTAGTTTCATCCTTAAGGGCGCATAGCTGAGTGGCCACTCGCCATGTTTCTCCTTTGTCCTCTTGATGGCCCCTCCTCCCCTACTACTGGCGGGTATTGGCACGTCACACTCAAAATGTTTGTAATGTGATAAATTTTTTGGTTTGATGCTTTCTGACTGCAGATTTCCTTGACTTTGTCTGTGGTTCTTTTTGTATCTGTAACACTTTAATAAATGCATTTTTTTTAAACTCACAGGAACCTCATTGAAATTACGTAACCTCTATCACCGACAGGGCTGGGCATAGCCACAAGGAAGACTTGTGATTAATTCCACTTCACATAGAGGCCATCAACTTCCCTAAATTGGCTGACTATATAAAGGGCCCTATACCTCACAATGTCGGTAATGTAGTGGATGATGTGATCAACTGACAGTAATATAAAAGATCCAATCCCATAACACCATAACCAGCCATTTGCTACCTACACCTCATAGCCAGTGGTTCCAGTGCCAATGCAGAAAGCAATGGGTCTAGGAGACAATCGTGCCATGTCTTTCAAAACAAAAGAGGGTGATATTTTCCATTGACATAGACTCCAGCTGTAGGGGTTAGTATATAGCAACTGTACCACTTAATTAATCTGGTGTCAAATCCAAATTGGTGTAGAACCTTGCCCAGGTATATTCATAAGACAGAGTCAAAATATTTCTCCCAGTCTAATGTGGCAAACAGGTCTCCCAACACACTAGCTGCTCATCACACTAAAAATACTGGGTACATTGCTCATAGTTCACTGCCTTGCTAATAAACCTGCACCCAACTGACCAGTCCTAATCAGCTCAAAAGCACTACTGTGTTTGTTTTTTCTAGTTCAGGAAGGGCATGTCCTTGCAGTTCAGGCAGTTCTGTTTGTATAGGAGCAGGGTCAAGACTGATTTGCATATGCCTGGGTCCAAACTGAGGAGGCACGATGTACAAAAAACAATGGATTGGGATGCGACCAGAGTAATCATCAGTGGCTGAGATTGATTTATGCTCTCTATCCATCACTTTTTTGGTATGCTTCAGTGTGATGCTTGCTGTGCAACAGGTAGGCCCAGACATGGGTCCCATACTCACTGTGCCACTAGAGCTACACTGCACCTGATTGACGAGCCCCAATGAGGGTAAAACTAATATTGGGTTGCTTGTGTCCTAGTTCTGGGAGGACCTTGTCTTGCATTTCATGCAGAACTGTTCCTTTTGCAGAACTGTTCCTTTTGAAGCAGGGTTAAGGCTGGGTCCAAACTGAGGTGGCAAGGTTTGTCCCAGAGTAATTACCAGTGGTTGAGATTAATTAAAGCATTCCATCCATCACATTTTTGCATACTCTGCTGCTAATACAGCTGCCTAATATTGATGCAAAAACGTGAGAACTACCTTAGAGGACAAGTGATTAGTGGTAAATTTGTCCAGGACTTTAAGGACAATATTGTCATGATGATTTGATCTGTGTGTGACCTTTATAAAGGTGGGGGTGCTACAGGTTCCCAAGCATTTCCCAACAGCCCTCTTGAGACAAGACCGGTATGACCACCTGGCTTTTACATCCACTTCCCACAATTTATAGAATGACCTCCTAGCGCTTCTTCCACTTACCACTTGTGCACAGTATGAGACCCCCCTCAGCCCTGCCCGCTTAAAACTAGAAAAGTCACTTCATTAGGTTTTCCTTTTTTGATCTGGTAATACTGAGTCCTTTCTTTACTTGCCACTTCTTCCAAAAGAAAGGCCTTCTTGCTGTTCATCCTGAAGATAACAATGGAAAACATGCAGGGCCCAAAATTATTTAAGGTTCCAAGTTCTTGCAAGATTTGGCTGCCATCTTTGGAGAGGTCTTATCAAAACCGGACCAATTTACCCAGGCCTTTGCTTGGTATCAAATCTCCTTGCAGAAAGAATCTCCGGCTCCTGATCCCCAGTACCCAGCCTTTTAACTTACCTGGTTCTGGCCCAAGCAACGTTTCTTCTCAGCTCCCAGCTCCCAGCTCCACCTCTGATGAGGTTGCACAAAAGTGTCTCTGCTGCACACCCTAGAACGAAAAAGGGAAAGAACAACATCAAGGTAAAATAAAAGACTTTGTGACCAACACAATGAAAGCCATATTATGGTCAGTGCATTGAATCATTAGAACTTCAAAGAATACGTTACAACGGCATCATCAAGACTGGTAGTGTCGGCATGAATTATTTTTTATAGGACAATCTTCAAGTATAAATCTAAAGTCTTAAAGACAGTTGATCGTAAAAGCAAACTTGGACATTATATAAATTCTGATATAATTTAGAATCACCTATCAAATCATTTCTTGAGTTTTTTGTTTACAATCGCCAGCTGCCTGAATTTCTTGATGAAGGAGAATCCCGACAACCAAAGCAGAGAGAAATCCATTTGAGCATACCAAGAAGATGAGAGGTCACAACATCCAGTCCTTTCTATTAATCCCAACCCACTTTCTCCTGTGGGTTAGGCACCAACACCCATTCCTATATCATTTGTTGAAGGTTAGTCTTAAGGGGATTGAAAGGGCTCTCTACTCGCAAAGAAACCTAGAGTTCTGGTGAGTGGTACCTTGACCAGCAGAGGTCTTCAGGAGTTGCACAATCTAGGGTGGTTGAATATGATTTCATAGAAAAAGAAATGACATAGAATGTCGTTACTGAGAAGCCATTTCCTCTAAACTGTTTGATGGAAATACGCAAGATAAATGGCATTGGCCATTTCATAGAAACCAATATGAAGAATGCCTTTTTTTCAAAATTGACATTTGTGTGCTTTTTTCTGAATTGTAGATGCAATTACTTTGGAAAAACAATTCTCTTTGTTGGTTTCCTGCACTATCTACATAGATCCTTTATCCTATACTCCATATCTATCTCAAATTACCAAATCCCGTTTTTTTCAGGAAATATGTTTTTTTATGGGCAGAAAACCCTCCAAACCCCCTTTCAAGGATATACATCACCACCAGCTACCCATAGTTAGTACATAGTTACCGTAGGAAATTGATTTTTTTGCTTTGCTAATAACACTGGCATTGTATGAGGAATCTTCACAAAACTTCAAAAAAAGCTCATCCACCTCTTCTTCTGCCTGAAAGAATTTGGAGAGATCTGTTAAATGAAGGCCAAGAAAAAGGGGTGGGGGCAAAACATCTTATCCCATGCAAATACAGTGGTACAGGAAAAATAGCTCAAAGGAATTACACCAAATGTGGCAGAAAACTAGATCATTACTAAGAAATCCTTTTTAAAAAAATTAATCTGTTAAGACACTTTTTGGGAAATTAAAGGTGATCGCCATTTCAGGGCACAGGGACCTGGTGCCCTGGCTCAAGTTTATTAACAAAAATGATGCACAAGGGAGTAGGATAGGGGTGGCCTAAACCTCTCCCCATGGGGCCGAAATATTACAAAAAAATGTACTACAGGTCCTATGATATTCCAGTGGGACCCAGTGGCACTGCAAGTCTCCAACTGTAAATGTAGTACCACAAGACCACGCAAGCAGATGCAGGTGGCAATATAATTGCAGTACCATAGCGATTCAGCTGCAGTAGCACAGAAGTTCTGTGTACCGAAAAAAATATTTTAAAAAATTGATAGAGGCTTATTGGCGGTTGGTTGCCTGCATGATGAGGGCCCCTTCTGCAGGCCAGGCCCTGCATCCAACCCCATGCCACTCACAGCCTTTGGCTGTGTGCAGTGGGATGGGCTGGCTGCAGGGTACTTCATTTGAGATGCCATCAATTATGTCATCAAAGATGTCATTTAATATGTCATGAGTGATGTAATATATGAGGTCATAAACAGTGCGTGGTATGGGCACAAGTTCTAGTTGGTCAGTAAAGTATAAACTGTGAATTTCAGTGTTTTTTGGTTTTTAAACAGTTGTTATATTACTATTTTCCAGTGAATATGTATAAATATATTTTCACTTCTTTTGTTTAAGTAAAGCACGTTTCTTGCACTGAGTCCTGGCTTGTTGCCTTTCATCGCGGGATATTTATTGTGTGATGATTTGATAACGCTGGATTGATATATATATATATATATGAAACACTTTGTATCGGCGTGCCGGTCCTGCTCCTAATCGTCAGCGGTGCTCGTTGGATGGCGCACGCCACCATGCCTAATCCTCCACACTTTTTTCCTATCAAAAGGAAAGACGGCACTCCATGGGCATGTCAATTTACCAAGATTTATTTGCACACGTGACATGCCCATGGAGTGCAGTCTTTCCTTTTGATAGGAAAAAAGTGTGGACATATATATATATCAAGACCGGGAAGGTCGAAATGCGTTGGTGTCAGTTTGTTTGGGGTCCTGTTATGGAATAAAAGAATTCTGATTCAATCCTGTGAGTGCTGCATCCCTGACTTAAGTGTCAACTTGGTGTGAAGAATATTGATGAGAGTAGGTCCCTCCCTGTTGCAGGCACCGACGTGAGTTGTGCACGCTTCTTTGGACCTGTTGGAGTTAAATATATATGTATATATATATATATATTTGTTCCTGAAGACTGGTGGGCACTAGAACGCCAGGAGTACACAGTAAATAGCACTGCCACAATGCGTGTGTTCTCTAGCTCCCATTGAAAATATATTTAATTGTAGTGGTACTGAAGCAATTTTCGGCTTCACAGTCTTGATCACAATGCTGTCAAGTTACTTTTTGGCAGCTCTTTTTTTGTTTTCTTTAATACGCAGTGTGAGACGAAGTAACCATAAAAAAACACACTGTCCTGGGTTAGAAAACGGGTGCAATCTTGTAATGTCCATTCGTCCTTTCTATACTTTCTATGGGATTATTGTTATTTGAAGTAATGATTACAAAATAGTGACATAAATAATAGAAACATTAAGGGCTAGATGTCGGCGGAGGGGAATACTCTGCCACAAACGTGACAGATATTCCGTCTGCCGTGTTACGAGACCATTATATCCCATGGGAATTGTAATACAGCTGATGTGATATCCATCACGTTTGTGACGGAGTATTCCCTCCTCCGACTTCTAAATCAGGACCTAAATATTTTCCAAATTCATTAAGTTTGCATATATACATTGTTAGCAAACTGGTAGAAGTTATTTTTTTTACCAAATCTTACGCTCCCGTTGAGCCATAATCTACTCATTGGGCTCCATCTAGTAACATCGAGCAATGTAACTACAATCATCTTCACTCAACGATTACTATTAAACAAAATGATTGCAGAGACGTTTTATATACATTAATTTCCTAGTCATTCCATCAGTTACTGCAAGTAGTATTTAGTGCTCATCAACAAGGCGAGCGTTGGGATGCTGTGTCTTTACTGTAATGGGGTTAGATGGACGACAGAATATAAATAAATTTAGCCCTCTCTGAGTCTCCGGGCCCTCCCGATAGTGGTGCACCTCTGGGTGTGATAGCCCTTATCCATCATCCAAATCTCCTTTCTGCATCACAAAACTACGGTGCACTCCAAAGTTGGTGAATTGCTGTGAACTTTATTGATGCTACTTCATAAACATAAAACCACAAAAGGTGATGGGAAGAGTGCTTGCAATAAGTCTAGCCACTGGCAATCACTGGGAGTAGCATCGTTCCTTTGCCCACTGTGGCATATCCGTTTGGACCCTGCCATATGCAAATTAGTCTTGACCCTGCTTCAATCGGAGCAGTCCAGCTTAACTTCCAGGCAAGGCTCTCTCCGCAATTGAATACAGGAACCAGGATTTCTCTGCACAGCTATGTAGGGATTCATCACCGTGCACTAATTTCAATAACAAAAATACTTCAGGTAGTAATCAGTCCTTTTGTGACAAACTTGCTAATCACCTCCATACAAAAGTTGAAGAGATATACAATGAATTTTCCTTGAAGAAGCAAGCCAATTATTCTGTCGCTAAATATGTAAGATCCCCCATAATGACTGAGACTTGTAATGGATTTACCCCTCCAACAGTTGAACAAGTAAAGTAAAAGAACTGATGTATTCAATAAAATTGGGCTCTCCATCTGATCCCTGTCCTCTGGCAATATGAGATCGTATCCCAGAGACGGTAAATCCACATATTACTAACATATTTTATGAGATGTTTAGATCAGGATATTTTCCTAAATCCTGGAAAAAAACCTCTTTTGTACCCTTAATAAAGAAACCTATTCCTGATCGACAGGAACTCAGCAGCTACCCCCCATTTCACGCCTTCTGATGCGAACTAAAATTATAGAGAAGGGTGGAACTATCTTCCTTCATATACACTAACCATCTGTTAGATTCTTCTCAGTTTGGTTTCAGGAGCAATCATGGTACCAAATCAGCTCTGATCATGGCATCGAATTAAATCAGGGTGATTGTGGACAATGGTGGTAGGCAGCACCTATTCTTCCAGATCTGCCTGCTGCGTTTGGCATCGTCAGCCACACTTTGCTCTCGGATTTTCCTGATAACACTGGGATTAAGAGCACTGTGTTGGTGCTTGTAAACTCCTTTCCCTTTGACAGAGACTAATCAGTTGGTCTTAATGATTTTGTATCTAGTGCTTTCCCGCTAAACTGTGGGGTCCCGCAGGGGCGTCATTAAGTGCCACGCTTTTTAATGTGTAAACTACACCCCTAGTCAGTCTGATCAGCAAGTTTGGGGTTTCTATAGTTTCTTATGCAAACGGCACACAGATTGTTGTCTCCTTTTCAAGTGATGTTCACGATGCAGCTAACAAGTTCATTGACTGTATGGTGGAAGTGAGCAACTGGAAGAAAAACAATTGCCTCAGACATTTAAAAAAAATACTTTTTACCTGGTTTTATAACTTAAAGAGCAGTGGCGGTAGGACACATCAGCCCACTACATAACAACAAGTGACACTTCAAAATAGAGACAAAAGCATAACATAACACATAAGGGTTTGTGAAGGGTAGCATGAGTGTAATGGATGAAATGCACAGTGCAGTTTTGGAGGTCAAAGGGATCTGTTTATGCCCTCCCACACTGTCAGAACCTGAGGGGAGGCTATTATACAGGAACGGGAAGCGGTCATGGTACTGTATTATTGGGTACAGTTGTGTAGCTCTTTTTAAGAATGTATGGGGTGTAGGTTGTGATGCAGAGAAGGATGTTGGCATAATGTAAGACAGGGTGCCAGCTGTGGGGGCATGAAGGGGGGAAAGGCGGACGTGGGGTGGGAGAAGCTCAGGCAAGGGCGATGGATATGGGACGTTGCTATGAGCGTTGGGAAAGGGGAGGCGGTGGGTAGTAATATGGGTGAGAGCAGTGCTTTAAATGGGAAAAAATAAGTGCAGGTACTCATTAACATATACTAGTAGTGTGGTGGATGGGGCTAGGGGCGGGGCTAAGAGCAAGACATGGGATACTTTGACTTATATACCAGTTACAGCACACGCCAAGGCCCATGAGAAATGTGTTTGAACAAACAAAACAAGTTAACTCGTTAAACGAAGTGTAAGCGAAACACAACGCTATTTATCTTACTGGCAAACATATTTGCTGTCGTTTTGCACAATACTATATATTCTTGAACGTGCACACACAGAAAGAAACAAGCAGAGGAGCACACCCAAAGCATTCCACACAGTCCTCCTTAAAGTGTTCCGATTCTCTCCCTCTTTCATTCGCTTTTCTCTCACATAAAGACACACACATACCAGCAGGCAAACACACATACATAAGCAGACCCTCGTTCAAGAGACTCAGGTGGGATCAAAGCCATTTTAAACTTTCCTCCCATGGCTTTCTTAGTTGTCACAGCGGGGCTGCCTCAATTCCTGTGTTTACACAAAAGCACAGAGTGTGTAAATGTGATTGACAGCACAGGGCCTGAATGGACCCCGTTCTGACAAACACAGCATGATCGTAAATACCCAGACATTAGGCACATAATCCCCGCTGAATAGCTCAGCGGGGCTCAGTTTAGTGCGACAGAAGCACCTTTGCTGTCAGAGGCGGGTTCAACTCTGAGAGCCCAGTGCTCACCAGCACTAGCAGCTAATGAGCATACCCTTCATGAGTACCGGTACTCTCCTTGGCAGCAGAGAAGTGCCGGTACTCAGAGTGAAAAAAATAAGAAGTGCCGGTACTCAGTACCGGTGAGTACCGGCCCATTTAAAGCACTGGGTGAGAGTGCTCTCTTGGAGGTAGATCATCGTTGCTCACTCTCTGCGGGAAATCCATAAGGAGGGTGGCCCATTGAGGGGAAATGGGTCTCTTACGCAGGTGTTGGATCTCTTCATAGTGGAGGGCTTACTCCTCCGCATTACCCCATTTGTGCATTGTCCCGTGCCATGCTTCCACAGGCTGGGGCACTGGGGGGCGCTAATGGACTGTGAGTGTGTGCTTGGTGAGGAGGAGTGCTAGGGCTTTAATGTGGGTATGCACTTTGTATTTCTTCCTATGCCTGAAGATGCATAAAGCACATGCTTCCCACATGTGTAAGTCCATAAGCTCTATAACCTCTTGCAGGGTAGTGTATATTGTGTCCCAGTAGTTTCATTACATTGTGCAAGACCATAGTATATGCTTGAGGCTAGCTTCAGGTGTGTGACAGCAAGGGCAGCTAGCGTGCACATCGCGATAGTAATGGTTCAGTTTGGCAGGGGTAAGGTTCGATCTGTGCAACATAAAGAAATTAATGTTTTTGAAGCTGGAGCTGCGTGAGACCTGTTGGGGGGTATTCTATGGCCTGTTCTCACTCCTTGACGAAGGGCCAACCCGAAGTCCCCTTCCCGTCTACTCCTTAGCACGGTGAGAGGAACATTCATGAGGACACAAATGGCGAGGTGGCGGCTTGCGTTTACTGTGAGTATGCCTGCAGGACCAGATGAGCGGTCAACTCTGTTTCCAGGGAGCCTGAAGGGTGCAGCAGGTGTTACGAAGCTGCCTATATACAAGGAGCTAGCTCAGGGGGAGAGCCTGATCTATGGCCAGCTGCTCAAAGGAGAGGAGTTAGCCCTCAGTAAAGATGATCATGTGCAAAGATCACGTTGTCCAGGCTCTCATATCGGCGGAGAAAAAGAAAACTGGAAAGCGAGGAAGGGGTGGTTAGGAGCATACACTAGTCTAGCCTTTGCAAGGTGATGAATCCGAAGCATGGAAGCATATGCAACTGCCACCTGCAGGGACCAGGGATATGGAGGTAACACCTTTGGAAGGAGGAAATTGCGCAATGTGTCAATCCCCATGATTCCTCGGGTGTCACTAGTTTCACCTATGCATCGTCCTTCAGTCCAGCGTGAAAGCCACTGTAATTGTGCGACTAGATATCGGCGGAGAAAAAGAAAACTGGAAAGCGAGGAAGGGGTGGTTAGGAGCATACACTAGTCTAGCCTTTGCAAGGTGATGTATCCGAAGCATGAAAGCACATGCAACTGCCACCTGCAGGGACCAGGGATATGGAGGTAACACCTTATGAAAGGAGGAAATTGCGCACTGTGTCAATCGCCATGATTCCTCGGGTGTCACTAGTTTCACCTATGCATCGTCCTGCAGTCCAGCATGAAAGCCACTGTAATTGTGCGACTAGATAATATGCTTCAAAGGAGGGGGGACCCAGCCCTCCCCCTGGTCCACTTGGGGTTGTAATCATTTAACAGCAACTCTACGCTATTTGGTACCCCAGACAAGCATGTATAGGAGGAAGTTGAGTTCAGTGAAGGATGAACGTGATAGGATGATAGAGATGTTAGCAGAGTAGTACAGGAGCAGAGGCAGAATGATCATTTTCGCCAGCACAATTTTGCCAATTGGAGATGTGGAGGGGGGGTCTCCAGAAATTCACCTGTGATCGAATACCTGCCAGGGCCTTGCGGAGGTTCCCTTCATACCTGTCATGACAGATGCCCAGGTAATGGATCACCTCCCCACATCAACAGAGTTGCGCCTCACCAAATTGTTTTGTGTGTGCTGGTTGGTTGGGACAGAGTGGCTAGGTCACAGATTTGGTTGAATTGACCTGCAGCTCGGGAGCTTTGGCACAGCTGGACAAAGAATCGTCAAGCGGGTAAAGTCTGATGTTATGTCTCGGAGGTATGGGAGGATGTCGTCGGCGTATAGTGAAGCAACATGCGTTCAATGTTTGGCCCACCCCATGAAGCCAGATAGCCCATGGATCCATTGCTGGTGCGAAAAGCAGGGGGAGAGTGGGCACCCATTCTGGGTACTCTGACCTACTGAAAAAGAGACAGGGATGAGGGAGCCCAGGCAGATTTAAAATGTAGGGTTTGTGTAAAGTAAACAAGTGTATGCAAGCAGGCGTTTTCCAATGCCCAATAGAGGTGAGTGCTAAAAAAGATAGCCCCAATATAGTGTATCAAATGCCTTTTCAAGACCTAATATGAGACAACAAGCAGCATTTGGAAAGCTGTCTTGGACCTAGTTTTGTCAGCGGAAGAGGTTTTGTATGTTCTGAAATATGCTTCGGCCCAGGACAAACCCATTCTGTTCTACGTGGATAAGCTCCAGGATGACCTGAGAGTACCTACTAGCAAGAATGTTGCCCAGAATTTTGTAATCAAACACAAGGATGGTTATGGGCTTGTAGGATCCTAAGTCAAGTTTGGGGATGGAGACCAAGGTAGAGTCCTGGAGGAACTGGGAAAGCTCACCAGGGTGGAGGGAGGCTCCGAACATCTCTGCAAGGCTGTGTGTGAGGAGTGAGGAGAAAGTGGCATAATATTCCAGGGGGAGCCCATTGAGGCCAGGGGCTTTGTTATGCACTAGGTCCTGGATCACCTGTGCCACATCCAATATTGTAATTGGGGCATCCAAGGTCATCCTGGTGGTGATGAGGATGAGTGGGAGGGTCATTTCTGCTAGAAAGGTTTGCATTATAGTCAATTAGGCGTCTTGGGGAGCCTGGTAGACAGAAGAATACTAAACCTGGAATTCCTGCAGTATCCCACCGTGGGAGCACTGAGTGTGATTGGATTTTTCCATAATGGGGCCAGCAGAGGTGTTTTGCCTGATAAGACAGGCAAATAAGCATACAGATTTGTGTCTTTCTTTGTGCACCTTGGCGACATGGACTGTTAAGTTAAATTGTTTTAGGTGTTCGAGGATACCGGTATAGGTAGTTTTCGCTTCTACGTAGGCTGGAGTGACCGTGGGGTCACAGTCAACCTTTTACCCCAAATCAGGGAGACGAATCTCTCCTCCGTTATTTCCCTTTTTAAGGTCCTGCGAACCCCTGTTATTTCCTGTATACAAGCTCCCATGGTCACTACTTTAAAAGCATCCCGTTCTATGGTTCTGGTGGTAGCTGTATTATAGTTTTCTGTGAAAAAATGTTGGATGCTCACTTCCTGCAACATGCGGAAGACTGGATCCTCCAGGCAGTCACGGGGGCAACACCATGCCGGTGTTAAGGGATGTGGCGGCAGTCATCTCAAGTTCACCATGTTAGCGTCATGGTCAGAAAAAATGCACCCATGGAATTCTGAGTGCTGTATAAGGGGTATCATGATGTTGGAACAAAGGAATTGATCCAGTCTGACAAAGAGATTATGGGGGATGGAGTGGAAGGAGTAGAGTTTAGCTGTTGGGTGTTGTGACCTCCAAGCATCTACTATACACCAGTGGTGGGCCCTGCTTTGGAGTCGGGCCACCTGTCCTCAGGGGGGAGCGCGGCAGCATGGAATAGGATCTAGCCAAGGCAGGATCCAACACACAGTTGTATTTACTGCCAAGGATCCATAGCAACTGGGTTTTTGGTCTAGCAAAGAGAGTATCCCATAAAGACCTTTGCCCTGTGATTAGTGCGAAAATGCTCCCAATGAGTATAGGTCAGCCATCTAGGTGACCCTCCAGCAGCAGTACTTATCTGCCATCCTTATCCACTATAATGCCAGTTTCCTGAAAGTGGGCACCAGGCCTGACCCATATCAGGGCACGCAGTGCATACGCCTAGTGGCAAATATTGTGCCTCATCATTGATTGCGCAGGCGCCCCAGTTCTTTGGTTGTTGTCTGGGATTCCCGGAGAAGAACCACGTGAGCCCACGTGGCATAGGAGTAGACTGTGTAACATTTAATGGCTGTGTGCATTACTCACAAGTGTAGGGTGAGGAATCTATTGACAGTGAAAGGACGTGTCAGCGGGCAAATGGGGAGGAAGAGGAGAAGGTGCCCCCACCTCACCAGTGTGCCCCACTCATACTGTGTCATGTGTGTGGACCCTGCCTGCTTTGGCTGTGTAGCGAAGGAGGAAGGTAAGTGAGTTAACTTGGCAACATTTGGGAAGACTTGGGGTAGGCAAAGTTTCAATGGGCCCTGTGCAAAGTTGAGTTCCCCAGGGCTAGCTCTGTCTGACATGTGCTCTCCATGCTGTGCGCATCCCGGACGGGCGTGGTACAAGGCTCACTTCATGTGGACGGAGCTCCTTGGGGTGATGGCTTGATGTGAAGGGGCAGGACTAAGGAGAAGGTTGGTTGCGCAGGTGTCCAGTGTTTGCTCTCGGCTCCTTGTTGGCCATGGTGTCTCCGTGTAGGCCATACAGCAACATGTCTTGCATGGGCCAATGCGCCGTCCGAGTGCTGTTGCAGTCTCCTCCCCAGTGTGACGGAAATGCGTAGTAGCATGTGGGGCAGGACTGTCCTCTCTGCTGAGACTCCTCCACAGAGTGATGGGTGTGTGTAATAGGGTGTGTGAAGGGACTGACCTCTCTTTAGATTCCCCTCCCCACGATGATGGGCATGTGTAGTAGAGTGTGGGAATGGACTGCCTATCCTTTTTGTTATATTTACAGTCCTGCACGTGTCCTGCAGGATCACTACATTTTTAAAAAGAATTAAAAGTTTCCTTCATCACACTACAAATGCCTTTTAGACCTCCTCTCAATTAGTAGGAGAGGATGCCTTTCCCTTCCCCATTATATAGCTTTTTATTATCATTTTCACAACACATTTTTCCCCATTTCAGTAATGGCAGCCGTTTAATTTCTATTCCTCCAACAGTCAGCCTGCAGGAGCGAGGCAGCCAACGGGGAAAAAATACCTCTTGATCATTCAGGTGGCTATTTTTGAAATCGCGCAACCAAAGAACTCTCAAAAGAGTCCCTTGAACCCAACCGTCCATATATACAAATATGTTTGAACCTTAATTTCTCAAAAAAACTTCTGAATGGATTTACCACAAATCACAAAAAGCACATTTTCTGGACCAAGATCTAGCTTCCTGCCAAAATTGGGTAGTTTCATTCAGCCGCTTTCACTCTATTGTGGTAAATAAAAGAGTATGGAAAATGCTTGGAGATGTTGTTTTTGTGACCCCTTTTCTCTCGGCTCCTGCTTGATGGATCACCTAAAAGTTTCCAGGAAGGAGCTGATCAACATAAAGCACTCTTTTAGAAAGTTTCGTGCAGATTCGTCAAATTGGGCCAAGGTTATTACCAAACCACAAAAAGCATTTCCTATGGAAACATAATCCTAACTATAACTACCCAGTGGCAACAGCCACTGAAATAAATACATATATACATTCAAATATAATAATTATAATTTTATAGTAATAATTTAAAATTATAGTTTATGCCCCGTCCACAACTTACTATAACTCATGCCACACGGTACAGAGTGTTGTGAACTTGCTAACCAGACTAAATAAACTATAACCCACCCTCCCCATGCACTGGTTATTTCCTATCATAAAATAACACTTAAAGCCTGTTAAATGATAGCATTCATGACAAAACTCAGGACATCTCAAACAAACATCCTTTATGAGAACACTGTGCATAGCAGAGGGCCCAATTGTAGCTAATTAGGGGCCTGATTTAGAACTCAGCAGATGAGTTACTTCGTCGCAACTGTGACAGATATCCTGGCTGCCGAAATCTAAATCCCATTGGACATAATGGTATTTATATTTCGATGGAGGGGATATCAGTCACCGCTTTGATGGAGTAAACCGCCCATCGAGTTCTAGATAGGCCCGTAGTGTGGCTAGCGAGTTGACAACACTTTGTAAGGTGGTGCACAAGTTATGATAAGTTTTGGGCGAGGCATAAATTATAACTTTAAGCTATGACTATAAAGTTATAACTATAACTTTTGAATTTTTAAAGTTTGTGTAGTTGTATGTATTTTAAGTTGATTTTGTATAGAAATATTGAATTTCTATTTTTTTAAAATAAAAAATCGGTTTGTAATCATATAATGGTCTTTATTTTGGTATTACTTATTTCATACATTAATTTGTTATTACATTTCAATAGTACTGGGGTACTTTCTCAATAATTTCTTGTGTAGTGGCACAGAGTGCAGCGGAGTGGACTGCAGGGGTGTAGAGTAGAGTGGTGCAGTGTAGAGTAGGGTGGTGTAGAGTAGAATGATGCAGAGTAGTCGAGTGGCATAGGGTATAGTGGCATAGAGTGAAGTTGCATAGAGTACAGTGGTGTACATTCGAGAGGCATAGAGGACAGTGGTGCAGAGTAGAGTGCAGTGACATAGAGTAGAGTGGTGCAGAGTAGAGTACAAAGCCATAGAGTGCAGAGGTGTTGAGTAGAGTGGAGCAGAGTAGAGTGATGTACAGTGTTGTAGAGTGGTGCTGAGTAGAGTGCTACAGTGTACAGTGCAATAGTGTGGAGAACAATAGCACAGAGTAGAGTGGTGCAGAGTGTGGGAATAATGAATGCTGTTGTTGGGATCGGGGACTACGTGTCCCATGCTGCATTGAGGGCAAGGAGGAGGCCCTTGTTCTACCAACACCAGGCCTGCATCAAGAGCGCTATATAGCACAGAGACACATCCCTCTGCGCGAGAACAAGAAAGGTGTTTTCGGGATCAGGGACTATGGCGGTCATTCTGAACATGGCGGGAAAGACCGCCGACCGCTGTGTTTGCGGTGAACAGAATCCCGCCGTCGGCGGTGAATGGAAACCCGCCATATAATGAACGAAAAACCCAACCCCGCCAAAAATTCCCAGACCACCACTCCCCGCCAGGACTCTGTCGGCAGAAATCCCGGCCCAGCTCACCCCGCCACCGCCAAGCACACCCACATCCCGCCCTCCAAATATTGATGCACAAATCACCTCGGCGGACAGTGGAGGCCAGACGACCATTGCCGGCTGCGACCGCCACAGGCTGCAAGTGGACACAACAGCAACAAGTGCACAAATTGGATAGGGGTATCACCCACACACCTGACACACATCCAGAATCCCATAAAACACCCCCAGACACACCCCACAATCCCTTTCAATGAAAACAAGACCAGAAAACGGAGAGCACCAGAGCCAGACAGCGAACGGCAGCATACAGGAGATGCATATTGACCCACAGAGGAGCACCCTTACCCCGTCCCCAGTCCCGACGCCATCCACCACACTCACCATGTCCCCCCCAAAAATCCACGCTTCACCGAAAGGGAGCTAAGGACCATGGTGGACGAGATCCTGAAGATGGAGCCACAAATATTCGGGTCCGAGGTGCAGCACACACCCATCGTGCGGAAATTGGAGCTGTGGCAGACCACTGTCAACAGGGTGAATGCAGTGGGACACCATCCACGCACCAGGGACGACATCCGGAAGAGATGGAACGACCTGCGGGGGAAGGTCAGGGCCATGGCATCTAGGCACAACATCGCAGTGCAGAAGACTGGGGGAGGACCGCCACCAACACCACCCGACTATACCGACTGGGAGGAGAAGGTCCTCGCCATCCTGCAGCCAGAGGGACTCACTGGAGGAATGGACTCGGGTAAGTCATTTACAATTACCCCATATACAACACATCTGCAATGCATGCACCACCCCACCCCACCCACCTGGATCTACACCCCACCCAGCCATTACCCACCACATCCACCACCCGGCATCACCTACAACCCACTAACAGGCCCACATCACTCCCGCTGTGCACAGCCACCCACCCCCGCACATACCCACAATGGAATAATACCCCCCACCACAATGCAACCCCACGACTGCCACTAAATGCTATGTCAACCTCACAAAGGCACCCTGGAAGGCCACTGAAATTAACACCAGCACAGAATAGCACAGTCCTGTACACCTCCAACCTACATGCATATGTAACAGACATGTGTATGTCCCCCAACAGGCACCACCACCCATGCAACCATAATAGACGGGACAAGGAGTGCCACAGCCCTCCAGGGAGACAGAGGCACCTCACAAGACCTTGGCAAAGGATCCCTGGACACTGATAAGCAGGCAGGCCCCTCACACAGTCCTGGATTCTCACCATGCAGCAGCCCCACCCAGGAAAACACTGTTACCCCTAACACCCAGACAAGACCTGCAGGCCAGGGGAGGCATACCCACACCAGTGTACCCAGGGCACAGACTGGTGGAACACAGCTACAGAGGCCACAGTCTCCCACTCCCAACATGCAGGAAGGCGAGGGCCCCAGTACAAGTGGCTTGTCCAGACCTGTGCAGGGGACACAGGCACAGGGGGCTAGGGCAAGTTCAAGCGTCCCAGTGGGTCAGGGGGGAGGCCACCGGATGGATGCAGCAGCCCAGGACGTTATTGCAGAGGTATTGGGGGCCTACCAGCATACCCAAGACAGGTTGGCACAGATTGTGTCCACCCTGGAGCAAAGTCAGAGGATGCAGCAGCAACAATACCAACAGGCCATGGAGCAGTGGAAAGAGCACAATGCCACAATGGCCACCATTGCTGGAGCCCTGCTTCAGTTGGTAAAAAAACTGTTTGACACCCACTCCAGACAAGAGGCCCCCACAACAGCCCTGGACCACCAGCATCTGATGACCCAAGCAGCAGAAACATCACAGGAAATATCCTCCTAGGAAACACAAAGCCCAACCAGGCCACCCCAAGAAGCTCCACAGCAGGCGCCCAAACATAGTCTTAGGCCAAGATATGGCACTGGAAACCCAGCTAAGAACAAGGCCCCCTCCAACAATTGACTCTGCTACTAATGCAAAGCAACCATCCCACCCATTCACCAACAACACTTAGCTGCTTCGACAAAATGGACCCATCAAAACCATCCAACATGGCTGCCACCAAGCTGGTCTTGAGCCCACCCACCCCTTACTACTCCCATCGCTGTATATAACACAATTCACTCAATTCTACCAATAAAACACATTTTATACCTGTAACACTGTTCCCTGTCTTAAATTGTGAACAAAGTGGAGTATGGATGCAAGTGGCAAAGAACAACTTTATTGTCAATATGTGCTTGATGGTAGTACTGTGTGCCCAAATGTTGGCAAGGAGGGAATGCATATCTTTTTTGTCAGTACCATGCAGAAGTGGTCCATGTATCGCCTATCATGACCAATCCCCCCTATATGACAGAGCACACTGACAGTATTAGTCACTAACCCCAATGACAGCCTTAAGTCCCACACAGTTATTGGAAGTAGAGTTGTATCAGTTGGTTCCGGGAATTGACATCTTCCCCTTCCTCATCCTCACCATCACTCTCCTCACCTCTCTGAGGTAGCTGATCAGGAACTATAGCACCCTCCACCTCCAAAAGGGGAATAGAATGTCTCACTGCCATGTTGTGCAGCATGCAGCAGGCCACCACTATTCTACACACCTTATCAGGCCCATAGGCCAGGGAACCCCCAGATATATGTAGACACCTGAATCTAGCCTTCAGGAGACCTATCGTACGCTCTATGACCCTCCTAGTACGTCCATGGGCCTCATTGTATTTCCTCTCTGCATCCGTGCTGGGATTCCTCACTGATGTCAGGAGCCAAGGCAAGTTTGGATAGCCAGAATCACCTACAAAATGGTTTAATACAGACTCGTCATTGTTATGTCCCTTAGTCAGACAGGCTGGTTTTCTGCAATGTGTCAGTTAGTGACAGGCAAACTTACCTATGATCCACCCTCTGTCCTCTTGTAGTTGTTCCATCTTCTGTGGCACACTACTGTTCCTCAACACAAATGAATCATGGACTGAACCCGGAAACATGGCATTCACATGGGAAATGTACTGGTCTGCAGTACACACCAATTGGATGTTCATGGAGTGAAAGTTCTTCCTGTTTCTGTACACCTGTTCACTCACTCTTGGGGGGATGATGGGTATGTGTGTGCCATTGATGGCACCTATGACATGGGGAATGTTGGCAAAGGCATAGAAGTCAGACTTGAAATGAGCCTGTGGCCAGGAAATGGAGTGCGGAGAGCACCTGCACCTCAGTTGGAATGGCATGCTGATTACGATTTCCCAGAGTTAGTGCAGGATCCAGTAATGCACAAAGGTCCTGAATAGTTGCACGTATGAGTCTGTAAGTGATTATAATCTGACGCTCCACCATGGTCCCCATATCCACAAGTGGTCTGTACATCGATGGTGCCCTTCCTCGCCACAAGGATCGGTACATACGAGGGGTTACAAAAAGGAGTGATGTAGACACATACATAGGCACACTTTTGAACATTTCTGCACTGCATTGTTCATTGTAGTGTCTCTAAAATAACTTCAACCTGACAGATATACATGTACATCACTAGGAGGGAACAGAGTAATTCATGTGTGCTACTATACGGAATGGATAGAGGCTTATGTGGCTAGTAGGCCCTGGATTGTGAGTAGTAGGAAATTCAAGATGCGTAGGTGATGGTAAAATGTCTGCCCACTGTAGATCTGCCTCTTCGTTATGGAAGTGACCTCATACCGCTAGCAGTTGACGTCACAGCGTAAGGCGGTGTTGACCGCTGTTCGCACCCTCATTGGCTAACATGGATGCCAATGGGGAATCCTGGTGTATCATGATCGCTGCCGGCGGTGACGGTGTATACCGCCGCGGAACGTACGCTTGTTCGTCATCGTTTGATCACTTGACTCCCTGATCTTGTGCGGACAGGTACTCCACTCTGTGTACTGCTGTGGCCTACCTCTGGCTATGGATGTGCCACGTGGTGCAGGTGAAAGGGCCCCGGCCTTCACCTAGGAAGAACTGGAGAAGCTAGTGGACGAGGTCCTGCACCTGTACGGCAAACTCTACGGACATCCAGAGGTACAGGTGAGCCTGGGTTTGGGGGGCACTGTGTGTGTAATGGATGGTGTGGATTGCACATATGTGTGCTCCTCTGATCCTGCATGGGCCATGGTGCATGGAATGCTGTGTGCAACTGTCCTGTATGTCTGAGAGTACTGTCAGACAAAAGTTGGACAATTTGCCAGCTGTTACTATCGTGCAAGTGCCTGACCTCTGTGTTCTATTTCTGTGTCGCCCTTCTAGGTCAGCGCCCACCAGAAGAGGGCACATTGGCATGCCATCGCCAAGGAGGTGCGGACCCTGGGGGTCTACAACCGGCTGAGCACCCACTGTCGATAGAGGTGGGAGGACCTGCAGCGCTAAGTGCGAAATGTCAGTGAGGCCCAGCTGGGGAAGTCCACCCAACGTGGAAGGGGTGCCCATCGGGCACTGACCCCCCTCATGCGACGGATCCTGGCGGTGGCGTACCCAGATCTGGATGGGCGCTTGAAGGCTGCACAGCAGTCACAAGGGGGTGAGTACTCATTTCACATACTTCAGTCTGGAAGGATGACTGGGTGTGCAATAGGGCTCATGCTGCTTAGAGCAGGGAATTTGACTAGTGTCCATCTACTGTATGTTCCCCAAAGGGTGTAGGGGTGTCCCTGTCAGGTTTCACCTACCTCAGCTCCAAAACTATTTCAGGGGATGGGTGTAGAGCAGTATTCTGGTCAGTAGTCAGGGGCATGGCCATGGGCATAGTGTACAGTGCTGTTGGGTGTGTTTGCTGGGTGGGTGTATGTCTGGCCATTGTGTATCAGCATTCAGCTATTTACAAGTATCTCTCCTGTTTTGTCTACCCATCCCTGTTCTCTTGTGTTGGTTTGGTACCGCATCACCATCAGGCGAGGGAGCTGAGGCATCGGCAAGTGGGGAGGCAGCGGCCCACGAATCCTCCGAGGCAGAGACAACGGACGCCCAGGGGACCAGTGGGTGGGAGGGCAAGGGGACTTCCACGGGGGAGGCTACTACCACAGGAGGTAGTGACTCTGAGACCTCCTCCGATGGGAGTCCCCTGGCGGTGGCGGACCCTAGTGCACACACCACTACCGTGAGATCTTCCGCCACCCCCATACCATCACCGCCCTCCCTTCTGCTCCCCACCGAGTTGCCTGTGCCCGCCCACCCACAAAGGTGGGCGTCTCCTTCGCCCCAGGCATATCCTCCCCTGCCTCAGTCAGCCCTACTGCCCTCAAAGAGGAGGCTATTGACCTCCTTAGAACCGTCTCTGTAGGGCAGACAACCCTACAATGCCATCGAGGGGCTAGCATCTGAGGGGCAGCAGGCCAATGCCTATCTGGATGGTATTCACGATGGCGTGTCTGTCCTACAGAGATCTTTCCAGGTTCTGGCCTCCTCTCGGACGGCAGCCAGTTTCCCTGGCCATTCCGTCCCCCCTCCAACCTCTTCTACCCCTTCCAGCACCCCACTCCCTTCACCCGTCCAAAGCACACAATCAGACCAGCTGACAGGCACATCAACACACAAGAAGCACACTTCAAAACACAAGCACCACACCTCCCACCACAAGCATTCAAACAGCCAACAGACACCTGCACACACAACAACGTCCACTTCCCCCAATGTGCCTACCTCTTCCGCCTCCCTGTCTGTCCCCTCTACATCCACACCCTCTGTCTTATCCAGGTGACTGGTTGACACCTGTTCGGTATAAGTCCAATAAGGACGCTCAATGAAGGACCACACGCTAATTATAAATACAATTTAGCTTTACTAGAATTGCAGGTAAATGTAGGCATTTAGCACATTAACAATAGTAGAATAAGAATAGCAATGAAAAGCATCTATTTATATATAGGTACACTACAAAGAGCATCTATGCATATATATAAGCAAAGAGTTCATTGACAGATATAAGTTTTCCAAAATGCATCACACTACGATGTTCAGTAAGCAGAATATAAATGAGCTGAATACTTCAGATAAGCTTTGATTCACTGCACACCGAAATGCATGTTTCAATTACTGCAGCAATCTCTCACTACGATGTTCAGGAAGCAAAATATAAATGAACTGAATACTTCAGATAAGCTTTGATTTACTGCACACCAAAATGCATGTTTCAGTTACTGTAGCAGGTTCACACTACGAGGTTTAGAAAGCAAAATATAAACAAGCTGAATACTTCAGGTTATAAACACAGTGCAAGCATAAATAATCAGTCATAATAATAGAGCAGAGAAACAAAGGCCTTTCATCCCTGTGTGGAACTTAACTTAGTCCACGAAATGCTGGGAAGCCCTCTACCGCCTGCTTGGACCTCTCTCCCCCTCAAGCATCACGGTCAGCAAAACAGGGAGGCAGCACTGGGCCATGGCAGCTTTCACAACTCCATCTGCGAGCTTCCAATCCCTCACCCACACTTCAGTGCTTAAATAACTCGAAGCTTGGATTCTATCTCATTCTGGCATTTTCTAGCTATGTTATCAGTACTTAGCTGCTCTGCCCTTCTCCAGCCTTTGTTTTCATTCCATCTTCTCCCTGTACTCTCGTTCTCAAGGTTGAGACGGAGTCTTCTACACAAACAAGCTTGAAAATAATATCATGAACTTTTCCACATTGTTTGGGGGGGGTTTCAGCAGGCATCACACTCATCTACACTGCTCAAGCTAATTAACCCTTTGCGTCACAATGTCTTCCGCACCTTTCCCTATACTGATCACTCCACCCCTTAGATGAGCGTGATGCATGCTGAAACGGATATCATTTACTTTGACATTCCGCTAGCTAGGTTTCTAATAATACTGGTCAGCGTTATTCTAAGCGCCTGCATCTTTAGTATAAAGCTGTTTTGTGCATACATATAGTCTACATAGTATAGTCATTAGCGTAACATAAACAATCAATAACCAAATTCGCTGTTGTAACACTATATTTAGCGTCTTCATAGCTCCTAGTGCCCCGCCTAAGAAGATGTCATACCAATGATGCTCAGTTATTTGCTGGATGCATGAAGCAGTGTACATAAGCTGTTTAGCGTTTATGGTCATCAGTATGGCTGTATCCTTGGTGTATTTAGCTGCCATATCAAATTTAGTAAAGGTAACTTGTGCGTAGTGCCTGATTGCCTCTAATCTGGGTAGCTTAACAACAAGCGAGATGTTCCACTCTAACTGTGCACGCATTTGCGTCTGTAATGTGGTTATGGTGAACCTAGTCGGTCGGTACAAGATGTGAGTGCTTATGTCAATAATGCTGGTAATATTACGCATACACATTACTTGCTCTCCGGTGGTTTGTATAAATCCGTTAATAAGTAAGGGATGATTAATGACATAACATATACTGTCTGTCCCTATCTGATATAAGTCTATGCCATTTAATAGGATAAGGTAACCATTCACATCCTCCCGCTATTGTGTGAAGACATGGATCTAGCACCCGTCCAGTGTGGGTACATACCCACCCCTTAGACCAATCTGCACATCTAGTGGGATCTGCAGTGTGATTTGTTTAATCAATCTACTTTTTGTCAGTGTGAGGTATCCACCATTGTTTCACTTATCACTACGGGAAGCAATATAAAGGGGCACCATATGTCAGGAGGAAGATCACTTCTTACTATATCAAAAAGAGCATAACACATTTCTTCCTCACCGTGGAACTGTATGGGCTTTACCCATATTTCTTCAGGCAAATGCAATTGTTGTCTCCAATATTCACCCTGAGGCTGTCCCCATTCTGCGTTAAAGTCTGCATACTGTAGATTAACAATGCTTTGCCATAGTATGCACTGGATGCCCTTGGACACTGCTTGTGTGTTTTAAAAGCTTCTTTTTTTCCCCGAATTGTTCATAAGTGAAATTATGCCATTGCCAATCGCGATGCAACCGACGCAGGACTTTCCATACTTCTTGTGAGTGTGTGGGCCCCCATTGAGAAATTACTTTTATGGCCTCTCCTGTACTATATCCTGTAGAAGATAGCTTATTCCTAATGGCTTCAACATCAAAAGAATTCAGGGCCCCTACCCCGATTCCGGTGGCCCCAACTATCAAGGACCCTAGATCTCTTCTATTGCATATCTTTGGCAAGGGCCATAACTGTGGTGCCCATGGTGCACATAATGGATCATACTTTGATACATTCCCCTTGACAATATTTATCTGTAACACAATATGATTAATTATGCTTGCATGCAGAACTTGCTTACATCCTATTCTATATCGCACTATAGAAACGTTGCTTAAGTTGTTAACCATGCCTCTTTCTGTTACATAAGACATGAAGGCTGGTGTTCTATTGTTCATTGAAACAACCACCATGTGTCCTGGTATCACAATATTTACTTATCATGTTTAGCATATAAATCAAAGCCTGTACTGTTGCTGGCGTCCCCTTCACCTTGTTCAGTCCGTTGGCATGTCGGATTTACTGTCCAGTTTCCTTCCAGGTCACAGCTTTGACAGCCATCCACTTGCCTCCAGGTACCTCCACGTTGCAAAGTGAAACATTTCCCTGGTCATCAGTTACATTAGTGGCTTGAGGTGCACAAGTGACATGAAGGACTATATTCGGTCGGACTCATACACTTTTTCCAGTTATAATCATGAACCACGTCATCAATGCAGATGTTATCATTTACGACCGTGGGGTAAGTCTCACTGCAAGTACAAATACAGGTACATTTTAGTTCTTTAAAAGGATAATAAATGTACTCCCCACCCCTTGACTCAATATCTCTCCTGCCTCTGGCATCGTTTTTCCTGGATAGTTCACTCATACTTTTCTTCTTGTGCTTCCAAATCCTCCCTCACCTCTCTGGGTATTATCGGGGGGGCAGATCTTTCTTCAATGTGTGGGGTGTACGCTTGTTCATAAATCAATTGTGCAAGTCTGTCATGTGCTGATAACTTTTTCAGCTGTTCTTTTAACAATCCGTTATATCTCTCAATCATGCCTACAGCTTGTGGATAATAACTAAGGTGCAAAATCCACCAAATTCCCTGTTCCTGCACCTAGCCTGGCACTGTATTCCCTGAAAAGTGTGTGTCCCTATCTGTTTGGATCTCATCAGGTGCCCCATAATGTTTTATCAGGTAGTTTAGCCCTCACAAAGGGGACTTTTGGTCTGCAGACTTACAGGGCATACCCAACATAAGGCCAGAGTAGGTGTCCACCGTAGTCAATACGTAGCTTTTTCCTTCTTCATTTGGTAGTGGCCCGATATAGTCTGATTGCCACACCGTAGTAGCTGCAGTTCTTCTTCTGATATGGCCGCTAGGCTTCTTTTGCAGGGGCATTTGTCTAATCTGGTTGCATATGGGGCCCTCATTTACTGCTTGTTGCACTTGTTCTTTAGTAACTGGAATTTGTCGTTGCTGTACCCATGCATAAGTGCTATTCTCTCCTAAATGTCCGGATGTTGCATGGGCCATGTTTGCTAAAGCAGCTTCATCTTCCTCCTTGATGACCACCGTTCACGTTTTGGCCATTTGATCTGCGGTGTTGTTGAATAGAGATGCAAGTGAGGTATCCGATGGGCAATGGGCATCCACATATCCCACATAGATTTGACATTTTTGCCCTTTCTTCCACATCTCTTCCCATAGCTGCTCGCCTCCCCAAATGGGGGTGCCTTTGATTTTCCATCCATCCTTGCACCAAGTCGGGGCCCAGCTTACTAGTCCTTGGTAAGTGGCCCGACTGTCAGTGTACACAAATATTTTCTCTCTGATGGGGGCTTGTTCGATCACTGCTGCTACCCCCTGCAGTTCTGCAAGCTGGCTTGATTCATTATCCCCTTCTCGCAGCAACATCGTTTCTGTAGCAGGCTGGAATGCGACTGTTTGCCATTGTCTTTTTCCTTGATAGTACCGGGCGGTACCATCTGTGAACCATGCATTTTGCTGTTCTTCTTCGGTAAGTCGTTCAAAAGGCGGGGCTGTCTTAAATGGTGAGGATTCCATTTCAGAGGGCTCTGGCGCAGGGGCCATTGCCTGCAAGTCCACTGCCCCTAGCTTATCTTCTTGTAACTTCGACACTCCTGCTGGTCCTGGTTTTGCCCTCTGCTGCAGATACCATTTCCACTTCACGATGGCAAACTTCTGCGCTCTGCCTACTTTATTGCCAACCCCTCCTTCTCTTGTCCAACCTAGTAAGGGGACCCATGTTTTTAAGGTGACCGGTCGATCATCAGTTATGCGTTCTATTTCCACTAAGGCCCAATCTTGTGGCACCCTCTTTTTTCCCTGCCTCTGCCATAGGCTCCACAACACTACATCATCTACATCATCCTGTACTATCATTTCCAGCTCAAACGGGTCGCCTTCTGTGATGGGACCTAACGTAAAAGGATTCTGTAATGCGTCTTTTACTCCAGTGTCCCACAATCTCACCAACCATTTAAACAAAGGCTCTGCAGGCATCTGCCTAAACATACGGGTTTGTTCCAACAACTCACTCTGCGTATAATCTCCTACCAAACGAGAATTCTGTATTTGCCCACCATTCACTCCCTTTTCGCCTTTAATTTCACCTACACGTCCTTCTCCACTTTCAACTCCACCTAGTTCTGTTACACGTACTTCCACTTCATCCTCCCAAGTATGTGGATCCCAATTTTCTTTGCGTACCAATGCACTCACTTGCACAGTTGAGGGTATTTTAGGCTTCTGCCTACTCTTCTGTTTGCGTACCAGTGCCCTCACTTGCACAGTTGAGGGCATTTTAGGCTTCTGCCTACTCTTCTGTTTGCGTACCAGTGCCCTCACTTGCACAGTTGAGGGCATTTTAGTCTTCTGCCTACTCTTCTGTTTTGCTACTCGTACTGCTAATGCGGTGCACCTTGCCTCCATTTGATCACCCTGAGTCACTGCACTTTCTATGGTCTCTTTCATAAGTAACTGCCTTTCCTGCAAGGCTGCAACCTCATCCGCAGTTTTCTTATCTCTGCATCTTGTGTTAATGTTTTCCTGTATACCGTACGGAGCGCAGACAGGAAAAGCCATCCCACTTGCCCTGCCGCTTTCAGCTCCAGCTTCGCCCCTCTTAGTTTCACACTCTCGACCGCATCTTCCACTAAGAGAGGAGTCACTTTCTCATCTAATGCCTCCCATAACACCGGCGCTGCCCACCGGTTCAGGAGTCCTGCCACACCAGAGAACGGGTCAGTTGCTAACCACCCGGGTATGGATCTGGCTTCTGCCCCATACTGCCTTCCGCTCTCTGCCTCACTTTTCTTACGTCCCCAAAGAGGCATTATTGACTTATGCCCCACTTCTGGTACCAAAATGTCTTATCCAGGTGACTGGTTGACACCTGTTCTGTATAAGTCAATAAGGATGCTCAATGAAGGACCACACGCCAATTATAAATACAATTTAGCTTTACTAGAATTGCAGGTAAATGTAGGCATTTAGCACATTAACAATAGTAGAATAAGAATAGCAATGAAAAGCATCTATTTATATATAAGTACACTACAAAGAGCATCTATGCATATATATAAGCAAAGAGTTCATTGACAGATATAAGTTTTCCAAAATGCATCACACTACGATGTTCAGTAAGCAGAATATAAATGAGTTGAATACTTCAGATAAGCTTTGATTCACTGCACACCGAAATGCATGTTTCAATTACTGCAGCAGGCTCTCACTACGATGTTCAGGAAGCAAAATATAAACAAACTGAATACTTCAGATAAGCTTTGATTTACTGCACACCAAAATGCATGTTTCAGTTACTGTAGCAGGTTCACACTACGAGGTTTAGAAAGCAAAATATAAACGAGCTGAATACTTCAGGTTATAAACACAGTGCAAGCATAAATAATCAGTCATAATAATAGAGCAGAGAAACAAAGGCCTTTTATCCCTGTGTGGAACTTGACTTAGTCCACGAAATGCTGGGAAGCCCTCTACCGCCTGCTTGGACATCTCTCCCCCTCAAGCATCACGGTCAGCAAAACAGGGAGACAGCGCTGGGCCATGGCAGCTTTCACAACTCCATCTGCGAGCTTCCAATCCCTCACCCACACTTCAGTGCTTAAATAACTCGAAGCTTGGATTCTATCTCATTCAGGCATTCTCTAGCTATGATATAAGTACTTGGCTGCTCTGCCCTTCTCCAGCCTTTGTTTTCATTCCATCTTCTCCCTGTACTCTCGTTCTCAAGGTTGAGACGGAGTCTTCTACACAAACAAGCTTGAAAATAATATCATGAACTTTTCCAAGTTGTTTGGGGGGGGGTTTCAGCAGGCATCACACTCACCTACACTGCTCAAGCTAATTAACCCTTTGCGTCACAATGTCTTCCGCACCTTTCCCTATACTGATCCACCTCATACAGTGCACCTTCACTCACTGTTACTGCTCCTCTTCCTGCACTCACCACAATAGCAGACAGCCATACATGCACCCATACACCACACCTGCACTCACCACCTCTACTGTAGTTGACACATGCAGCACACTCACCACACTTGCAGATACCCACCCAACATACATCCACACTAGCTGTCTGTCTTCTCCCACTGTGTCCACCCCCACCTCCCAAGACACACAAACGCACCAAGACACCCACCCATCAGACACCCACCAAACGACAGCATACTGAACAGTCACCTGCACCCACTACACGCACACCTACACCCCATACATCAACTCTCTCTGCCTCCACTCCCACGCCCTCATCCACGCCCACCCCAATTGCTCCCAAAAAATGTTTCCTCTCCCGTGCTGACCTCTTCCAACCCACTGGCCCACCCCGTCTTGTTCCTAAATGTGCCCACCTCCTTGCCCTTTCCGCTACTTCCACATCACAGCCCACCCCGGTCCACCTTTCCCATTCCTGTGCCCCTTCCCCAGTGAAGAAGATGGCCCGGTCAGAGCCTAGGGCATCCACCTCCATCCGAACCAAACAGCCCCCAACCCCTTCAAAGGAGAAGCCCACCCACCCTCCACAAGAAAGTCAAAGTCCCAACCCTGTCAAAAAAATCGCCACCCCCACCCCCACCACCCCCTGCTTCCCTTCCGTGAGGTGCCTGGATCCCCATATGGTGCCCCGTTCTGTGGAGTACCCAGCACTTGTGGGAGTCAGGTGTGGCCCGTTGTGGCCCATGACAATCTGGATTTTAAGGACTGGCCATTGGCCCTGTTTGCACTGTTTGGCTCAGTGAGCTTCTCATTAAAGTTTCTGTGTGGCCTGTGTTTGGGCTGCACGCAGTTACACCCTGGTGTTTGTTTTGATTTTTTATGGGTGTGGGGCTATTGTATATACTATGATGAAGTTGCATTAGCCTTCGGTCGGGTACGTACCTCTTGGTGTGGGGTGTATGACTTGTGCTGCTGTGAAGGGTTGGGGAGGCATTGCAGAGTGGGTGGGTATTTAACTGTGCCCTTTCCTCCCTTGTGTCGTAGGTTGCGGTACTTACCGTTGTCGTCTTCGTCGGCGGTCTCTGTCGTGTAGGTATATGGCAAGGAGCAGGCTGGCATGATCAGCAGCTCTCTGTCCATGGCTGCCGCTGCACGTTCTGTGGAACTCCGGTGGTGTTTCCTTATAGTTGGTTCATTTCTGCCTGGCTTTGTGTGGTGGTGGTTCCTGCCCCGGAACTGGCGGCGGAATGGTGGTTCATAATTTGATGAGCGGGTTGGGCCTGTCCGAAGGCCTGTGGGCAGACTCTGCCGTCGTCGTCGGGACTCCTTTCCTGGCGGTGGGTGGTTCGAGGGATGAGTGTGTTTCGTTTGGATCATTATTTGGCGGTCCGGACCGCTCCTCTGTTGGCGGTTTCTACCGCCGGTGGAGCGGAATAGGGCCTATGTGTCCCATGATTCACTGAGGGCGAGGAGGAGGCCCTTTACTCTACCAACACCTGGCCTGCTTTAATAGTTCTATATAGTGCACAGGCACCTCATGCTGCGAGGGAACCAGAACTCTGTTGTTGGGATTGGGGACTACATTACCCATGGTGCACTTAGGGCGAGAAGGAGGCCTTTTGCTCTACCAACACCTCGCCTGCTTTAATAGCTCTGTATAGTGCGCAGGCAATCAATCAATCATGTATTGTAGAGCGCACTACTCACCCATGGAGTCTGAAGGCACTGAGAGGTATGTCTTCAGAGATCAGTTGAAGAGCCAGGTCTTGATGTCCTTCCTGAACTGAGGCAGCGATGACGACTGTCTGAGGTGAAGAAATAAGGTATTCCAACCGTTTGCTGCCAGGTATGAAAAAGATTTTCCTCCAGCCGAAGACTTCTTTATGGAGGCTGCGTTGGCGAGCGACTGCTGGGACGAGTGGAGTGGGGTACCAGGTGATGCAGTAGTTGGGAAAGCTAGGTCAACTGTTGTGGAGGGCTCTGTAGGCGTGTATGAGGAGTTTGAAGTTGATCCTCTTCTCGACAGTGAGCCAGTGGAGGTTTTTCAGGTGTTCTGTCATGTGTTCTTGACGGGGGATGTCTAGGATAAGTCTGGCAGCAGCTTTCTGCATTTGTTGCAGCTTGTTCAGGTTCTTCTTGGAAGTTCCAGCATAGAGGGCATTGCCGTAGTCTAGTCTGCTCGTGATTAGTGCATGTGTCACGGTTTTCCAGCAGTTGGTTGGTATCCATCTGAAGATCTTCTGTAGGAGTTGGAGGGTGTGGAAGCAGGTGGAGGTGACAGAGTTGATCTGCCTGGTCATGGTAAGCATTGAGTCGAGGATGACGCTGAGGTTTTGCGCATGGTCAGTAGGGGTGGAGAGGCCTGCTGAGTGTAGAGGCCACCAGGAGTCATCCCAGGCTGATAGGGAGGGTACCAGGATGAGGATCTCTGTTTTGTCAGAGTTCAGCTTGAGGCAGCTCTCCCTCATCCAGGTGGCGATTGATTCCATCCCGTCCCTGAAATTCTTCTGGCTGTTGAGGAGTTCTTGGTCAGGGAGATGATAGCTGGATGTCATCAGCGTAGGAGACGATATTCATACCGTAGTACTTGACGATGGGGATGAGTGGGATCATGTAGATGTTGAACAGCGTGGGCTCAGCGATGATGGGGTACTCCACAGCTGATGTAGATGGGTTCTGAAGGGTGTGGTGGGAGCCTAACTTTCTGTGTTCTTCCTGTCAGGAAGGAGTGTATCCATCGGAGGGCCTTGCCGCGTATGCCTTCTGCATGGAGTCTGGCGCATAGTGTGCGGTGAGACACTGTATGGAAGGCACCTCTTGCTGCGAGGGAACAAGAACACTGTTGTTGAGATTGGGGACTACATGTCCCATGCAGCACTGAGGGCGAGGAGGAGGCCCTTTGCTCTACCAACACCTGGCCTCAGGGCCGGCTTTAGTGCTGGTGGCACCCTGTACAACAGTCTTTTTTGGCACTCCCCACCTCATGACTAGCTCTTGGATTCCCTCACTACCACCCCGCAAATGTGCCCCTCATCTCTTCATAGCCCCCCTTTCACATACATTCATTTGTTCTAAAGTGCTTGTAAAGGCTGGCTTTACTAATTCACTCAACTATCTACAGAGAATACAGATCTGATCTTTGCAGCAGGCATATTAACCCTCCACACTACATTATAACGAGTCAAAAGAAGTATCTTGACATTTTAATCGTTCTCTGAAGGCTGGAAGTACAAGGAACTTTTCTGTAGTTGCTTTTAAATTGTAAGTTACGCAAGTCATTGCTAAACACAGCGTTCCCCTGAGGTCAGCTTCCCTAATCCAGGTGAGCACCCGGTGCCGCCGCACTGCTCACACCGCCCTAAAGCCGGCTCTGCCTGGACTGCATCAATAGTGCTATATAGCACAGAAACACTTCCTGCTGCTTGGGACGTGCACGGTCTGTGCCTGGGCCAAGGGCAGAGTCATCCTACACGCGTCAGCGACAGAAACAGGGCCGGACTGGCCGTAGCGGGCATCTGGCTTTTTCCCAGTGGGCTGGAAGGGTGGGGGCCAGTTTTGTTACTGGGGGCCAGTTTTGCAGCAGTGCTGCAATATCAGCCCCCATGAACAAAAGAACAACAGCAGCAGTGCTTATTCTTCCCAACGTAACCTACCACCCCCGACCAGGGGGCTGGTCTGAAAAAATTGCCAGAACTGCTTTGGGTTCCCAGCCTGGGCCAGGACTGAAAGTGCCAGGGCAGGGGCACCTCTTTGGTCTTGCGATTGGATGCCGCTTGTCTGAAGCTGTGAGAGCTCCCATTCAATCTGTATGTTCCTGCTGCAGATGTTTTCACGTCCGTATCAATCATGTGGCCCACCTGCTAGATACTTTTCTGTGTTGGAGCCATGGAGGAGGTGGCACGCTACAGCCAATAGTTTTCTTAACCTCTCTAGCTTTTCAGGACCTTGTTTCCTGTGGTCAGAGCTATGGCCAGAAAAAGGCTAAACTTGCAGCATTTTAGGCAGCGACTGCTGTGTGGGGACTTTGGCTTGAGGTGTTTTTGGAACCTTGACAAGCACGCTCCCTTGGAGCTCCACCGTGCCTTTCTTCGCCTGACTGAAGTGGCGTTCCCTTTTAATCGTCCATTTGATCTTTTGAGTTTCCTGTGCCTCTGTGGGACTTCTAAGACTGCTGCACTTCTCTGATTAGTTACAGACACTGAGAACTGGGGCTATTGTGTTCTGGGATTGTCTGTACTTTAATTATCACTGGGGGCAGTGCTTAATGTGTGTTTTTATCTGGTGGTGCTATTGGTCGGGCTTTTTCACTTGGAACTGAGAGTTTGCTCTTTTCCTGTTTCACTTTACTACTGTCTCTATCTGAAGGCCATGCCTAAAGCCTCCCTGCTTGCCCATTTTCCAGCTTTGGCCCACACAGGAGGCATAGGTATGGGAAAGTGTAAAGCAAGAGACATATTTTCAGGGAAGAAGAACAAAAGCTCTAAGCTTACTTTAACAGCTACATCGATCAGGCCCCAAAGCACAACAACACTTGAGGACACAGATACTTTAATTGAAGAGGTCAAAACACTATTGGGCGGGGATAATGCAAATGGTCAAGGCCAAGGTAAAGCACCTGATACAGTAGCTCATATGTTCTCCAGTCAAAAGAAATCTAAATCCCTGGGCTCAGGTGCTAAGCATTTTGTTGATGTTGCCCAACATCAGTTGGGCTGATGATTGCTACTAATTCACACATCACTGACACTACCACGTCTAGACAGGACACAGCGCCACTGACCCCCCTACCTATATGCATATATAGATTTCCCGTTCTTGCGGTGTCACCCCTAACCACTGGTGCAGAGGAGGGCCATGAGGGGGTGAATGGTGGGTTTGAACCATGCACTCAGCCTATTTTAGACAAAGAAGTAGCGCTGAGCAACTCTAATATTTATATTCATTGTACCATCACCTTGATCAGGAAGCTTCAGGCCAAGGTAATAGACCTAAGAACACACCTGGCAACACTATCAGTTGAGTTAGGGGATTTGAGATCTTCAGCATACCCATCTAGGAATAAATACCCTCCACATGCCTTACCGTCCACCTATGTGGCTTTAATTGACGAGAAAAACAAGCAAAAGAACAACAGTGTAAAGCTTCATCACAAGACATGGCACACCCATCCTTCTACCCTTGATTAACATACTTGTTAAGCTGCTGCCTGAGAACCCTTTTCTCACACCTGACCCTAGGGGATCAGCTATGACCATTGGCAAACTCAGAAAAAATGTTTCCCCTACCAGGGCCCAATTAAGGGCTGCACATCAGGGAGGGAGGCGGTGGCACAGTTGGGAAGCCCGGGCAATGCCTATAAGAATAAAGGTACCTAAGATGGCCCCGGGAGTGCATGAGCATTCTTTAATAAATAAGGGCCAGATGTAGCAAATTTAAAATTTGCGAGGTGCAAAGTGCGAGTCCATGCGACTCGCACTTTGCACCTTGCAAATTGGTATGCAGTACGGTGTCTCAGACACCGACTGCAACTCGCTATGGGGTCGCAATGACCCACCTCATGAATATTCATGAGGTGGGTCGCAAATTGCGGCCCCATAGCGAGTATAGGCACTCGCAAACATGTAGGCCTGCTGTCGTCAGCAGACCTCCATGTTCGTGACTGCTTTTAAATAAAGCAGTTTTTTTTTTTTTTAAGTGTAGCCCGTTTTCCTTACAGGAAAACGAGCTGCACTTAAAAAAGAACCGAAACCTTTAGTTTCGGTATTTTTTCAGGGCAGGGAGTGGTCCCTTGGACCATCCCTGCCCTGAAAAAATATTTGTGGGTCCAGTCACAAAGTGGAAGGGGTCCCATGGGGACCCCTTCCAATTTGCGAGTGGGTTACCATCCACTTCAAGTGAATGGTAACTGCGATGCCATTTGCGACCGCGTATGCGGTCGCAAATGGTATTGCATACCACTCTGACTCGCAAATAGGAAGGGAACACCCCTTCCTATTTGCGAGTCGGAAATGCATATTGCGAGTCGGTACCGACTCGCAATATGCATTTCTGCATAGCAAAGAGGTATTTGCACCTCGCAAACGGCGATTTTCGCCGTTTGCGACGTGCAAATACTTTGCTACATCTGGCCCCAAGTGTATATATCAAATAAGGTCAATGCACAATTGCTATTCTATTATTTGATTGCCCCACCTACCAACTACTTGTGTGCTAGCTGACTAGTTTTAGCCAACCTGCCACCAGAGATGAGTTCCTGACCCCAAGGGGTGAGAGCCCATGCTCTTGGGTAATCAGGAACAAAGCCTGCTCTGGCAGGGTTGGTACACACTCCACCCAACAGGATGATCTGCAAATTAGCATTTCCAAGGCAGGGAGCTTCAAAGAGCCCACCGCCTTTGGTATGCGAATCTGGCTTCGCTCAAGGGTTGGCGGGATGCCAACCACCCTGACCATTTGGTACCTGGACAGGTGGAAAAATTTGCAATGCAGGAGGTGTGTTGCTTTTGCAGGTTGGACACACCTCTAGGGTGACCAGCCTGAAGTTAGGAATTCCACCATCTTGTGTGAGGTAGAATTAGCAATTCTGGGACAGTGTGATGCCCATTCCCCAAAGGCAGTGGTCACCTAGGGGGCGTAGGAACCCCAAGGGGGAAGTAGCCCATTGGCTACTACACCTCACTCCCCTTAACGTAATATATGTCAATGAAAATAATTTCCCCTAACTCTACAGAGTTTGATTAACTGCCTTATGTCTTCCTCTAAATTACAAAAAAGAGTAATGTAGATTTCATATTAAAACACAGAAGAAAACAAAGCGTGTAGTATATGCTTCCTTTTTATTTTGCAAGGGCTTTGATTAACCAATAATATTATGTTTCATCATCGTTATGTACAGCGGTATCCCGAGGCCCAATATATCACAAGGGTTTTGTTCCTTTTTACTTAGAAAGTATTGAACAAATTCAGGTCACGTGACAAAAGGGACCCCTTCCACATCGTAATCTATATTCTTGTCAACTTTCATGTAAATGCATTCAGCTATTTTGTTGGTATGTCTGTCTTAGAAGTCTATGAAAAATAATTGGTGGTAAAACCTGTTTTGGGAACTCTCTTTTTTCTTTGCATCTCCTTAACTAATCACCATGAAGCTTTGCATCATGAGACAATGGAGAAAAAAAGAATAGGTCTGCAAAGTTTCCTGGAGATTCAGCAAACAGTGACTACGCTATTATCAAGCAAAAATCTGAGGAATTCCTATCTCTGGGATTCCTAACTATAAATATGAAGTGGACACTGCCATCCTGTAATACCATTTATAATAACACTTATAATATTGCAACTCACATCATTTGTTAGAACACAGTGCGTGGTAAAGTGGTGAATTATAGTTAATGTAGTTGAACAACCGACTTCAATATATTGTGTATGGAGATGCGCAAGTTAAAATAATGTGAAGGTGTTGAGAAAATTATATATTAATTAAAGATATACGTTTAGAATTTATAATTTTTGTGTAGTTTAAGTTTGATTTGTATCTAAAGAATAAATAAAGTTATAGTAGTTTAAGGTGGTGTGTAAATTATAAATATAAGGTATAACTATAACTTTACAGTTTGAAATCTTTGTGTAGTTTACATTTGCTTTGTATACAAAGAATTAATGAAGTGTTCCTAACTATAACAAAGCTTTAACCTTTTTTTTCATTAAATGTACATTTTTATTTTAATGAAACTGTATTTTAAAGTGTATAGTTGCGGTTCGTTGAGTGGAATGTTGGTAAGTGGAGTGTCTCGTGAAAGACAGTGTTATACACTGTAGTGTCGCAGAAGGGAGTGTTGTATAGTGGAGTCGAGGGGAGTGTGGTAAAGTGGAGTGGTGTAGAGTGGAGTAGCTTAGAGTGTAGTGTGGTACAGATGAGTGGCATACAGTTGAATAGCGTAAAGTTGAGTGGTGCAGAGTGTAGGTATGTCCCGTTTTTCTTCTTCTGCAGTTGTGGTAAGAGTTTCCCTTCTTGACTCAGGTAAGTACAATTTTCTTTTCTTTTTTGTATATTAACAATGCTTCTCCGTCTCAAGGGACCCGCTCTAGCAGTCTCGTTTATAGTACAGTTGGACTATTTTATAAAGCAGACAAGACCAATTTATGCGTTTAATACGATTGTTGAGCAACTGCAGGCTTCAGTAAACTAAGGTGTCTGTTCTTCTAATGGCGGCTCTAACATGAAGATGCCTATAGGAACCAGCCACAGAGTAACTGGTTGGCTTGTTGCTCTGGTAGCGTTATGAGGCAGTATGGAGAAACCCCATCAACCTATGAAACCCCATGGATGCTGCAGAAGCAGCTCCTTCCATTGAGCCTTTCTCAGCACCCTCTAGCATGGCATCACTGCAGAAAATGATAGCAGCTGCTATTCAGGCACATCAAGCGAAAGTAATTCCTCCACCATGTAAAGCTCCTCTGTTGGATACTGGGGTTGTGTCTGATGTATACCCTGACATTGAGGAGGCGAGGGTCAGAACTAACTCATCTTCTTCAATATCTTAGAAGCATTATCAGATTTGACTCCCCACCAACCCCCTACCCCAGTGTGGCGAAAGGGAAAGAGGACTTTTTCTTACATTTTCAAAGGTGGAACCAGAAACATCACCCCTCTATAATGCTGTATGAAGGGTTATCACCCATGAATGGAAAGGGGCACACAAAACATCCTTTCCTGATGAAAAGTTATCCGCTGAAAAATATCTCAGAATAATTTCTACCAAGAGTTAAATTTGATCACCTGATGGCTGTTTATTAAGTCAAGGGACAGTGATAGCAGAAGGCGCTCTACCCACAGAACTTGTTGACAGGACAGTGGAGGGAGCTGTCAAAGGGGCATACACTGCTTTGAGCGTTGTTATCAGAGCAAATGTATACACAACGTACACAATTCAGTCACTTTTGAAAGACTTTCACTCCTTGGCTGACCAGATACAGGAGGGAGTAGGTTTCTCTTCGACCTTGGCTATGATGGAGCAACACTTCCTTTTTTAGTGGATGATTCCTTTGACAATTTAAGTGCATCACCTTTGGCCTCAGAAGCCCCTATTGCAGCAGGCCACAGGGGATGAGTTCCTGGAAAGCAGACTCAGCTCAGAAATATTTTCTCATGAAACTCTCCTTTTCTGATTTTACATCTTTGGTCACAAATTTGAGTAGATGGTGAAGAAAACTCATGGCACCAATTTGTTACTTTTCCAAGGGGAAAGGTTTTAGGGACACACATGCTTTTGGTCCAGGATCCTCAAGATCTATGAATCATCCCTTTCACAACACAGGCATGCCTGCCGGAGATAAGTCCCCGTTCCAACCCTCTAGCAACACCTTCGCTTCAGCAACAGTGGCATCACACACTCCCAAAGCATGACTGTGCTGGAAAATGTCCAGTGGGAGGTCACCTTCTGCATTTCCAAGACATTTGGCAGAACAGTTACAGATGCCTGAGTTCAAGAGGTAGTCTTGCAAGACTACAAAATCAATTTTGTCCATCATCCTCCCCATCATTTTCAGCAAACACTACTTCCAAGGGACCCGATTCAATTGTGTGCCTAATTGGAGGGAATTCATTTGCTGTTATCCAAGCCCCCTGTTTCTCAGGTGGGATGTTTTCTAGGGTATTATGCAATTATCTTTTTTAGCCCAGAAAACGTCAGGGGAATTCTGTCTAGTCCTGGACTAAAAGGGAGTGAATCTCTTCATTTCTCACAGACCACTCAAAGTGATATTGCTTCAGGTAATTTTGCCACTCCTGAAGAAAGGAGATTTACCTGCATTACTGGACTTGGTGAACATGTTTGCATGTGCTTATCCATTCATTTTGCCAGCAGTTTCTTTGATCTACGGTCATGAGGAAGCACTACCAATTCCAAGTTCTTCCCCTCGGATAGCTTCAACACCAAGAGGCTTTATGAAGCTGCTAACCCCTCTGGTGGGTACTTCAAGGGAATTCAGGTATAGCCATACCTTCTTGACTGGCTAATAGCCTCTTCCTCTTTCTTCAAGGCCGAACAAAGACTTCAATCAAGTATGTTGTTGACTTCGAGACCAGAGATTCCTTCTGAATGTAAAGAAGTCTCACTTTTCTCTGTCTCAACACCTCCAATTCATTATAGCTCTGTTGTGCACAGACATCAGACGTATCTTTCTTTCAGAGGAGAGGCAGATGAAATTACAAGTCCATTTACGACACCTTCTTTGCAAGACCCAGGAATCAGCAAGGTTGTGGTTGAGAAGTCAGCGGGAGATGGCTTTTACCCTGTCCATTCTTCCTTGGACTCGACTTCACCTTTATCCTCTGGTATATCACCTGTTCAGTTTTGGTCTCCGTCCTCCCAGAATTAGGGCACATTCATACCTGTCACACTGGAGATTTTCCAGGCTTATCAGTGGTGGTTGATACTGGAACATCTCAACTGGTGAATCTCTTTAACTCCTTCTCAGTTGGTTACAGTAACAATGGATGCAAGCAAAATAAGTTGGGGGTGGGGGGGTATTTGTGGGTCACTTTCAGCCCAGGGCAAATGAATCAAGAATATAATTCTCACCTTTCCAGTTGGAAGGAGCTCTTTGCTATTCAAAGGGCTCTTCTATCCTTCCAGACTTCGCTTCAGCTTTAGGAAATATATTGACAGACAATCAGGTGGTTAGATCATATCTCAACCGTCAGGGAGGAATGCGTCTGTTTCTCCGTTTCTTGTAGAATATGTCTGTGCACAGATGAGAATCTCCTCTCTCTGTCAGAAGTATATCTTCTTGGACGGAGAATGGGCCTGCAGACCAGTTCAGCAGGACATTTCCATCATCAATATCCCTCTGATTCTGCCCTTGCTTGTTCAGGATAATCACAAAACGATTCGGGATGCCTTAGCTCCACCTTTTTGCCACCCAAAAAAATACTCTGCTCCTAAACGTTTGCAGCATGGTACTGCAGTCCAGCATGGTACTGCAGTCAAACTCATCCTGAAGTTGGTCTGGAAAAGCCAAGCAGACAAGGCAGAGGTTCTCCTAGTGGCTCCAACATGGATGAGAAGACCATGGTTTCCATTTCTGCTTCGGATGACAACACATATGTTGTTCCTCATTCACTCATCTGCTCTGAGCCAGCCTCTCCTAATAGATTATCTTTGGATATTGAATCTTGGGGTATGGCACCCTGAAAGGAGTTCCTTAGTGGTACAGGGTTGTTCCTTGGAAGTGGCAGAATCTATCCAACAATCCAGAAGACCTTCTGCTCCTGGGTCTTATTCCCATAATTTGAGGTCTGGTGTAGTAAATATGACCCTTCCCTTTCTTATTGTGACCCAGTCAGGTTGTTAGATGTTTTAGGGCTGGTATCCTTTTGGGATTAGCCCCTGAAGAAGAGGGCCTACCAGGTAGGGACCCATGGAAGTTGATCAAAGCTCACAGAAGCACTCAGATCAGCAGCTGAGCACGGAGCAGAAGGCTCTCTGAGACCAGACGAGGAGACGCAGAAGTCTCTTATAGTGAAAAGTATCAATCCACAAGCACTAACCTGAAAAGTGCTGTTGGCTGTTTTTTGTGGCCACTCTGCTACTGGGGTGGGACTACATCCACTAGCAGCCACAAAGGAACTCGCAGCCAGGAGAAGGGGACTCCAGCCAACTTGCGCTCATAAGCACCCAGTGTGTCCTTCAGAGTGGGTGTTGTTTGTGGCTGTGATACTGCTGTGGTGGGACTACACCTCCAGCAGCCACCAACAAGATCACAGCCAGGAGGAGGGGACGCCAAAAAACCTTGAGCACATAAGCGCCCAGTGTGTCCCGCAGCGCACACCTGGGAACATACCCGAGCATACCCGAGCGAAGACTGGGCCAAGAGCAGGCCTGTCTACCAATGTCTGAGCCCGGAGGAGGATGGGATGGGTCCACTCTCTTCATCTCTTGGTTTCTGGTTCCAGTACTGAGGATCACTCTTAGCCATGGAGGTAACATTTGCCATTTTATTCTTTGTGTTGGGCAGTACAGGCTGATTAGCTGTACACAATATATCTATGGGAAAGAGAACAGCTAATCACTCCCTCAATGCTACTGGGGACTCTAGCTCTAGACACAGGTTCATCACCAACTACCTTACATCGGTTATGGGAGCAATCAACTCAGAAATTAGTATGGTGGAGGGCAAGATTGTTGGCGTGTGGAGGCAATCAAGACCTATAGCAACTACACCCCCACCCTTCCAGCTCTGAAAGCTCAGGATTGGTAGAGTACACAGTGATAACTGCAATAGGAGTAACAAATGAATGGAAACAACAGGAAAAAAAGACCCTGAACCTTATACATCTCACACCCTCCTGGGCACATGCTTGGATGATCCATTTTTCTCCCCCTCCCAGCTCTTCCCAGTAAAAAGGAAGAAAGGAGCCCATGTGGCTAGTACAACATTCTCTGGGCCCTTGAGCCACACCCCAGTTACGAAGAAGGGTGAGTCTAGATGCACCTCAGCGAAGAAACATGGTAGAGTAAGTCAATTAGACATAAATTATATTTATGACATAGAAGCAAGGATCCTTGATCATTGTTCCAAATGATTTGACAAACTGGAGGGCATGTTAAGTGACTTTTATTCTTTTTTTTTGCAACAAACTGTCAGCAATGGAGGCCACCATGAAGTTCCTAGGTACGGTTTCTAAATCTGTAGGCATTGAAGAACCAACTCCTTTTCAGTCGCTGCCATCTGTACCCCATGAGTTTATCACCCAATTTTACGAGGGCAGCACTAATCAGGTATTTCAACAGTCAAACACGGGCCATGTGACAGAAATCAGCCTGGTTGTCGATTCCGGTCCTAGAAGGCCTTATAAACCTCATAGATCCCATATAGACTATCCTCAACCACCGCCAGAGTGCACCCCATATTTAATCACTTTAAAGGATTTGCCAGTTTTACCAGCCCATGGGGGGAAGACAACACAGCTTTGAAGAATAAGATAAACTTTTGGCTAAAATCCAAATCAGGGTGGCCCCATGATTTATCGAAGGAAGTTCTTTTGAGTAGAAGGACTCCCTGGTTAGGCATCCACAGTAAGGACTGTGTTGTCATTAATTTTTAAAATTCTCATGTCATCAAATCCATACTGCAGAGACATTCTTGGATGAAATCTGCTCAGAGTATAACTAAGACCCTGCCATTGGGATATTTTTATAGACCCCTCAGGCCATCAATGGAAACTTGTCCTGTGGCATGTGCTACATTGGCCCATCCTGTCAAGTCTCTTTTTAATGTCCCCACCCGGAACAACTTTGCAGTTTTAGCCATTGAAGTTGGCCAGGACTGCCTACACTCCAGCAGGCATCCAAACTGCAAGAAAATCCATGCACCCAAGAACAGCAAAATAGAGATGTGATACATCCCTCTCCATAGGCAAATGTGTAGCTTAACATCATACTATCAATATTATCCAAAACGAAGGTTCCAGTTGGAGTTTTACTGATTTTTCTTCTCATACAACTTGTATGGTGGCTCAACAAGTAAATAATTCCATAAAGAGGGATGGTATTAAGCTACTATCATGTAACCTTGCTGGTATCTAGAATAATCTCTCAAACCCAGATTGGGTATCATTTGTAAGTGAAAACAATATAAATTGTTTACAAGAACTTGGTCGCTGGATGAGCTGAATTTAAATGGTTTCTGTTGTATAAATCATCAAGCTACTCCCTCCTGCTCAGGTAGATCTAAAGCTGGATTGGTCACTTTTTTTGCAATTAAGCTGACTAAACTTAGTTTTAGTGAAGTTGTATCCACCTGCTTCTATCAAATACTTCTATTGATATTGCCTTTCCCATATGATATCATTGTGATTCATTTTTACTGTAATGTTTTTGATCTTAACTAAAGTTTTTGATGATTTACAGGATGACATATTAGACTTACAGTATAGACATAACAAGGAAGTTATTGTAATCTGGGCAGGAGATTTTAGCCTACATTTATGTAACACCAGGAACACCACATCCTGTGGTTTAACGTATCCAGCTGGTATAGAATCATCTAATTTTAAACATGTCCCTTATGGGGAGGCAGTTAACAGAGTCTTGCTATCAAGGAACTTGGGCTTTGCCAGCAATGACAAATGCTCCTATATACCCTTTCACACAACATTCAAGAGTAACTGCTGCAATATTGATCATGTAATTATTTTGGTTAACCTGCTTTTTTGTTACAGGATTACAAGGTGGCCACTAGCTGCAGTAATGACCATAACCTGCTTATTGCTAGCTTTGCCCTAACTCTTGGTGAGGTCGGATCACAAGAGATGAGCCAAGTAACTGAATTTTCAGGCAATGGTAGGTTAAGACGTAACTGGGATAAGATTGATAAAGAAATATTTACCCAGGAGCTCATCCATGATAACAAAAATGCTATATCAACTCTAACCTCATCTGATGAACTGCCTGACCAAATTGTAGAAGCCTTTCATAATGCATGTGCATCTATTTCTTCCAAGATGTTTATAAAAAACCTATGTGTAGTGAACCTCCCAAAGCTTTGGTTCAGTCATGCATGTACTGCAGCCCATAAGTGGTTTAGAGTGGCCCTGGCGAGAAGCCTGTGATCCAGGGAAGAAATCAAATTGTGTAAAAGTAAATATAAGAAAGTGAATAATTTGAGAAAAGATGATTTTAGGAAGGAAGCATGTGAGGAACTAGAAAGGGATAGTAACTTAAAAGGTAATGCTTCCTTCAAGAAAACTGTGAATAGACCATTTCTCTCAGGTTATAGTAGACGCACGATTCATACAAATATCACTGTTCATTCAGTATTTTTCAGCTGTCTTTAACTGAGTTAATGACATTTCCTTGTTACTTATCCCAGAAGTTATGATGCCAGCACAGGAAGATGTTCTTGCACTAAGTCAGTCAACTGAAGTCAATGATGTTATTGCAGCAATCAATCTGCACCCCTCTGGGAAAGCCACGGGTCCTGATGGGGTCCCCATGGATTTGTTTAAATCTAAAGGCACTTTCTGGGCACCCCGTATAACAAATATCTTACAAGCTACTGTATCTGTTCAATTAATCAAATTGTGGAAGGAGTATGCAGTGGTTCCAATGTTTAAGAAAGGGAAATGAGTTGTTTGTTGGACAATTCATGAGAAATCCTGAATAGAATTATTGTCTAAATTGGAGGCTTGGTTGGAGGAGAAGCAGATACTCTCCAGGGTGCCATACGGGGTTCGAAGAGGCATGGGCACTATAGAACAGTGCCTACATTTTCAGCTTTTTTGTAGGAAAATATGTCAGTGCCAAGGGGGTGGGGGGTTCCGTACATCTAGCATTCATGGATCTCCCCAGTGATTTGACATTGTAAATTAACCCAAATTGTGGTCTATTATGGATAAACAGGTTTGATAAAGCATTGGTTGACCTATAACATAGGATGCACTTGAATACAGTGGCCAACATAACCTATAGGGTAAATGGTGAGCTCTCCCCGAAGATTAAATCTAATATGGATGTGCACAAAGGCAATGTGTTGGCCCCTTTGCCTTTTTAAGTATATATTAATGGCCTGGAGGAATTCCTGTTTTCAGTAGGGAAAGATATGCCCATAGTAAAGGATATTTCAAATCCAGTTCTGCTTTATGCAGATGACTCTGTCTTCATCTCATGGACAGAAAGAGGGTTGCAAGAACTCTTGGATGGGCTTGGTATGTTTAATGGATGCCCTAGGCTTAAAAACAATCCTAGTAAATCTTTTATTAAGGTCGTGGGGCCTAGGCACACCAAAACAATGAAATTCTAATAACAGGGCACTGAAATTGTTAAAGTTAAACATTTAACATATCTAGGGATTGAGTTTGATTCTAATTTTACTCATTATTTAGTTTTGCAAGAAGGCTGGGCCATAAACCAAGTGAGGAAATGTTTACCAATTGCAACACTAAATGTGTAGTGATTGCATCCTATGGACCTGGGGTTATAAAAATGAGGACTCACTTTAGACCATGGAAAGTACATTTTTGAATAGATAGTTAGCTGTTCTGCAATCCCAGTCCACTTTCATTTGTCACTCAGAGCCTGGCGTTAATTATGTGGAAGACAAAATCAAACTCACCTCCTTGTTTTTGTGAGTAAGGTTCTGGTGACACCTGAAGTTAGACTAACTAGGAAGGTGATTTGAGACTGACTCTGCCAGGATAATGTATTGTCAGTTCCTTGGATGAAGTATGTTAACACAGTTTTAGCATCTTGGGAATCTCTGAGCCTTTTACAACTCCTGAAAGTATTGAGAGAGTGTTAGACTTGGCATCCTTGGTGTGATTTCCCATAACATTTTGCCCTCAGACCTCCTGTTTTTTCTGACTCCAATTTTGCTGACTTTTAGGATTCTGGGCAGTTTACCACTGTTGACCAGTGCCAAAGTGCTGATGCTCTGTATTTCGGCCTCACGGGCCCGGCCGTAAGTTGTCCACCCCGGACTGTGGAAACATTGCTTTTTGAGCACTAGCGCGACTGTAAACCTCAGGATAGAAGAAAAAGGGATCCAATCGCAGCACACTTTCAAATATGCATCACTTTAAAAGGATAAACTTTATTCTTCCTGTTACGAACTTTCCTACTTCATGACAAATATGTGCTAACTTTAAACCTGCATATCCCTAGATCTATTTATTTTATTTTTGCCATTTGTGGTCTCATTTTGCTAAGATAAATCTTCTATATTTTTCTAAACTGGTGTAGAGTCTTTTTGTGGTGTTTTTCACTGTGTTACTGTAATCAAGTGTTGCACAAACACTTTACCCATTGCATCCTAAGTTAAGCCTCACTACTCAGTGTAGGAGGCTGGCCTGGCTTGTAGTGGGTACCAGAGGTACTTACACCTTGTGCCAGGTCCAGTTATCCCTTATTAGTGTAGAAGAGGTGTTTCTAGCAGCTTAGGCTGATAGAAGGTAGCTATGGCAAAGCAGCTTAGGCTGAACTAGGAGACATGTAAAGCTCCTACTATACTTCTGGTGTCATATGCACAATACCATAAGAAAACACAATACACAGATATACTAAAAATAAAGGTACTTTATTTTTATGACAAAATGCCAAAAAGTATCTCAGTGAGTACCCTCAGTATGAGGATAAGATATATACACAAGATATATGTATACAAACCAAAATTATGCAGATAATAGCAAAAGGAAGTAATGCAAGCAATGTAAAGTTACAGTAGATTGCAATAGGAGCACATAGGTATAGGGGCAACACAAACCATATACTCTAAAAGTGGAATGCGAACCACGTATGGACCCCAAACCTATGTGAGTTTGTAGAGGGTCGCTGGGAGTGTAAGAAAACAGTGAGGGTTAGAAAAATAGCCCACCCCAAGACCCTGAAAGGTAGGTGTAAAGTGCACCTACTACCCCCAGAGAGCACAGAAGTCGTGATAGGGGGATTCTGCAGGAAGAACAAACACCAGCAATGCAACAACAGTGGATTTCCAGACCTGAGTACCTGTAAGACAAAGGGACCAAGTCCAATAGTGTTAACAGTGTCGAGAGTGGGCAGGAGCCCAGGAAATGCCAGCTGTGGGTGCAAGGAAGCTGTCACCTGTTGGAAGAAGCTTGGAGTTCTGCAAGAACGAAGAGAACTAGGAACTTCCCCTTTGGAGGATGGATGTCCCACGTCGTGAAGAAGCTTGCAGAGGTATTTCCACTCAGCAAGACTTCAAACAAACCTTGCTAGCTGCAAGGGTCACGGTTAGGATTTTTGGATGCTGCTGTGGCCCAGGAGGGACAAGGAGGTCGCCACTTGGATGAGGAGACAGAGGGGGTACGCAGCAACATAGGGAGCCCTCACAGAAGCAGGCAGCACCCGCAGAAGTACCTGAACAGGCACTTAGAAGAAAAGTGAACCGGAGTCCACCTGAAGTCACAAAAGGGAGTCCCATGACACTGGAGGACAACTCAGAAGGTTGTGCACTGCAGGTTAGAGTGTCGGGGACCCAGGCTTGGCTGTGCACAAAGGAAATCCTGGAAAAGTGCACAGGAGCCGGAGCAGCTGCAAATCACGCGGTACCCAGCAATGCAGTCTAGCGTGGGTAGGCAAGGACTTACCTCCACCAAACTTGGACTGAAGAGTCACTGGACTGTGGGAGTCACTTGGACAGAGTTGCTGAGTTCCAGGGACCACGCTCGTCGTGCTGAGAGGGGACCCAGAGGACCAGTGATGCAGTCTTTTGTTGCCTGTGGTTGCAGGGGGAAGATTCCGTCGACCCACAGGAGATTTCTTCAGAGCTCCTGGTGCAGAGAGGAGGCAGGCTACCCCCAGAGCATGCACCACCTGGAAACAGTCGAGAAAGCCGGCAGGATGAAGCGATACAAGGTTGCTAGTAGTCGTCTTTCTACTTTGTTGCGGTTTTGCAGGTGTCCTGAGCAGTCAGCGGTCGATCCTTTGGCAGAAGGTGAAGAGGGAGATGCAGAGGAACTCTGGTGAGCTCTTGCATTCGTTATCTGGTGAGATCCCCAAAGCAAAGACCCTAAAAAGCCAGAAAAGGAGGTTTGGCTACTTAGGAAGGAGGATTGGCTACCAAGAGAGGTAAGAGCCTATCAGAAGGAGCCTCTGACGTCACCTGCTGGCACTGGCCACTCAGAGCAGTCCAGTGTGCCACAAACACCTCTGTTTCCAAGATGGCAGAGGTCTGGGGCACACTAAAGGAGCTCTGGGCACCTCCCCTGGGAGGTGCAGGTCAGAGGAGTGGTCACTCCCCTTTCCTTTGTCCAGTTTCGCGCCAGAGCAGGGCTGGGTGATCCCTGAACTGGTGTAGACTGGCTTATGCAGAGATGGGCACCATCTGTGCCCATCAAAGCATTTCCAGAGGCTGGGGGAGGCTACTCCTCCCCAGCCCATCACACCTGTTTCCAAAGGGAGCGGGTGTAACACCCTCTCTCAGAGGAAGTCCTTTGTTCTGCCTTCCTCTGCCAGGACTGCCTGGACCCCAGGGGGGCAGAAACCTGTCTGAGGGGTTGGCAGCAGCAGCAGCTGCAGTTCAAACCCTGAAAATCAATCAATCAATCATTCGTATTTATAAAGCGCGCTACTCACCCATAAGGGGTCTCAAGGCGCTGGTGGGGGGGGGGTCAGTGCTCGAAGAGCCAGGTCTTGAGCTGCTTTCTGAAGGAGAGGTGATCAGGTATGGCGCGAAGGTGGCTGGGCAGAGAGTTCCAGGTCTTCGCTGCCAGGAAAGAGAAGGATCTTCCTCCGGCGGTGGCTTTGCGGATGCGGGGTACGGCTGCCAGGGCCTGTCCGGTCGAGCGTAGAGTGCGCGGAGGAGTGTAGAAGGAGACGCGGTTGTTGATGAGTTTGGGTCCGAGGTTGTGAAGGGCTTTGTGTGCGTGGGTGAGGAGTCTGAAGGTGATCCTCTTGTTGACTGGGAGCCAATGGAGTCTCTTTAGGTGTACGGAGATGTGGTGGTGGCGGGGTATGTCCAGGATGAGTCGTGCGGCAGCGTTCTGGATCCGTTGGAGTTTCCTCTGCAGCTTGGTGGTGATGCCGGCGTACAGAGTGTTCCCGTAGTCCAAGCGGCTGGTGACGAGGGCGTGGGTGACGGTCTTCCTGGTGTCGGTGGGGATCCAGCGGAAGATTTTGCGGAGCATGCGGAGGGTGTTGAAGCATGCCGAGGTCACCGAGTTAACCTGTCTGGTCATGGAGAGGGATGAGTCCAGGATGAAGCCGAGGTTGCGTGCGTGGTCGGTGGGTTGGGGAGTGCTGCCTAGGGCGGGGGGCCCCCAGGAGTCGTCCCATGCGGTGGGAGTAGGGCCGAGGATGAGGACCTCCGTCTTATCTGTGTTCAGTTTCAGCCGGCTGTCTGTCATCCAGGTCGCTACTTCCTTCATGCCGTCATGTAGTCTGGTCCTTGCTGAGGTGGGGTTGTTGGTGAAGGATATGATGAGCTGGGTGTCGTCGGCGTAGGATATGTGGTCGAGTCCGTGTTTGCGTGCGATGTTCGCCAGGGGGGTCATGTAGACGTTGAAGAGAGTGGGGCTGAGGGAGGATCCTTGGGGTACGCCGCAGATGATCTCCGTGGCTGTGGATCTGAAGGGGGGCAGGCGGATTCTCTGAGTCCTTCCGGAGAGGAAGGAGACGATCCATTCCAGGGCCTTGCCTCTGATGCCGGCGTTGCTGAGGCGGCATATAAGGGTGCGGTGGCAGACCGTGTCGAAGGCTACAGAGAGGTCCAGGAGTATGAGGGCCACGGTTTCTCCCTTGTCGGTCAGGGCTCTGATGTCGTCCGTGGCTGCGATGAGGGCGGTTTTGGTGCTGTGGTTGGCCCTGAAACCGAACTGTGTGGGGTCGAGGGAGTCGTTGGTTTCCAGGGCGGTGGTGAGTTGAGCGTTGACGATTTTCTCAATCACTTTGGCGGGGAACGGTAGGAGAGAGATGGGTCGGAAGTTTTTGAGTTCGGTGGGGTCTGCTGTGGGTTTCTTTAAGAGGGCGTTGAGCTCTGCGTGTTTCCAGCTCTCCGGGAAGGTGGCGGTGGTGAGGGAAGCGTTGATGACGTCTCGGAGGTGCGGTGCGATGATGTTGTCGGCCTTGTTGTAGATGTGGTGCGGGCAGGGGTCCGATGGGGATCCGGAGTTGATCGAGTTCATGACGCGGGTGGTCTCCTCGGTGGTGGTTGGGCTCCAGGTGAGGATGGTGGTGATGTCGGTGGCGGGTTCCGGGGGGGGGGTTCGCGTTGGCGGTCGTGAAGCTGTTGTATATATCGGTGATCTTGTGGTGGAAGAAGGTTGCGAGGGAGTCGCAGAGGTCTTGTGAGGGAGGGATGGAGTTGTTTTCTGCGTCCGGGTTGGAGAGCTCTTTGACGATGCCAAATAGTTCCTTGCTGTTGTGGGCGTTGTTGTCAAGTCTGTTCCGGTAGGCTGTTTTTCGTGCGGCGCGGAGGTGTTGGTGGTGTTGACGGGTGGCGTCCTTGAGAGCTGACATGTTCTCCTCGGTCTGGTTGAGGCGCCACTTCTTCTCGCGGGCGCGGCATTCTTTCTTGGAGTCCTTGAGGTCGGGGGTGAACCAGGAGTTTTTCTTGTGGTTGTTGGTGTTAGCTTGAGTCTTCAGGGGGGCCAGGAGGTTGGCGCAGTCGGAGATCCAGCTTGTGAGGTTGTTGGCGGCTTCGTTGGGGTCGGTGGTGTTGGTGGGTTGGTTCTGGGAGAGGGTTGATGCGAGCTGTTCAGTGGTGATACGATTCCAGTGTCTTCTTGGTGGTTGCTGGGTGTGGTGATGCATGGTGGTCTTCTTGAAGCTGAAGTGGACACAGCTGTGGTCCGACCAGGTGAGTTCGGTGGCGTGGCTGAAGGTGATGTGTTTGCTGGAGGAGAAGATGGGGTCGAGCGTGTGTCCGGCGTAGTGGGTGGGGGTGTTGACTAGCTGTTTCAGTCCCAGGTTGGCGAGGTTGTCCAGTAAGGCGGTGGAGTTGTTGTCGGTGAGGTTCTCCAGGTGAAAGTTGAGGTCTCCTAGGAGGATGTAGTTGGTGGACGAGAGTGCGTGAGGGTTGACGAAGTCTGCGATGTCTTCGCTGAACTTGGTGCGAGGTCCTGGTGGTCTGTACATGAGGGTGCCTCTGAGGGTGGTCTTGGGGTCGCTGTGGATCGTGAAGTGGAGATGTTCGGCGTCGGGGAGTGAGTCGTCGGTGTGGGTCGAGATGCGGATGGAGCTTTTGTGTGCGATGGCGATGCCTCCTCCGGTGCGGTTGGTGCGGTCTTTCCGGATGATTTTGTAGCCGTCGGGGATGGCTATGGCGATGTCAGGTGTTGAGGAGGGGTTCATCCAGGTCTCGGTGAGGAAGGCGATGTCAGGGTTCGTTGAGTTGATGAGGTTCCACAGTTCGATGGCGTGCCTGTGGACGGATCGGGTGTTGACCAGGATGCAGTGGAGATTGCTTCCGGGGGAGTCGTTCTTGACGGGAGCGGTGTGAGTCCGTTGGCAGGTGAAGCGGCAGTTGCTGCAGGTGAAGGGTCCGTGGGTTCGTTTCGGGGTGGCGCTGTGGCAGCCCGGCGTGCGGCCGGGGTTGAGGTTGGCGAGGGTGGCGGAGTCGTAGGTCAGGCGGGGGTTGCGGGGGCCAGGGGTTCGGGCGCTGGGCGCGGTCCAGGCGCGGACGGGCGCAGACAGGCTTGCCTTAGGTGCGCCTTTGGCGCGCCAGCGGCGCGCCCGCTGCGAGCGTCCACTGCGCGGCCTCGCAGCGGCCGCCATATATGGGGTAGCTGGGGGAGGAGGGGTCAGCTGGGAGGTGGGCGGCGGGAGGGTAGGCGGGGACAAGTGAAAAACGGCGGGAAAAATCGGCGAGGCCGGAGAACGGCGAGGGGGCCAAAAGTGGACAAAAGCTGTGGAAAAAGAGTCAAAAAGCGAGGCGAGGGCCAGAGAACGGCGAGGGGGCCGGAGAGAAAAACAACGGGGGTGAGAGAAATGTGGCAGGGGGACCGGGCACTCACGGGGGGTCAGGCACTCGGGTTACACGGAAGAAAACGGGGAGAAATCAATCACTCAAGCCAGTCACACGGGGCCAAGCACTCGGGATACACGGAAGAAAACGGGGGGAAATCAATCACTCAGCCAGTCACACGGGGCCAAGCACTCGGGAGAAGGAGGACACCAGCGGGCAAGACGGCAGCTGGAGCGGAGCTGAGAGTTGGTGAGAGGAGGCAGTCAGGCACTGGTGGCGCTGCGGAGGTGGGGGAGCGACCTACCCTGGGGTCAAGGGTCGCTACCTCCGCCTCGCAGCGGCCGCCATATATGGGGTAGCTGGGGGAGGAGGGGTCAGCTGGGAGGTGGGCGGCGGGAGGGTAGGCGGGGAAAAGCGAAAAACGGCGGGAAAAATCGGCGAGGCCGGAGAACGGCGAGGGGGCCAAAAGTGGACAAAAGCTGTGGAAAAAGAGGCAAAAAGCGAGGCGAGGGCCAGAGAACGGCGAGGGGGCCGGAGAGAAAAACAACGGGGGTGAGAGAAACGTGGCAGGGGGACCGGGCACTCACGGGGGGTCAGGCACTCGGGTTACACGGAAGAAAACGGGGAGAAATCAATCACTCAAGCCAGTCACACGGGGCCAAGCACTCGGGATACACGGAAGAAAACGGGGGGAAATCAATCACTCAGCCAGTCACACGGGGCCAAGCACTCAGGAGAAGGAGGACACCAGCGGGCAAGACGGCAGCTGGAGCGGAGCTGAGAGTTGGTGAGAGGAGGCAGTCAGGCACTGGTGGCGCTGCGGAGGTGGGGGAGCGACCTACCCTGGGGTCAAGGGTCGCTACCTCCGCCTCGCAGCAGCCACCATATATGGGGTAGCTGGGGGTGGAGGGGTCAGCTGGGAGGTGGGCGGCGGGAGGGTAGGCGGGGAAAAGCGAAAAACTGCGGGAAAAATCGGCGAGGCCGGAGAACGGCGAGGGGGCCAAAAGTGGACAAAAGCTGTGGAAAAAGAGGCAAAAAGCGAGGCGAGGGCCAGAGAACGGCGAGGGGGGCGGAGAGAAAAACAACGGGGGTGAAAGAAACGTGGCAGGGGGACCGGGCACTCACGGGGGGTCAGGCACTCGGGTTACACGGAAGAAAACGGGGAGAAATCAATCACTCAAGCCAGTCACACGGGGCCAAGCACTCGGGATATACGGAAGAAAACGGGGGGAAATCAATCACTCAGCTAGTCACACGGGGCCAAGCACTCGGGAGAAGGAGGACACCAGCGGGCAAGACGGCAGCTGGAGCGGAGCTGAGAGTTGGTGAGAGGAGGCAGTCAGGCACTGGTGGCGCTGCGGAGGTGGGGGAGCTACCTACCCTGGGGTCAAGAGTCGCTACCTCCGCCTCGCAGCGGCCGCCATATATGGGGTAGCTGGGGGAGGAGGGGTCAGCTGGGAGGTGGGCGGCGGGAGGGTAGGCGGGGAAAAGCGAAAAACGGCGGGAAAAATCGGCGAGGCCGGAGAACGGCGAGGGGGCCAAAAGTGGACAAAAGCTGTGGAAAAAGAGGCAAAAAGCGAGGCGAGGGCCAGAGAACGGCGAGGGGGCCGGAGAGAAAAACAACGGGGGTGAGAGAAACGTGGCAGGGGGACCGGGCACTCACGGGGGGTCAGGCACTCGGGTTACACAGAAGAAAACGGGGAGAAATCAATCACTCAAGCCAGTCACATGGGGCCAAGCACTCGGGATACATGGAAGAAAACGGGGGGAAATCAATCACTCAGCCAGTCACACGGGGCCAAGCACTCGGGAGAAGGAGGACACCAGCGGGCAAGACGGCAGCTGGAGCGGAGCTGAGAGTTGGTGAGAGGAGGCAGTCAGGCACTGGTGGCGCTGCGGAGGTGGGGGAGCGACCTACCCTGGGGTCAAAGGCAGTTTGGCAGTACCCGGGTTCTGTGCTAGAGAACCGGGGGACAATTCCATGATCTTAGACATGTTACATGGCCATGTTCGGAGTTACCATTGTCACGCTGTACATAGGTAGTGACCCATGTACAGTACACGCGTGTAATGGTGTCCCCGCACTCACAAAGTCCGGGGAATTTGCCCTGAACGATGTGGGGGCACCTTGGCTAGTGCCAGGGTGCCCACACACTAAGTAACTTTGCACCCAACCTTCACTAGGTGAAGGTTAGACATAAAGGTGACTTATAAGTTACTTAAGTGCAGTGGTAAATGGCTGTGAAATAACGTGGACGTTATTTCACCCAGGCTGCACTGGCAGGCCTGTGTAAGAATTGTCAGAGCTCCCTATGGGTGGCAAAAGAAATGCTGCAGCCCATAGGGATCTCCTGGAACCCCAATACCCTGGGTACCTCAGTACCACATACTAGGGAATTATATGGGTGTACCAGTATGCCAATGTGAATTGGTAAATTTAGTCACTAGCCTGTTAGTGACAAATCTGGAAAGCAGAGAGAGCATAACCACTGAGGTTCTGGTTAGCAGAGCCTCAGTGAGACAGTTAGGCATCATACAGGGAACACATACATATAGGCCACAAACTTAGGAGCACTGGGGTCCTGGCTAGCAGGCTCCCAGTGACACATAACAAACATACTGACAACATAGGGTTTTCACTATGAGCACTGGGCCCTGGCTAGCAGGATCCCAGTGAGACAGTGTAAACACCCTGACATATACTCACAAACAGGCCAAAAGTGGGGGTAACAAGGCTAGAAAGAGGCTACTTTCTCACACTCAGTGCCAAGCTACCAGATGGTGAGCACAGGTTAAGTTATAATGTGTATCTGTCTTGCCCTGACTAGGATTGTGTTCCCTATGTAATTTTAGGGTGTGTATCTGACGTGCCCTGACTAGAATTGCAGTCCCTAATTGGACAGGGTGCATACCCCAGCCAACTAGAGACCCATATTCTAACAGAGAGAAACTAAAGCACTAGTTAAACATCTTTTTCACAAATGGCAAGAAGAGAGTTGCTTCTGGGATTTTTAAAGACTAAAAATGACTTGAAATTATGTATTTAATAAATCATTAGCAGGCTTGGAGTTTTACAGGTTATTATCCAAAATGAGTGATATAGATTTTACTTTACTAGGTTGTGTTTTAATATTACTCATTTTCTTGTCACTTACCCCACTCAGGTTACCTGGTTCCCTAATTTCCCTAACGGTCCACGAGACTGGGATACTAAGCAAAGCACTTTGCACTCTATGTTGTTCTGTAATTTGTACACTACACACAGGAATCATTTCCTAGTCCCGGTACTTTGTGCCGCCAATATCAGGCACTTTAAGGCAGCCCTAGTTTTCTTTGTGAAAGTTTGATGCTCCTAAACTTGCTATGCTGTGATTAATTTCATTAGAAGCTCCTTAGCCACTAGGAAGAGGTATGGCCTAGCAATTAGTATGTAAGGAACAGTGATCATGCAAGTGCACTTCATGTATGGTCCAAAATAATATATATATATATATATATATATATATATATATATATATATATATATATATATATATATATATATATATATATATATAATCATTTGCATATTCTATATCATACTATTTATTGTATTTACATTATTTAATTTTTGTAATTTACAACTGGATTGATAATATTATTTTAAGTTTTTTTGTTATCATGTTACAAAGCAAAGCACCTTGCATTGTATGTTGTTTTGCCAATAGTAAGATGTATGGTTTAGCAATTAGTATGTTAAGAACAGTGATCATGTAAGTGTATCTCATGTATGGTTGAAATATTATTTTTCCACACAACTCGCATACTGCATATTATAGTATTTATTGTATTTGCATTCATTAGATATTACCACTAAAAGAGCAAATTTTAATAATGTTTTATACATCATGCATTTATGGCTAGATTCATAAGCTAAATAAAATTGTTTTGACTGACTGACTGCGCTTAGCAGCATCTGCAATCAGAGCTCAGCGGGCTACCATACAAGCCTTCAGAAAGAGAACAGGTCCAGGCTCTTGCGTCATTAGCTTCTCGTAAACCGAAGAGTTTTTCCCTCAAGAGACCAGTGGTACACTTGGCATGGTCCTGCATGGGACCTTTCTTTGGTCCTACGGGTCTTACAATCTTCCCCTTTTAAACCTCTTTCCTCTCTGGACCTGAGGTTTCTCTCAGCAAAGGTGTGTTTTTTGGTCGCCATTTGCTCAGGCAGAAGAGTCAGCGAAATAGGAGCCCTCTTGTCTTCCTCTTCATTTTTTATGTTTTCCCCAGATAATGTGGTGCTGAGGCCAGGGCCTCAGTTCAAACTCAAGGTCCCATTAACATTTCATCTCCCAGGGGATATTGTGTTGCCTGTTTCCTACCCTAGTCCCACCTCAGACGAGGATGTACATCTTTATACCATGGATGTACATAGAGCATTAACCATCTATTTGGAGGAAACTGCTGCATTCCGTAAAGTTTACTCCCTTTTTGTCACTTTTGGCCTACCTAATAAACGTCGATGTCCCTCTACTGCCAGTCTCTCAAGCTGGATTAAGCCATCAATTTCCAGAGCATATGACAATTTGTGAAAATGATTTACAGATACTGAGTAGACCAACTAGGAGTATCTCTTGGGCACCATTCCAGGGAGTGGCCATTTGTGATATTTGTTGTGCTGCACCATGGGCGTCTCCTGACAAATTCATAATTTGCTTCCATTTACAATTGGGATTGATCTCTTGACAGACTTTGAGTCAGGGTCACATGCATTGTCTTCTGTTCATTGTGTTTGAACAGCAGAGGTCAAAGTGGGATAAATATTCATGGGTGTTACATTCAAAGGTGTCTGTTGTTGTTCTTATAGTAAATCATCTAATTTTGGGCTTGGGTGTTGTCTCAAGGGTCAGGACTGGGTGGGCAAGGAAAGCGGACAAGGCGGTAATGACCTGATTACTTACTGGTAATCTTCATTACTCCGAGTCAAGGCCTTACTCGTTCCATTCCTGATCCCTCCGCCCTTACAGTTTTATTGATTGATTTATATAGCTTAATTACTACAGGCGGTACCTAGGGGGAAGGATGTAATGGGTAGCCATGTTGCGGGAAGTACAAAAGTCAAGCTTGGGAATTGATGTCGGCAAGCTGGGGAAATAAACTTATTGGTCAGGAGTGGAACAAGGAAGACCTGGAGTCAGAGTAATGAAGATGATAGGTAAGTAACCAGGTCATTCCAGTTTGTTTTCAATGTCGATTTTCCTAGTTTCTAGCCTTTAATGTCAGTAGACTTTTGCAGATTGGAGTCCTTACTGCAGTGATACCAAAAGTACGGCCCGGGGGCCGCATGCGGCACACCTGACCTTTACATGTGACCCCCTAGTCAACTGCAGCACTGGGCTGCTGTTTACTCGACTCTGCTCTATTATTAAAAGTATATTAAATAAACTGACACACATGTATTTAAAGGTCAACTGATGTTAAACAAAGGAAGAAACTAGGGTGTACTGCACCTCTTAACTTTATGAACACCTTCATTTTTAAACATATCTTGCAGCAAATGTACAATTATGATGAAGTATCTTCGTAATTCAAAAAATACAAAAAACACAGAACCATTTCAGCTTAATACATTAGAACATATCAGTAGACCTCAATGTAAAGTATTTATTAGAATGTGATAGTTTGGAAACATGAATTTAGAAACATTCATGCAATCTACCTGTCAAACCTGACAACAATGCCAACCAATACTAACCTAAGAGGCAAGTCAGTTGTTATGTGTTCCTTTTGAGTGGACTGGGATGCTATTATGCATGAACAACATTAACGTTTATTAAATCAAACACAGGAGAAGGTTTTAGTAAACAAAAACAGATCACAGCACACGATGCGCAATAGTAGAACACAAGAGTCCTACTTTTATTTTTGTGTCCGATTGTAGTCACGTGTCTCTCGCGTACTACTTATACGCGTTTTCGGCATTCTACCGAAAACCGATGTAAATGTTACCACTCCTGGGCTGACGGCTTTCTGGACTACTTTGTGGTGAGTCGTAACTTTGGTTCTGCACTACACTCTTGATGATGTGTGTAGCCTTGAGAACGTCTGGTTCTACTGGCTCTTACGGCAAGTTCGAACTCGAGCTCCTGGGCTCTTTTGGCTTTTTTTGTTTAAAGTCAGGCTGTGCTTCCAAACTCTTTTGGGGCTGAAAGGACGCCCGTATTGAAACTATTGTTAACCGTACTTTGTCTTAACTCCTTAAAGCAATGTCACGTGTCACTTTACTGGCATTACGAGTCGTTGTGGAGCACAATATCATATGGTCTTCACAGTACTATATAGCCTTAGCGTTATTTATATAAGATTATTTTCTAACCCTACTATTATTGTTACCTGTTATTCTTTTGGCAGTACTTGGCATTTTACTCGTGCAACCCTGCATTCTTTAACTTTTGTCATAAGGGCGGCATTTGGCTTTGGTTTGACTTCACCTTAGGAATTTTTCTTCCTTTACTTTCATCTAACCATGGTCTCCTATATGTTTTTCTTAGAACTCTACACATTGACTTACCAGGGTCCTTGTTGATTGACTATCCCCTACCTAGTTTGGACACCTCTTTTCCAGTATGGCACATTAACACCTGGCATGAAATAGTTAGTATTTCTTATATTTGGATACTTTTACATCCCATTATCTTTAGTTTGAAACAGTTGTTCGTGCTTAACATGATTTACTCTAGTTTACTTTGTTTTCCCCCCATCTTTTTAGACTACTCAGATTTTTTGGACTGGATCACTACTTCTGAGACATTTAAGACTTACCTTGTTGTTTCCTATACGTCAGATTAGGTATGTTCTGAGACTATTTGTCTCCTCAATTGTCTGAATTTTGATTTTTGCTTGCACCTAAACCTTTTTGCTATTTTCCTTAGTTTCAGCACTTGGCTTTCGGTTACCTTAACTGAGCTCTCTTCCATGTCACTATACTTGGTTATTTCTTCTTTTCTCCATGCCACCCCAGTTGGATTAAACTTGCTAGATTTTCACCTTTTAGACTTGGGTGTTTTAGGTACTCACAGGTGATACTTTCTGGCATTTCTTAGCCATGTCCAAAGGTATTTAGATTTGCTTGCTTGACTTCTTTGATTTTGTCACCACGCGCACTAATCATTGTATACGATGGCATCCGTTTGTCACACATACATGTTTTGATGTTTGTATAATTTCCATTTGATACATCAAGTATATATATATATGTGCCTCTCTACAGCCTTGAAAAAGTCACGAGTGTGACGAAACACGTGTTACCTGTGTTTGGAATGATGCTCTTTGCTTATTGAACACTACTTCGCCCACAATAAAGGAACTCACAAGACAAGATTTGAATACCGATGTGCCTGATTTCTTCATCTACCTCTACTTAATCTAATACCACGAAATGTTATGACTCTTCTGTTCTACTATTGCGCATCGTGTGCTGTGATCTGTTTTTGTTTACTATTACTTGTGTATATTTTTTACACAGTGTCTGTGTCCAGGGGTAGTACGGCACTTTGATCACTTGCACCGTATTTCATTCCTCAAATATTCTACATTACTGTACATTCCCCTTTGAGTGCGGCCACATTCACCCTTACTACCCGATATATACAGGAGAAGGTTTTATACAGCATATATCCAGAAGTGATGCATTTCAAGGTCCTCTTATATGTGATAATAATGAAGAAAAATGAGGGTAAAGTGAAATAAAACAATTATTCAAAATTACACAGTTTGGTCAAGTGGGAAAGCTGGTGTTAAGCCCAGGGTTTCTAGTTTCACATTGTGCAATTCATCTACTAGCTTTACATGCTTCGCTTCCCCTACAATCAATCAAACTGCCAGTCTGCTGCTGGGGTGGTTCCTTCGCTATGGCGAAGGAGCGTCGCCCCCCTGGCCAAGAGCCAGGAGATGAAAAATGACACAATAGTTCCACTATCGTTTCATTTTTCATCTGCTGGCTCAGCCAGCAGTACAATGGAGGGGCAGCGCTGGGCCACGGGAGGTGGGAGGAGGGGAGAGTGCACTAAGTGAGCAAGTGTGTTTGGCCGGCTGTCTGAGGCCGGCCAAACACACTTACGCATTTAGGTTTCTCCAGCTCAGCTGTGTACACAGCCGGACTGGAGAAACTGCACAGACCCCAGGCTTGGGTCTGAGTGGCAGTGACTGCCACTGAGACCAATCCTGACATTGCTTTCATGCCATGGTTGGCATGAAAGCAGTGCCAGGATTGCTGGGGAGCCTGTGCTGGTGTCCCAGCGAATGCTGGGACACCATATGGAGGGAAGAGGAGCGCCAGGCAACAGGAGACAGAGACGGCGGTAAGGTACCTTTTTTTATTTTATTTTATCCCCCTCTATCCCCTGCACCCCAGCCCCTCTCCTTGAGAGTTGTGGCCGCTGCTGCCCTGCTGCCATTAATGCGGCCCTCAGTCACACCACAGGACAAACTCTGTGTCCCCTCGTAAAATGCTTGTGAGTATCCGTGCCGTATTGTTTAGTGGGAAGGTGAATGGATTCCTGGATCATTAAGTTGTGTGATTTCTAATAAGTAAATATAAGCCCCTTCATTACAACTTCCATAAGTATACTAGTCCGTGCAAAATGGGAGTTTATGCCTAAATCAGGATTCCAAATTTTGTGGTAATCTCTGTGCTCCAGGTTTTCTACGCATGATTTTCAGCATGTAAAATCAGTCAGAATTTGTGCGGCGCGAAAATAAGTTAATCTGATGTTTTACACCTTCGAATAGCACTAAAAATGCAGTATTGCCGTGTTAACTTCTATTCCGAGGTGCAGAACTCGAAAAGATGACGTAATACCTCAACCGATAAATACAGCGCCCTTTAATGTCAGTCTTTGCAGGGTGTGATATTACCACACTAAAATCCAGCGTGACTGCCAATAATTCCCTAAATGTCCTGAACGGAGGGGCAAAGTATTTTACGGTTCGGGATTTCTAAAACCATTAGGATGGTACTCAGGCCCGGTTCTAACCGGTGGGCCACGCCCACCCAAACATGACCTTTGGCCCTCCCAGTATCAGCAAAAGAGGCCGCAGAGAAAGCACCTGTTAAGCGCTTCCACCATGTCTGCAAATGTGATTTTTTTCCTCGCTTTTGGTTACTTTAATTATCAGTCAGGGGTCAACGAGAAATCTCTAGAATACATTTTATAGTGCATAGTTTAAATACTAGCTGTTTTACTTCTGTATTGATAGGGAGAAAAATACCACATTCAGATGGTTTTCCCTATTTTTCTACTGTCTGAGACAAAACTCCGGGCATGACCTTACCTCATGTCTGAGGCAAACTGCGGTGGGGAGGCGTGTGATGGGGAAGAGGAAACAGGGTTTTACCTTCTAGTGATGCAGCAGGTGCAGTGGCACCAGAGCCCAGGTTGTAAGCTACCTCCAGAACTGTCCAAAGCTGGGCCCACATTGGCCCACCCAAACGAACCCTTGGCTCATCCAAATATAAATTCCCTGAACAGGGCCTGATGGTACTGCCCAGGTTCTCAGGCCCCCAGCACTTCTGCTTCCAGTGGTCCAATAGGAGGCAATTAAAGAAGGCGCTCCGTGGTGGCCATTACTCTCCTCCGCAGCCTCAGGGGCGGGGGTCTAGGACGAGTAAGGAAAGAAAGGGATAAAAAGAGGTGTGGGGCTGTACTTTGCTTTTTTGTCCCTGGAATTCAAAAGGGCCTCGGGCCGAGCTAGAACCTGTGTCCAGTTGTCGATTTCCTTGCCTACAAACACTGCCCATCATTTTGATTTCGATCGTTGCAGGAACACAGAAGGCTCAAGTATGACCAGCCATGTGTAGAAGAGCATTTGTAACCCGATAAACACGTGTGTCTTGGATCAGACAGCATGACACCTGATAGAGCGTTCCGTACTAGTAATTTACCTGTATTTGGACGCTCTTTAGGCCGATGAATCTTTTGGCTTAGTGGGACTCTCTTCATCCGAGACCAATCAATTTAATCTAATCAATAATCAATAACGAACATAAGCAATGCCCTGATCAACATAACACTTAACAATTAATCCAGAATACATTTCGGCGAACCCTGACCTTTCAGTCAGGAATAACCACAACAGTTTATTAAAAGTTAGTGAATTTATTTCCCTATATTAACAAAGCTAGCACAATATAGATGTGTCTCAACACCAAATGATATACGTAAATGAACATTAATAGCTGTCCATAACGACGAAACAGGTGCAATCTATGCAGCATTTGAATCACAAGGCATTCGATAATAGCAATGCAAATCACTAGAACTATAATCTGTAATGGGCTAATTGCATACATTTAGTCAGCATAACAAGGTCTCAAATTGCATCGTGCAACAAAAGGAATCCTCATCTAACCTCAAATTAGCATCGGCATGTGGGACTTCATGCAAAAACAATTTAGCAACATAAATTTGGAAAACTCCTAGCTAGGGATCTTATCAAAAATCAGCAGTTGGTTACCTAAAAGAAACACAATGCAATTGTACAATTTCCTTTCATATTTACCAATTACGATCAGCATTCAAGGAAGTCTTCGTCTCACAGGTACCGTTTCTCGATCAGCATGGGACGGGGCAAAGGGGCAGGGGTGGACGGGGCAATAGCCTCACGGCGGCAAGGTAAACTACTACTTCATGCAAAGGGATCAAAGTTAAAGTCTCTAGGGCAAGAATCATTTAAAGTCTCTTTCTCTCGATTAGAGAAAGCATCAAAGTCTCTTTCAAAATGGCGTCGCAGCATGATGGGCCATATTAGCTGCAAAATGGCGCAATGGGTGCGATGTCGGGTAATAGCTGGTAATGGCTGTAATAGCTAGCTTTCTTCTTGTGCACCTGGTTTAAATAGACAACAGTTCAAATCCAGTAGGGTCTTCCATTGGAGGGTTCACAGGTTGGCTTCAAATTGTCCAATCAAAAACAACAGTTCTCAAGCTTTTACTTAAGCATACATTATCCTTGGAGACGGGTACGCAAGTTGCAACATTTTATACCAATTAACTCATTTTCAGAGCTTCCATTGTCCGCACCTGCAGATTGACCTTGGAGCAAAGAGAAAAATGCCAGGCTGGCACGAAACCTTAAGATAAGCATGTGAACGATCTCAGTGGAAAAGTACAGCTTCAAGCAAAATTACACGTTTAATAGCACATTGGAAAAATACGAGCATCTAAACCGTGAGACCAGGCAACTAGGCCAAAGCCTCCACTAAAGTTATGCTAAGCTAAAACATTTCAAACAAGCAAATCGTAGCACACGTTTATGATTATGTCGGATTAGTGCAATTCTAATACATTACGTTATATAAAGCACACTTATAAATGTTGGCAAACTACTCTAAGGGCACATTTTGTCCCCGTACAATCTTTATTAGTTCGGTTAAATTCACACATGATTATTTCACACTACGTTTATGCGCTAATAAATGTAAAACTTTCATTTCAGCTTCATCACACCTCACCCATGCTGTCTGGCATCTCAGTTCCACAATCCGAGCCTGATAATTACTATTGAGATGGGACAGTGTGCTGCAAATGACACTCCACGGAGACGCATGCCTTTCAGCACCTCTTTGTCAATTACAGCAAAGTGAAGCAAAGGTGAGCAGCAGGGAGCATCCACGCGAGCATTCAGTGCCAAGAAAGAAGAATCCCTGAACCTGTGTTACTTTAAAGTAAAACCAGCCCGGATATTACAATTTACACCACCTCCCTGTCATATTCAACCACATTATACTGCATGCGGCCTTCTCTCACCAAGGCTTGTTTTTAATAAAATGTACGGAATGCAGCAACTGCATACATGACTCTGAAATGTAACAGGGAAAAGGAAATTCAGTGTTAGAGTTGAGTTTTGAAATAATACAAAAGCTAACATTTCAAAAATCTGAAGTTCGCGAGTTACAGTTTTACTGAGCTAACTACAACTCAAGGCCCAGCCATGCACTGCTTATGACACCACATATTACATCAGTCATGCTATGTTAAATGACATCACTGATGAAATCTCAAGTGACATCATTGATGACTAGGCCCTGTGCCGAACAACCCCAACAAGCGTTCAACTTCCTGCTGCGCCTAACTCCCTGCGGAGGACCTACCTCACAGGAGGGCTGTTGGATCCCATGGGAGTACCAAGGTACTCACAACACGAAATTAAAAACCTCTGTAATTCACCAGTTATAGTTATTTATGATAGTTATTTCAAGTAACTATGAAGTTGCACACCTGCCATGCACAGTGTTGTCATCAATTATGTCACTTCAGATGTTATAGAACCTGTCATGAGTGCTGTAATATGTGATGTCATGAACAGTATATGGGGAGGGGATGAGTTATAGTTTCTTTAAATAACTGTAAGTGGTGTGAATTCAGTTTGTTTTTAAAATGTCTAACTGACAAACTGACATTTCCACTTAACTATAACATCACTTTAAACTTTGTTTTCTTTCAATGAATTTCAGAGGTTTTTAAAAAATGCAAAGCAAGATACTATTACCATATCTAACTATAACATCAGTTTAACATTTGGTTTCTCCAGTAAGTTTCTATATTTTTAAATGTAAGGTAATATTTTATTACTATATGTAACTATCCCAAGCCCCTGCGGTAGCCAACCCTGTAGGAAAGTACCATCTTGCCTGGCATGTTACCCCCATTTTTACTGTATGTATGTTTGTTTTTGCCTGCGTCACTGGGATCCTGCTAGCCAGGACCCCAGTGCTCATAAAGTGTGCCCTGTATCTGTTCCCTGTGTGGTGCCTAACTGTATCACTGAGGCTCTGCTAACCAGAACCTCAGTGTTTATGCTCTCTCTGCTTTTAAAATTGTCACTGCAGGCTAGTGACCAATTTTACCAATTCTGATTGGCACACTGGAACACCCTTATAATTCCCTAGTATATGGTACCTAGGTACCCAGGGTATTGGGGTTCCAGGAGAGCCCTATGGGCTGCAGCATTTCTTTTTCCACCCATAGGGAGCTCAGACAATTCTTACACAGGACTGCCACTGCAGCCTGAGTGAAGTGACGTCCACGTTATTTCACAGCCATTTTACACTGCACTTAAGTAACTTATAAGTCACCTATATGTCTAACCCTCACTTAGTGAAGGTTAGGTGCAAAGTTACTTAGTATGAGGGCACCCTGGCACTAGCCAAGGTGCCCCCACATTGTTCAGGGCAATTTCCCCGGACTCTGTGAGTGCGGGGACACCATTACACCGACTTCGTCGGACCCTCTTTTGTGGTGACGAGTTGACCGTCGTGCTCAGATCTTCTGAACGCCTGTTCAGGTGCTTCTGTGGGTGCTGCCTGCTACTACATGGGCTCTCTGTATTGCTGAGCGCCCCCTCTGCCTCCTCCTCCAAGGGGTGACCTCCTGGTCCTTCCTGGGCCCCGGCAGCACCCAAAATCCTCAACTGCAACTCTTGCAGCTAGCAAGGCTTGTTTTCAGTCTTTCTGCGTGGAAACAACTCTGCATCCTCCAGCACGCCATGAGACATCTTCTGACTGAAGGAGAAGTTCATGGCACCTTCCGTTGTTGCAGAATCTTTGGCTTCTGCCACCCGGAGGCAGCCCTTTTGCACCTTCATCCGGGGTTTAGTGGGCTCCTGCCCCCCTGGACACTTGCCTGACTCTTGGACTTGGTCCCCTTCCTTTACAGGTCCTCAGGTCCAGCACTCCGTCTTCAGTGCTTTGCAGTCAGTTGTTGGCTTTGCAGAATTCCCTATCTCGACTTTACTGTCTTTCTGGGGTAGTAGGGTAACTTTACTCCTACCTTTCAGGGTCTTGGGGTGGGGTATCTTGGACACCCTTAGTGTTTTCTTACACTCCCGGCGACCCTCTACACACTACACTAGGCCTGGGGTCCATTCGTGGTTCGCATTCCACTTTTGTAGTATATGGTTTGTGTTGCCCCTAGGCCTATTTTTCCCTATTTGCATTCTATTGTGTTCTACAGTGTTTGCACTACTTTTCTAACTGTTTACTTACCTGATTTGGTTTGTGTGTGTATATTTTGTGTATATTACTTACCTCCTAAGGGAGTATATCCTCTGAGATACTTTTGGCATATTGTCACTAAAATAAAGTACCTTTATTTTTAGTAACTTTGAGTATTGTGTTTTCTTATGATGTAGTACTAAGTGATATAAGTGGCATAGTAGGAGCTTTGCATGTCTCCTAGTTCAGCCTAAGCTGCTCTGCTATAGCTACCTCTATCAGCCTAAGCTGCAAGAGCACCTCTAATCTACTAATAAGGGATAACTGGACCTGGCACAAGGTGTAAGTACCACAAGGTACCCACTATAAGCCAGGCCAGCCTCCTACAAACCCCCACTGCGCATGGCCTTCGTCAATGCGCTGCTTGGGGTTAGCCACTGGCCCAACCCCATAGATGGCCACCCCCTGCTGTGCACAGTCTTTCACAGTCATCCACAGTGTGGGTTAGCTACAGGGTGACTGCCCGTTAGTGGCTAACCCACCACAGAGACTCATGCCCCCTCTTTTTAAAAAAAATGGATTTATGATCCCACTTCACTGTCGCAGGGGCCAGAGCAGCCCCTTTGATCTGGTGAGACTCTTGTGGGAGCCGGAGGGGGTCCCAATGGCTGTCCAAAAAGCCTTGCAGGATCACAGCAACCAAAAATATGTTTTTATTTTTATTTGGGCGACGGGGCATCACTTTGGGACCTCAAAAGTTCCAGGGGGTCAGGCTATCCCTACTCTGCCCCTTGTACCTTATATTTTTTTAAACTTTCGGGGCCTGGGGACCAAGTCCCTGTGTCCTAGAAAGGTGGCCACAACATTTCTCCTAAGTTGCTGCCAACCAGTCAAAGAGAAAGCTCCTGTATTATTGGCATATCAACACATTCGACAGGAAAAGAAGCCTTCTTGCCCAATTGGATCAGTCTATTATTTAAAGTTGCATATTTGCGGGACATAAGGGAAAGTCCCAGGAACCCAACTATCCAGTTATACATAAATTTTGAATCTTACAGCAAAATGCAAAAGCATGCTTTGTTGGTAAAGATCTAGCATCTTCCAAATTTGGTGTAATTCCGTTCAGCCATTTGGGCTGTGGCACTGTTCAAAAATCCCTATGGATATTGCAAGGGAGAACTATATTTTGAAACCCTCCTTTTTCTCAGCCCCTGCTTGATGGATCACCCCAGAACTTTCAGGGAAGGAACTGAGGCCGATGAACGTTTATTTGGAGTGTTTTGTAAAAATTAATCTAGTGGCGCCAGAGTTATTAGCAAAGCAAACAATGCTTTTCCTAGGGTAACAAGGTTCCTAACTATAACTACTCCGTGGCGACTGCCACTGGGTAATCTATATACACACATTGGCAGGCTCCATGGTGGGGCTTTCGTTAGATCACAGTTTCCATAGGAAAGATACATTTTGTTTCTTAAATAACGTTGCCACAAAAGTTCATAATCTCGGCTTTCATAGAAAGTTTCATGCCAATCTATCAATTGGAGGCCAGGACAAAAGGGACATCCCAAAAGTGTGATTCCCCATGTTAATACCCATAGTAAACTTTGCTCTCTGATACAGAATAAACGGTTCAATGGAATTGTACCAAATGTTGCCAAAAGTTATAACTTTACCCAGAAAGCATGCATTTTGTGCTTTGGTTTAAATAGATTCAGCGATTTTTTAGAGGTTGGCTCAGAAAGTGGGGCTCACATTGTGCATTAAGGGGTTAATCCTCTGAAAACGTTAGGTATACCTGGATGGTTAGTCCTCTCAGAGTCTTGTGGTACCAAAAAAAATTCAAATAGCCAGTGATTGATAGAGGGAGTTTTTCTCCTATCAGCCATTTCCATCCAGCGGGACTGAAACAATCTGATTAGCTGGTCAGTCCTGAATACGATTTGAAAGGGGCATATAAAGGGCCAGGCTGCTCACATTGTGACCCTCAGTTCCTTGTGTCAGGGATCCAATGGGATTCTCAATGTAATAAAAAAAAAAAAAAAGGCTGAAATGCGGAGTTTCTTTATGGTAAAGTGTAAGGAAACGTGAAAAAGTTGATTAAACTTGAAAAAATGAGTAAATATATTTTTTATGTTAGATAGTAATGTAGATTAATTTTATATATTAATCTTAAACATGCAACTATATAAAAAATGATCTAGCATTATTGACATTTTAACATTTAATTATTGTTTTGAATATATTAAACTAAACTTATTTTTTCAAGATTGAATTAAACAAAATCCCATCTAGAGTAAGCATATTATATTTTTGTTGCATATTAATAATGTTTAAGCCTTACGTACAGAATTAATTAAAAGTAATTGAATTATATTTTAATTAAAAATGTTTTCTTAATTTTTAAATTAAAAAAAGTTGTTGAAATATGTTAAAAAAGGGTAAAAATATGTTTTATTTTTAGTTTTTCAACATTAAGTTGCAATTATTAATATTTTTAACTTTTTTAATAATTTATTTAATTAACAATAGTTTCTATACGTCCCTACCACCATCATTTTCTATGGGAGGGTGTTGTAGAACCTTTGAGTAGTCCTGGATTGAGCTCTGGGATGGAGTACATTTACAACTGTTTTGCAGCCTTTTTAGCAGTAGTAGTTATAGAAGTGCAGTTTGTAAACAGGATTGGGCTTACTCTTTTGTGGTGCCTGCATGTCTCTCCCTATACATATCCCTTCCCCACTTTTAACCACTAGCTACTCCTCGCTAAAACCCTTCTCTCTAGTTATCAATATTCTCCATCTTCCAGCTACTCCTTCTTTCCCTCCCAGCAGTGATGGCCAGTAATTACAGTATAGGATGGTCAGGTGTTCACACACAAACACATGCACACTCAGTCACACTCATGCATTCACAAGCACACACACACACACACACCCATTCATATCACACACTCACATATACACATACATTCATACGTACAGACACACATGCATCAAATATGAAATAAAAACTTAACACTTACCTTCTGCAGTGTCTCTGGAGGGAAGACTTGAAGGCTCCAGGAGGGTTGAGACTGCTGCCTTTCCTCAGCCCATACCTCATCACAGAGTGGTATGTGGTCAGTGAGGGTTGTTGACCCCACCACCACACTGTGATGAGGTGTCAGTGACAGACACTCAGCCCGGGGGTTCTTCAAGACTCAAAACTGAAGTTTACAGGTCTGTGACTATCATTGGCGCTCCCCCTCATCATGATGGAGAGGTCTTCCAAGCATCCTTGCCGGGCTGAAGAGGTCTCGCTCAAAGGAGTTGTGACATCTTCAACCATGCAAAGTTCAGCTCAAGCAGCCAGGCGCCCGCCTGCACATTTAGCACATGTGTGCACTTGGCTGCCTGACCTAAACATAGAGTTTCTGTCAGGCTGTCCTTTCCTCCGCCTCACAGGTATTCTTATATCAGGAAAAAGGAGGCGGGAGGCCCCTAAACTCTTAAGAACAGACTGCTACTGACTACCACATTTACTACTAAAACATATACCTAGTGTGCAGAGAATCTGCAGTCGGAGTGGAGATCTCTGCACATAAAAAGATACATGGAGGGGCGTGGACCTTCTCACATAGCTTTTAAATAGCACTTTGTAGTGTGTTTGTAGCACTAACGTAGTTCTACAGAATTTACTACAAAGAGCAGTTTGTGGATAGGGCCTCTGGTGTGTATGTATAATACGGTAAAGTAACTGTTTGATTTTGCAGTACCAAAACCAAGTAGGGTCACAGTAAGTTTTACTATTACCCGTGAGAATTATATTTGTTTTTATCAACATAAGAAGAGTGAAGACTGTGTGATCCCTGACACAGGATTCAAGTTCCATACCTCCAGTAAGGTCACAGCAGTCTCAAAAATCCACTTGGCTATTTTTTCGAAATATTTTAAAGGAAGAGGGAAAGGAAAGTTTGTACTTAAAATTTAGAATTTAGCTTGAAAGACACAGGAAGAAACGGATAATGTTCTAGAGAGAATCGCGAGGCGCAATCTGTCAGCTCCCACAAGGAATTATTATTCCGAATTGTTTTCTTTAAAACGGTGTCCCGACTAATTTTTTTTGCCTGAAGAGCCAGATTGAGTTGGGGGGCGCGTTATGAGCCCTAATCATATTATTTAATAAAATGATAGTCCTTCAACCATACGTTGTATTATTAAGGAGCAGCATTTTTTTAAACGATGTCATTTTTCATAGCAGCAGCAGGTGGCGCAAGATCCTTATCCTGCAGAGTTACTGAGCCGCCTTTGTCTCTGGAAGCTGACGAGCAGCTGTGTAAACAATCAGATACGTGTATGAAGGTTATTTCCTTAAGTGTGACATTAATAGTTTTGTGAAAAGGGTTTATGATTGTTACTCACTGATTGTATTTCGACATACACCTCGAGGCCTAGATATATACTCTAGCTACAGAGGTAAGTCACCTGTTCCAACGTTCGCTCAGTTCTTTTTGGATACGTTTACCGCTGCATTTGCAACTGTGACAGGGAGCAGACAGAGAACACGCTTACCAGCTAAATATCCCAACCGCATCCATGCAAGGCTGCCTTCGCGACAATTAGGTCCTGTCGGTGAAATGTTCAAAGCATCTTTACCTGTAGCCTCCTCGCCTGTCTGTGTTTCTAATCATCCACGTGTTTGTGCTGACACTATCCCGCCAGTGTATTCATCAGCACAGCCAGACACCTGCAGAATGGAGGGCTGAGAAACAGGCAACAGAAATACAAATGGAACCCTTTTTAGTGATCTGAATGAAACCCACCCTGAGCAAAACAAGTCATTAGACAACATAAACAATAGCACAAAGCACAGATCAATATCTGATGGAGGCTTTTATTAACACTCCGGTCCTCATTACGAGTAGCCCTCTAATCACATGTGCAAGTGAACAGATTACTTTCAGGTGATCTTCATTACCATAAACCTTAGAACTCCATATCACAGCCATAGCTCTTTCCATTCTCCCTACCCAGATTATTTCGAGGTAACAAGTCCTAAATAACAGAGGTGGGGGCACTAACTAAGTTAGGCAGTATGCAAGTGACATCATGGTGTGTGACATCACAGTGCGTGACATGACAACACATGACATCACTGCATGTGACATCACGGCACATGAAAACCCACGTGGCATCACAGGAAGTGGCATCACAACACATTACCTCACAGGAAGTGACAACACAAGAAGTGACATCAGCTCTTAAGACCTCACATATATGTCTAGCACGTGTATCATGAGTGCATTTGCGTTGCTTCGGGATGTGCCAAAAATGTGACGCAACCCAGACGCAAAATCTGGGCCTCAACTTCTACATTTACTTTACAAAACCCTGCCACAAAGAAATTGGCAACATGGAGAAACATGGCTGAATATCTGTTCTGTTTAATCAATTGCAAAGTCTGCATTTTAAAATATCTTGTAGCGTTAATTATGTGTTTAAAGCACTAGCTGCGGAGATCTTTGTGTGCCAACTAAATCGCAGGGGGATAATAATAATGGTAATGATAACTCTGAAGGTTAACATATTTGCTGGAAAGATCTGTGTTTTGTCTAGTCCTAGTTTAGAATCAAAGTAGCATGGAGGGCTAATGTGTATTCTGCAAAGCACATTATGTAACACACAGATGACAGATGTAAATGTGTGAAGTGGGTTACTGCTTTTGACACAGAGATTCTTTTGTTACTTAGAGTTGGTAAATTGTTTCTGTCTTATGTAACACATCCTGCACATTGATTTACACAATTGTCAATAGATAATGTGTACATGGGTTGCAAATTGCTCTGACACCCTGCATTGGGATGAATAGTGCTATAGAGCTGTAAAAGAAATAAATCCTGTTCTAGGCGAGTGCATGCTTGGTGCATATGCCTATAAATGATGCAGCTGACTGCCTACTTCTATTAAAAGCCATACTTCAAAGCATTAGGGATGCTGTGCAGCATAGCTAGAACCATGGGAAAATCCAGTAGGTTGCAAATGTGAGACCTAGGGGCATTGTCAATACTTATTTTAAATGGGAACAATACAGTTCTTCCTCCAAAATATTTAGGGCCAGATGTAGCAAAGGGTTTTTCCCATTCTGTGTCAATGGGAAAATGTGTTCGTACATATGGCCCTTAGAACCTAGTCCTATGCCTGTACCGTTCCTGTACAATATATAAGGATACAACCCCTCACCCACACTAGGCAGCATGCTTCATCCTGTCCTATCCTGGTGCCTTACTCATTAGAAATATCCAGATAGCACTACCTCCTAAATTGATTAGTTCTGTAATTCACTAGTGCAAGTTAAAAATTGGTGTGATGAAAATGTAGTAAATTATGGCACCAACCTTATCACTCTTCACTGATTGACATTCCTAACCTGATGGTCTAAGGATTTCATCATTACCTACAGAAACTCTCACTTAAGCCTTTCACTATCAGGACCTCCTACAATTCATCTCTTTGATGCTATTTGTCAAGAACTACAGTCTCTGACTTTTAACACTCCGGTCCTCATTACGAGTAGCCCTCTAATCACATGTGCAAGTGAACAGATTACTTTCAGGTGATCTTCATTACCATAAACCTTAGAACTCCATATCACAGCCATAGCTCTTTCCATTCTCCCTACCCAGATTATTTCGAGGTAACAAGTCCTAAATAACAGAGGTGGGGGCACTAACTAAGTTAGGCAGTATGCAAGTGACATCATGGTGTGTGACATCACAGTGCGTGACATGACAACACATGACATCACTGCATGTGACATCACGGCACATGAAAACCCACGTGGCATCACAGGAAGTGGCATCACAACACATTACCTCACAGGAAGTGACAACACAAGAAGTGACATCAGCTCTTAAGACCTCACATATATGTCTAGCACGTGTATCATGAGTGCATTTGCGTTGCTTCGGGATGTGCCAAAAATGTGACGCAACCCAGACGCAAAATCTGGGCCTCAACTTCTACATTTACTTTACAAAACCCTGCCACAAAGAAATTGGCAACATGGAGAAACATGGCTGAATATCTGTTCTGTTTAATCAATTGCAAAGTCTGCATTTTAAAATATCTTGTAGCGTTAATTATGTGTTTAAAGCACTAGCTGCGGAGATCTTTGTGTGCCAACTAAATCGCAGGGGGATAATAATAATGGTAATGATAACTCTGAAGGTTAACATATTTGCTGGAAAGATCTGTGTTTTGTCTAGTCCTAGTTTAGAATCAAAGTAGCATGGAGGGCTAATGTGTATTCTGCAAAGCACATTATGTAACACACAGATGACAGATGTAAATGTGTGAAGTGGGTTACTGCTTTTGACACAGAGATTCTTTTGTTACTTACAGTTGGTAAATTGTTTCTGTCTTATGTAACACATCCTGCACATTGATTTACACAATTGTCAATAGATAATGTGTACATGGGTTGCAAATTGCTCTGACACCCTGCATTGGGATGAATAGTGCTATAGAGCTGTAAAAGAAATAAATCCTGTTCTAGGCGAGTGCATGCTTGGTGCATATGCCTATAAATGATGCAGCTGACTGCCTACTTCTATTAAAAGCCATACTTCAAAGCATTAGGGATGCTGTGCAGCATAGCTAGAACCATGGGAAAATCCAGTAGGTTGCAAATGTGAGACCTAGGGGCATTGTCAATACTTATTTTAAATGGGAACAATACAGTTCTTCCTCCAAAATATTTAGGGCCAGATGTAGCAAAGGGTTTTTCCCATTCTGTGTCAATGGGAAAATGTGTTCGTACATATGGCCCTTAGAACCTAGTCCTATGCCTGTACCGTTCCTGTACAATATATAAGGATACAACCCCTCACCCACACTAGGCAGCATGCTTCATCCTGTCCTATCCTGGTGCCTTACTCATTAGAAATATCCAGATAGCACTACCTCCTAAATTGATTAGTTCTGTAATTCACTAGTGCAAGTTAAAAATTGGTGTGATGAAAATGTAGTAAATTATGGCACCAACCTTATCACTCTTCACTGATTGACATTCCTAACCTGATGGTCTAAGGATTTCATCATTACCTACAGAAACTCTCACTTAAGCCTTTCACTATCAGGACCTCCTACAATTCATCTCTTTGATGCTATTTGTCAAGAACTACAGTCTCTGACTTGGGGGTTTCAGAAGTGTTCCCTGCCTAGTCCAGGCCTCTTGATATACCTCCATAAAAAAATAGCTGACCAGAGATTTTCATTTTTGATTTGTGTATTTGTATCATTAGAGAAGTAGTTTAGCTTGGGTAGACATTGCTAATCCGTGCCGATTATTTTCTGGCTGACACTTTTAAAAATGGCTGATGTGTTAAAGTGATGATGTAATATTTCAGGAACCCTGAGACCTCTATACATCATTTTGGTGTCAAAACATAGGTTGTGGGGACCAAGTTGTCTTATAGAGACAGAAAATAACTCCTCAGAGCAACCCTTCTGCCATTTTCTAAAATGGCAACTCTATAATGATGTGTTTTAGCCATCATATTGGTAATTTATTTTAATATGGTTTTTGTTTAAGGTTTTCGTTCATTCAAATTCGTAAATATGAGCAAAGAAAGTGGTAGCAGAGGATCTTTACCTCCCAACAGAGTGTTGGTAATTACAAAATCCGAGGACTCCTTCCACAAAGAGAAATGTGTCATATGGCAAACTAATCCAAGTGCTACAAGTCGTATACAGTGGAAAAAACCTGGAAAAAAAATGTCAAAAAATGGCAGAAACCAGTGAATCACAACAAGAATCCGAGTCTTCTGAGAGAGCGATGACAACCAAACCCAATGCATATTCACTTAGAAGATTGATGGCTACCAGTCGTTCACTTCCAACAACTGATCAGAAAGTGTGAGGATCTTCAATGTGTTATCTGTGTTTTAGCCAGAACAAGGGCCAAAGGGATTGACGAAAGAACAAAGCACAGAGTATGTGAGTCTCAAAGGGCAAACATGTTTTTATCTGCAGCTAGTTTCTTCCAAGATAAAGTTTCAGCCGAGTAGCAGATCTAAACAGTGAAGTGAATGGATTTGCAGAGGATTTGTATGCCCACCTGAACTGCATGCATGCATGCATACATTCGAAAATATGAATGTAAAATGAGCTCACAGCAGCAACGTAACCGCAAGCCTTCAGTTACGTTTGCACTCTATTAAAAAGCAAATGAAGTTTTAAAGTCACTCTTGAGTGTTAGCTGCAGCTTCACACTCAGTTAGTTCAGAGAAATAATGGTCAAAATTGATGAGACTGTGTTGATCCATAAGAATGAAATTAAGATTTTTCTTTTGAGAATGTAGAATTATAGAATTCATTTTTGTCAGTCTACCAAAAAGAATGAGCCACTTATGGTGTTCTCAGCTGATTTGACCCCTAAAGATCTTGCTGCCAAAATAAGCTCACAGGATGCAGTAAAATCAGCAGGAACCATTTCAAGAAACGTCCAGAAAGATTTTGGTTTTGGACTTAATGACAAATTTTGTGATGCTCCAGCGCTCTGCAAATCATGGGAGTCAATAAGAATGCTTGAGGTTGTCTTAACATTCTTTACGTCATTCTTTAATATCAGCAAAGCAAAACTGTTACAAACTAAAGTTCTTGAGTTTGGAATAGAAGTCGACAACATTGATGATTGCTTTGAAGAAATAAGCAAAGAAGTGGAAGACAATCTCATGAACCGACAGGCTTATGCTGTGCAAATGTACTGTCTTTTTCAAGTCATGTTTTATTAATTACACCACAGCAAAAAGCAAACTCCGCTACACGTGATGACTGCCCACACAACCTATGACAAGTGCAAAAGTTGAGGGCTAATCACGTCAATGAATAGGATTGGTGTATCAACAAGTTATAATGACATAGTACGGAGCAGGAACTTGTTAGCCGCTCATGCTGTAAAATCTTGTGAATCCGATAGCACACCACTTTACCAGGAAAGGATTTACAGTTGCTGCTGTTGATAATTTTGATTTTGAAGACAGCTCTCTTTGTCTGGAACATCCAGCACACATGATACTGCTATGGTGCTTTTTCAAGACTGTACCACTGAAGTAGCTTCTGGAAAACAAACTGTGTCAGCTGTAGGCATAAACAAACAAAGCTGCAAACTTATAACCTAACTGCTTTGCCAATGTCTGCAAAATCACTACAAGCCATCAGCACTTCTCTGTCTACCAGAAAGTTTTAAAATGGCTGAAGACATGGATCTTCTTCTACTTGATGCTACAGTCTGGAAAGCTGATTTAACTGAATTTATCATATTGCTTATTCGGTGCGGACTGAAGGCTTTAATTCATGCTCTGATCTCCCAGAATACCATCCCACTGAAGAAGGTTGGGTTTTTCCTAGTAATACCATCTCTAGTCACAAACTCAGCAACAGTGTACAGAGCTCTAAAAACTTTCCAAAATGTGCATACTCAGCTGGAAGACCACCCTATCCTGCCAATTTTCTGCAGCGAAGGTATTTTCAGTGTTGTAGCTAACATTTTTATGAACAATCCAGTAGAATTTGATGATCTTTATCCAATGATGGGTGTTTTCCACATGACAAAAGTTGTGTTGCAGTGTGCAGGAAGTTATCTCAGTGGATGTGGCATAGACAATGCACTTCTTGAGGCTGAAATCTTTGGAAGCAAAACTGTCCAGTCAGTATTGAGCAGAACTCATTATGTTAGTTTGTTACAAGGTATGCTCATCATATCTGAGGCTATAGAAACATTGTGTTCTTTCTGGAACAAGAAGGACAAATTAGGTTTTGCATTTCTTATATCAGAAGTGAACATGGCACAGGGAGCACTTCATTCAAAAGACATAATGTAAAGCCAGGCAATGTTCAATACACTCTGTTCAAAATCAGAAAACCTAAAAACGAAGTTTGTAGAGTTTGTCAAAGAATGTGAAGAAAAATAAGAACTTTGCAAATACTGAAAAAATGTTTTACACGTGTCAGCTCTAGTTAAAACTTGGTACATGCTGATCGGGAACATGATTGGGAGCTGCACGTGAAGACTGTGGAATCACTGATTACTATGTTTCACGAATTCGATTGCATAAACTACTGGAAATATGGGTCCTGGTGTTTGGAAAGAGTGAAGAAGATAGAGGTGGAAAAGCCATACCTCTACAGAAAATTAATTCAAAGACTTTTTTTGGTGAAAGACAGAGAGGGAAGATTCAATGCTGTGGCTCCAGATATGGAACTGGAACAGATGATCCAGAGATCACAGAAAAGCTCCAAGGGAATTGTTGGTCAGACATAAAAGTAAATATGTTGCTCAATGTCAGCTAGTTTACCATGAAGTCATTTCTATTTGCAATGTTTTCAGAGAGATGACAAATTCAAAATTAATGGACCATTGTGAAACTGTTCCTCACCACAAACTTGTGGGAAAGAGAGAGGAAATGTTTAATAAACATGTCGACAGCCTTCTTCATTTCATGCAGTTACAAGGAAACCCTTTTGAAATGTCTGAGCCTGTAAGACTACTCAACTTCGTGACCAAACAATATGTGGATAACATTATAAAGTCATGTCTACTAGATGTCCTGGAACATGCATCAAAAGTATACACAGAACTGAAGCAGGAGAGATTTGTATTGAAAGAGAAAAAGCTGCTTGACATAATCACTAAAGCTAAACTCCCACGCTTTAATTGCCATAGTAAGAGTTTCACCCAACCAGCCACTATAAAACAGGTTACAAAAAACAACTTTCACAAGCACATAGAGAGATGGATATAGCAAACGAAAGGGGTGAATTTATCAAGAACACTCTGTCGCATGATATTTTTCCATCAAACGCATTATTTGTTGGAGATGCTGCAACCAAACCAGTGAAGCACAAACTCGTACAAGAGCTCAAAAAACGCTTTCACCTGAAGAATTTCAATTTGAAAAGGTGTCCTCATTAAAAAGCTGCTGTTGTTGGGGACTATATGTCACAATTGCGAATGGTCAAGATTTCATCCATGCAAACTTTGGAGAGGTCGCTCAGACTGTTCTACAGTCATCAAAGTCAGTGTGCACCTTGCAAGAAATGCACATTGTCTTTGACAGTTATCTTGAACTATCTGTCAAGGAATGTGAGAGAATCAGACAAATGTCTAAAGTGGAATAATTGACCGTGCCTGCATCAAAAATTCAACACCTATACCTGTGCAACTTGATAAATTCTGGTCATCAACATCGAACAAGATGAACTTGTATATATTAACTCACCAAAACATTGCTGATGCTTCAGTGAATACTGAATTTCCAATTATTGCAAGTGGAATGAATGTCAATGAGGAGCTGGTGTCTGCAGAGATCTATTCAAAAGGTACAGGTCATATTGTTCAAGAACTTAACAACCAATTGAAAGAAGCTGTCCTTCATGTTGAGTGGGCTGTTTGAAATGGTTCCAATCGGGTCATTGAACTGTCAAATGCCACAGATATTATTATTGTGCTACTTATATTTGTTACAATGTTCATAAATCAAGGATTGTCAGAGTTATGCATGCGTTTTGGAACAAGCCAGAAAATACACTTAATCCTGCATCATATCGAGTACAAGAAACTTGACCTGGAGATGCCCATTGTTCTTATCAAGACACATATTGTCACGGGTGATGATACTATGAGCAAAAATGGATCAGAGCTTGGAGCTTTATCTGCTGAATCTGTGAAGTTTCTAAAAGGATTTGCTGATACGGAAGAAGAATGGGACTTTAAAGATGTAGAAAAATATCTTGTGCGTGTGGGGATAATGAGTTCTGTCATGCATTTGCCGATCTTCGGTACAGTGAGTTCATGAGATAAGTCCCGCTAAAGGACCTTCGACTGATGTCATATTCTGTGCATGGACATATTAAAAGTGCATTCTAATTGATCAGAAGATGTGTAAATGTTCTGGATCATGCATATGTAGAGAAAGATCTGTGTGAATCTGGTTAGGAAGATATTGATGGGGTGCTAAATCCTACAAAAGTTCTAAAACCTCTACCCAAAGAACTTACACGTACATGTACTTGCAAAACCTGCGCTACAAAAGGATGTCCCTGTCTATGTGCTCTTCTCAAATGTCCTGTAAATGTACCACAAGCGATTGCTAAAACAAATAAATAAAGTGAACTGTGAAAATGTGTCTTAAACAGGAGTAACAAACATTATTTTTTTTCACATTCAGATCATAAGCATTGCTTGATGTATACATAAAAGGATTAAAAAACATTATGCTTTGTTTTATTTCTGTATATGTCTCTTCTTCCTCTATTACAGCCCCCATTTTGGAAAATGGAGGAAGGGTTGCTCTGAGGAGTTATTTTCCATCTCTATAAGACTACTTGACCCCATAACCTTTGTTTAGGCACCAAAAGGAAGTATGTAGGTCTCATGGTTCCTGAAATTATACACCATCACTGCAACACATCTGCCATTTTTTAAAATGTTGTCCAGAAACATTTGGCCCGGATCAACAATGTCTACCCACGCTAAATCACTTTTCTAATTATCCAAAAACACAAATAAAAAATGAAAATCTCTGGACAGCAATTTTTTTATTAAGGTATATCAGGGGGCAGGGATTAGTCGTTGCATGTGCCCTTTATCAATGTTTAGAAGCTGGTATACTGTGGTGACCTATCATGTTGTGTCTTGCATATGTTTTGTCTTGTTCATGCCCCCATTTTGTGAGTCGAGAATGTTGTATGACGATTTTTCAAAGGTAAATGCACATCTAAATGACACATATGTCTTTCTTTACAGGTATTTATGTGGTCAGATCCTACCATTCCTCATTCTGTGATTTGGAGTGGGATTTTACCATTGTAAATGCCTTTAAGTTTGTCCCTAATTTTCACATGCTGGTGCAGTTGCAAAGTGAAACAGAATCAGGAATGTTTGGATTAGCCCTCGTAAATGCCTAAGAACTCACACCTAAGTGTTACACAAGTGAGCATTTGCCTTTAAGAATCTGGTCTTCGACATTCCACTCATAGATTCAAGAATGTTGAGTTTTGCACTCATAAATTTGATTTACTCACTCGGAAACATTACTGCCATATGAAATGTAGGTGTGCACTTGCAAGCATTTACCAAGAGAAAATCACAGAACACAAGTATCACAGAATGAGGAAAGGAATGGTGGTATTTGACCCTGTTTCATGGATTTTGCTGACATGAACATTCTGGCAGTATGGTGTTTTTTTTTGTGGGAGCAAATTTGTATTTATGTGCAAGTATTTGGCTGTTCCTAGCTGGGTCCATGCAGTAAAGCTGGTGAACAACCACATACTCTCAATCTTTGTGGACATTCATAAACTTTCTGCAGGCAGGTCCCCATACTGAAAACATAATATTTACTCCTATCAAGACCAGTAGCAACTCAAGGTAGACCACTCCCAAATTTGTTGAGTTTCCCAGTAAGGGATACTGAGGAACTGGCTTGCTAAAGTATTATTTTGAGATGCAGAATTTTCCTATTAAGGAATTGTGTGACCTGTGAAAAGGGTGATAGTTGAGGAGCTGGTCAAGTTTTATTAAGTTAATTAATCTATTGAACTAAGTTGTATTTGATTACACCTCAACAGGCGCACCTTAACACCACCACAGCCTTTGCCATTCTGTGCTCTTCAAACTGACTGGTGGAATCCACTGTGTACCACGATTCTACTTTACCTCACACAACATAGACAGCAGACAGTACATAGCATACAAGTCTGGACATAAAACAAAGAATTGAGAATGGTTGAAGGAGACACCGTCTAATCCTTTCTAGGAGAAGACTGATGAAATTATTGAGACTGACTAACATAGATTAAGGCAGGGTTATCAGTAGGAGACTCGATGGGGCCTTGACAATGTTGTGAGAAATTGTGCAAAATAGGTAGAATGCAACAAAGGGGTAAAGGGAAGGGTGCCACCTATATTGCCCTATAAAGTATCTAGATGTCTACGTGAACATGCCAGGTTGGACATTTTAGAACCAATGACTGTGAGTGGAAGGATGCATACATTTGCCATGGTACTAGTTGATCATTCTAATAGATGGCATGGGGTCTATTTTGCAAATTATGTCACTACTGCAACAGTGTTGTACTGGATAGAGGAAGTGTTTAGTAGACTGAGGGTTCCTCAGTAGGCAGACAATGGAGGACAGCTAACTTTCCTCGAGACATAGGTATTTTTTTAGAAGAATGGCATTAGGCCAGCTCAATGTCTGTAAATCATTCTGACCTGAATGGCATGATGAAGAGACACTACTGCAGCATGATGTAGAGTCAGAGATTATCTGTCAGTAGTGCTTCGATCCAGTTAGAAATGGGGATGGTCATGAATTTCAGGCTGATACAGAACAACTCCTCGGCAAGCACATAATTTGAAGTTCAGAGAGGTTTCAAACTAGAGGTGAATGACTCATGCTGGTAAAGTGACTGTGAATGATTAAAAGTTGTGAAAGAGAGTGGGGATCTTGGAGGACCTTGGAGTAGGAGGGAGAATGAGTGCATGATAACCGTAATGCTGCAAACCATCTTGAAGTGTAGGTCAGAGATTGGCTGCGAATGCAGGTGACAAAAGGTGCAAGAAACTTAAAACTGTAAACTTTGCACTTGTTTAGTGCACTACTCACCCATTAGGGTCTCAAGGTGCTGTACTCATACCGCTATGGAACCCCTCCTGGCTTTTTCCCTGTGAGGTGCCCACTCCTGGGCACCCCCAGGATGAAGCCAGGCATCCAAGCGCTGTTGGGGCCGTTGTGGAGATTAAGCAAGCTATTGCCCAGAGTTGCAGAGTGGGACTCATTAGTTAGATTAGGCACTGAGGCGAGAATTATCTGGTCCAAGGGAATTGAGCCCAAAACCTGCCAAAGCAGGACTTGAACCCTGGTCTTGAGCCAGATCTTTGCTTCAGGGTCTGCCGCTCTAACCATTGTGCCACACTTCTCCACTTGTGCCACACTTCTCCAAAGGGTTGAACAAGTTTTCAGAGACCATTCAGGTAGTGCGAAGGGAGGGTTGGAACATACAGGTAGCCTGGCTAGTAAAGGTCTATAGAACCATAGGCATATTACCAATTGTGGTGCATAATAGAATGAGTAAGAGAAGTGTGACACATGACAGAGGGAGGGGCTGCTTATACGCTGAGGACTGTACACTTGAAAAATGTTACACATATTGGTGATATCCGTTGTTATCTCCACTTCGGTGTCCCTCTAGTGTTATCATCTTGGATTATTTAATGTGTGGGCCAGAACACTCCCAAGCAAGGGGAAAGGTGCTGCCTGCTGCAAGTACTTCTCTGCATTGGTGTGATAGGAGGTACAGGAAATGTTTGGAGAAACTACCTCAGCACTGAAGATAACGGCCCCTATACTGTAAGGGTCCAGATTAAACTCCACATGGATCTGCGGACTATGGCGTGGTACATGTGCCTCCAGTTCTGTTCAGACTCTGGCAGGGGCCATTCCACCATTGTCCGTAGTTGTGCAGCAGCGCAATAGTGGGGTATAGAAACATGGCCAGCCCTCCTGCATCACTGGCCTAGACTCATAGGCGCAGGGAACCTAAGATGCCCTGCCATTCCAAACAAAGTGCATCAATTCCATCACTTGTTGCTGGATTTGCTTTGGGTTTGGGTCATCAATCTGTGCCGGGAGAGCCTGAAACAAGTATAAAAGTCATGGCAGTATGTTCATATTTATGCTGTGAGTCCTATCAGTTCACGAAATTAACAAGTTGCCCCATGATTCCAGGTCCCACATAATGGTTTACATTAGTGGGTGTAAATAGTACTGAATAACTACCTGGGAGCCTTAGGGATACGGGCTCCTTATATTTCTGTTTTTAATAACAAATGTATTGATTATTGTTCTAGACATATCAGTGGTCACAACATTGAAATACCTGTGGTCGAACATGCTTACAATGTTGTTGTGTTGTAAGATAATCGCCCTCGGCATGGACCCCGTCACAGTCGACATTCGTGGTGCTCCCCTCTCGGGCCCCCTCCTCCCTGTTCCCCCTCATCTCTGCCCCTGACCATGGTAGGCTCTAATTTCGTTATCCAGAGTTTGAGATTGCGTACTTCTCATATCTAAGAAGATGCCATGCATGGGCACCACTTATATTAATCTTTTATATATTTAGATGCATTTGTGAGTTGCCCTCAAAACATCTCAATTAAGAATAAAATAGGAAGATTCGGGGAATAATCATGTAAATAAGTTTCAGTAGAAAGAACTGTATCCTCTTCCTACCTTGCTAAGAGTTGGAAAGTTTGGAGATGATTCACAAAGGCATATATATGTAAATAAAAGAGTACTCCAGTAGTAGTACTCATAATTGCTTTTGCGAATCAACCTCAAGGTGTGAGAGAATTTACTTTGTTTCTTTACAGTGCCCAACCTGGATTATTATATATCAGTTAAACCAGGTGCTCATCACTTAGTTGTGACAAGGTCAGGCAACGTAGTGGTGCCTTATAACAGTGGTGCAGTGTTGTGGCGGGGATGCAATGGACATCTTATGAAGTAAAGACAATATAGTAGGTGTGTGCCCCCTGAACGGTATAGATATTGGTTGCATAACATAGGGTAAGGAAAATATTGTCCTCGAGCATCCTCATACTTTCCTGCAGCCACTTCCACACACTTTTAGCTTTAAATCATTTTCGAGACAAGCCTTGCTCCTCTGCATGTTGCTGAGTTATTCGTATTAGGATGAAGGCATTGTTTTGGAAGTACTGTGACCTGAGGAGTTACGTAGGTACAACCATTTCACAAAAGATGTTGTGACCCTATTGTTTTTCACATTTTTAATGTATTATAACATAGGTTAGCCTTTTCGGCCACTAGTGTACTTAGATGAATTTTACCATGGGCCATGTCCTTATTTCTGATAATATAGATACCTAAGTTTGCATCTTGCCAGACAGTAGTATTTCCATTACATTTAATGTTAAAGTTTCTCCAAATAGACACCATTCACAAATTTGTCATTCTTGGAATGAATTTATTTTCTGTTTGTGCTGATAATTTCAAGGTATCACATAAATTTTTCATTTTTCGGTCTCACTACACTATGGACCTCTTGTCATTATTTTTTTTTAAACAGTACTATATGAACTACTGAGAGAGAGTGGTATTTCCGTCAGCCCCCTTCTTTTAAATGGTCTGCCATTGATTGGGTGTAGTGTCAATCAAGGCCATATTATTGTGTGGATGGTACATTGTACAACCTGTGTTTCAATTAGGTTTTCATGATGGGGCAACATATAGGCCCGCATTACAACATTGGCGGTAAATCCCGCTTACTGCCGTGCAGAAGACCGCCAACACACCGCTGCGGCGGCGGAATTCCGCTACATGTATTACGAACCACAGCTCGGAATCCGCCAAAATCCAGACACCCACACAAGTCCGCCACAGCAAAGGTCAGTGATAAACTGGCGATAACAAAACCGACACCGTTACGCCAACAGGAATACGCCCACACTATCACAACCCACAAATCCACACAGCGGTCTTTCAACCGCAGTAATATATTGGCGGTACACACCGCCGTGCTCAAAATACACACACATTTAAAAAACACATCCACATTGGACAATTCGAAATACACACACCTGATACACATACACACACCACTCCCACACACCCAATCCAATATAAAACACACACCCACATCACCCACAAACCCTTACGACCAGAATTGCGACAGAAGGCCAGAGAGAGACACCACCACAAACGACACTAGCATCCACAGGCACACAACATCATCACTCACACAACATCCACGCACCTCAGACAACACACACAAACACATCCCCTCACACATCACAACCGACACCACCTCACTCATCACCCACACCACATCATGGCACCTCAACGACACACCAGGTTCTCTGAGGAGAAGCTCAGGGTCATGGTGGAGGAAATCGTCCGGGTAGAGCCACAGCTATTCGGATCACAGGGGCAGCACACCTCCATTGCTAGGAAGATGGAGCTATGGCGCAGAATCGTCGACAGGGTCAACGCAGTGGGACAGCATCCAAGAACTAGGGATGACATCAGGAAGAGGTGGAATGTCCTACGGGGGAAGGTACGTTCCGTGGTCTCCAGACACCAGATTGCTGTACAGAGGACTGGCGGTGGACCCCCACCTCCTCCCCCACAACTAACAACATGGGAGGAGCAGGTCTTGGCAATACTGCATCCTGAGGGCCTTGCAGGAGTAGCAGGAGGAGTGGACTCTGGTAAGTCAACTCTTAACTATTATATCCCCCACCCTACCTGCATGCCATCACATAACCCCACCCTCACCCTCACCCCCATCACTCCAACACCTTACATATGTCCCCCTATCACAACCCACACATCCCAACACCAAGGCCTGCATGCAACACCAAATCATGGACACCCATCACCAAAGCATGTCCACTACAGATACCCACACAGACCCCAAACCAAATGCACACAAGGACCTAGACAAGAATGCAAGCACTGGAGCACAGGGTCACTCACCCATTGCACACGATGGCACACACAGATGCAATAATCATGCCTTTAAACCCCTGCAGGACCCCTACCCAACTTCACCGGACAGGAGGTTCCAGACATGTCCACTCCCCCCACAGAAGAAGCCCACAGTGATGACAGCAGCTCTGCACAACTGGATCAAGATGACCAGCCTGGCCCATCTGGGACCTCGGGACAGTCGGTTCCCCTGACACTGTCACAAGCCACCACAGAGCCTCCCCCTCAGGAAACACCAGCACAGCACCCACCCAGCGGGCCCATCCCTCTGTCCCCAGGACACATCAAGCAGCAGTGTGTCCACCACTACAGGGAACCCAGGCAAACCCACCACCCCAAGAAAATCAGGGACCTGGGGGCAGTGGCAGTGGGTACACAGTTCAGGGGACAGAGGGACAGGAAAACAGGGGAACTGAGAGGACTGCTGTGCGACAGGGGGAGGACAGGCTCAGGGAACCCACTCTCCACGAGGCACTTTCCAACATCATGGGAGCGTACCATCATTCCAGGAGACGATGGCAACGGTACTGGCCAACTTTCAGGAGACCCAGCGGCTGCAGGAGGAACACTATCTGGGGATCAGGGAGGAACTCAAGTCCATCAACACCACCCTGGTCACCATTGTAGGGGTGCTGCAGGACCTTGTCAACACCAGGAGGGACAACAAGGGGCCCTGACACTAGCCTGGATGATGAACAGCCCACCACCTCCGCCGGCGCTAGTGGACAGGAGGCACCGCCACAGGACTATAACGACACCAGCACCCCACCCCCTGCAGATGGAGAGCCACCCCGCAAACGGTCCCTGAGATCCAGGAACAAGACAGAGAACATTGCCAAGACCCCTGGCAGGAAATGAGCCCCCCCTGAATGTCATCCTTCTGTCCCACTTTGTTACCCTGTCTATCCTTCAACTGCCCTTGCTCCATTTCCTATGCCCCTTTGGACAATGCACCTGTGAAACAAATAGACTGGACTCTGCCATGGACATTCCTCCACCATCACCCCTGAATATTTCACAACCCCCTCCACTTATTTGCACAAAAATAAACACACATCAATCACAAAACAATCTGGAGTCAGTCTGTGCTTTCACAAATCTGTAATTGCAATTACTATGGAAAATAGCAATGTCAATTTAAATGCCAACATACCGATGCAACACAGCTCTAGTCCATGAGGTAATATAGCAGAGGTCACAAAGTGGGACCCAGATCTGTTAAATGGAAAGGCAAAGTGACAAGTCCGGGTCCATACACTGGGTGAAAATGACAGACTTATGATAGGTCAATCAATTGTATGAGATGTGGGAGGCAGTGATATTTTCTTACCTGTGTCTCACTGGAAGTATTGCTGGATAACGTTGTTTCTGTTGTCGACATCCTCTTCTTCAGCCTCCTCTTCTTCACTGTCCACATGTTCCACAGCTGCCACAAGACCTCCAGCTGGACCATCCTCCTGCAGAAAAGGCACTTGTCATCGCAAAGCCAGGTTGTGCAGCATACAACAGGCCACAATGATATGGCACACCTTCTTTGGTGAGTAGTAGAGAGAACCACCTGTCATATGGAAGCACCTGAACCTGGCCTTCAGGAGGATGAAAGTTCTTTCTATAATCCTCCTAGTTCGCCAATGCGCCTCATTGTAGCATTCCTCTGCCCTTGTCCTGGGATTTCTCACTGGGGTCAGTAGCCATGACAGATTGGGGTAACCAGAGTCACCTGAAAATATTGAGGGACAACTGTTAGGCACACACTATCCCGTAGGGACAACCCCAGACCCCAGACCCAGACAACTATTCACAGGGTATAGGGTCCTAGTCCTCACCTATTAGCCACACACGGTGCCTCTGGAGTTGCCCCATCACATAAGGGATGCTGCTATTCCTCAGAATGTAAGCATCATGCACTGAGCCAGGAAACTTGGCATTCACATGGGAGATGTTCTGGTCGGCAAAACACACCATCTGCAAATTCATCGAATGGTAGCTCTTCCGGTTTCTGTACACCTGTTCACTCCTGCGGGGGTACCAAGGCCACATGTGTCCCATCAACGGCACCTATGATGTTGGGGATATGTCACATCGCATAGAAGTCACCTTTCACTGTAGGCAAATCCTCCACACTTATGGGAAAACGATGTAGCTGCGCATGTGTTTCAGCAGGGCAGACAACACTCTGGACAACACGTTAGAGAACATTGGCTGGGACATCCCTGAAACAATGGCCACTGTGGTTTGAAAAGACCCATTTACCAGGAAATGGAGTACTGACAGGACCTTCACTAGAGGGGGGATCCCTGTGGGATGGCGGATAGCTGACATCAGGTCTGGCTCCAACTGGGCACAAAGTTCATGGATTGTTGCATGATCAAGTCTGTAGATTACTATTACGTGTCTCTCTTCCATTGTCGACAGGTCCACCAGTGGTCTGTACACCGGCGGATGCCGCCATCTCCTCACCTGCCCCAGCGGACGTGCCCTATGGACGAGAACAGCAAGCAGAGAGTCAGCCAACACTGAGGTATTACAAAATGTCATTTGCACACATTTATTATTCCCCAATGTGCCTGTTACTGTATGTATGCAAGGCCTAGATAGGTGTGACGCAGTTATTATTAATGCCATGTGGCCCCCTGAAATGGCGGCTGCCTGACCTGTAAGGTGGGATATGAGGTAACTGCGCTGGCATTCAACACCGTTGCGGTAGGCGGTCGAAGACCGCGGCACAATCCTGCATTGGTTAACATTGGACCCTATGGGTCCCAGGAGCCAATGACGATGTATGCCAGTGGTGACGGTACGCACCGCCGCGGACGTGACTGCCATTTTCTGTCTGTTCACTCACTTGATACCTGACCTTCGACAGGAGAGGACCTACACTGCAAGTGCTGCTGTGACCTGCGTCTGGAAGCAACGATGGCTCATGTGTCTGGGGAAAGGGCCCCTGCCTTCACTTCGGAGGAGTTGGAGAAGTTGGTGGATGGGGTCCTCCCCCAGTACACGCTACTCTACAGTCCTCCAGACAACCAGGTGAGTACACTGTGAGCATGCTGCATGGGCAAGGCCTGTTTGGAGAGTTGTGGCTGGAAGATACATGGGGAGGGACTGAGGCCTGCTTTGTGCGGACGGTGAGTGCATGTGCATCAGGGCAAGGGTGGGAACGTGGGCCAATGAGTATGATGGTCCGGACGGGTAAAGATTATCCTTTTCCCCTGTACTATTCCTCTAGGCCAACGCCCACCAGAAGAAGGATATTTGGCGTGCCATCGCCAAGGACGTCCGGACCCTAGGGGTCCACCACAGACGGAGCACCCATTGCAGGAAAAGATGGGAGGACATTCGCTGCTGGAGCAAGAAGACAGCGGAGCCCCAGCTGGGGATGGCCTCCCAACGAGGGAGGGGTGCCCAGCAGACCATGACCCCCCTGATGTTCCGGTCCCTGGCGGTGGCGTATGCGGAGTTGGATGGGCGCTTGAGGGCATCACAGCAGCCACAAGGGGGTGAGTACAGTCACACTCATCTGACTCTGCGTGCAGTACGAGGTGTCTGGGTAGGGGAGGTGGGCAGTGAGTTCCCCTAGGCCAGGGCGAGCTCGGTAGGCACGGTCCCTTGTGAGGCAGGCTCAGCGGCACCCCAACCCCACTAGTGGTTAGTGCCATCTACACCTAGTCAGGCTCCTGTGACTTCCATGTGTGCAGCAATCGGGCATAGGCCTTGTACCCCATGGCCCTGTGAATAATCTAGGAACTATAAGTGCATGGCGTAGTGCAGAGGTCTGCTGTGTCTGCATTGTCCGCCAACGGTAGTGGTGTTGCATGCACTGAACATGTCTTTCTTCTGTCCCCCCCCCCCCTTTTTGTGGTCTCCCTGTTCTTGTGTGCAATAGCATCATCAGGCGGAGGAGCAGTGGCACCGGAGCAGGAGGGAGCTGCATCCCACTTGGCCCTGGAAGGCGAAACAACAGAGTCTGAAGCTACCAGTGGGACGGAGGGCGAGGGGAGCTCCACGGCGGTGACAGGAGCAGAGACCAGCGACAGTGACTCCTCCTCTGATAGGAGCTCCCTTGCGGTGGCGGGCCATCTGTGCCCCCCGCATCAACAGGTACAGCCGCCACGCCCCCAACCAGCACCGCCCTCCCAGCAGCCCCTCAGCGTGTGTCCCGTGCCCGCTCACCCAGGAGGGTGGGCATCTCCTTCACCCCAGGCACCTCAGGCCCTGCCCCAGTCAGCCCTGCTGCCCTCAGTGAGGAGGCTATTGGCCTGAGATCCCTCACTGTTGGGCAGTCTACCATTCTGAATGCCATCCAGGGTGTTGAGAGGCATTTGCAACAAACAAATGCATACCTGGAGGGCATTCATTCTGGCCAGGCAGCCCAACAGAGAGCATTTCAGGCTCTCGCCTCAGCACTGATGGCAGCCATTGTCCCTGTGTCTAGCCTCCCCCCTCCAGCTTCCTCCACCCAGACCCAATCCCCTGTACCTCAGCCTATCCCAAGCACAACATCAGACCAGCATGCACACATCAACACACAAGGGTGACTCAGGCAAACATAAGCACCACACATCTCACAGGCACTCACACAAACATCATACCCATGCAGACATACCAACATCCAATTCCTCCACTGTGTCCCCCTCCTCCACGTCTCTCTCCTCCCTCCCAGTCTCGTCTACACTCACACCTGCATGCACTACATCTTCAGCCACTACCTCCATCACCAGCACGCCCATCACCACACACCGCTCACGTGCACTCACCACCCCCACTACCATTCACACATCCCCAGTGTCCTCTCCCAGTGTGTCAGTGAGCCCTCCTCCCAAGGTACACAAACGCAGGCACACACCCACCCAACAGCCATCCACCTCACAACAGCCTCCAGCCCATGCACCTTCACCCAAATCCAGCAGACATACACCTCCTACAACCACTACCTCTTCCTCCACTCCCAAACCCCCTCCATCTACCCATCCCAGTGTGTCTAAAAACGTTTCCTGGCTAATATTGACCTCTTCCCTACACCTCCCCCCGTCCGTCGGTCCCCTAGGGCCAGGCTTTCAAGGTCACAACCCAGAACCTCAGCCACCACATCCCCAGGCACAGTGGTGCCAGCAACTGCGGGCTATTGGAGTGCGCCAACCATCTGGGCTGCCAGTGTGCCATGGAGCGAGGTCAAGGACATTCCGCCACCTGCCTACAAAACTAAAAAAGTTGCCCAAATCCCGAAGGGAGAAGCAGAAAACACCTGCCACCAAGGGCTCAGGGAAAACTAAAGGCAATAGTGGCAAGACAGAAACTCAAGGGCAGGTCAGGAGAGGGGATGGTGGCACCGACTGAGGGACCAGTGTCACACCTTCTGTCCACGTCGACGCCACCTGCCCCACCACCTGCACCGCCACCTGCACCGCCACCACAGAGCCCACAGCCAGCACCGCTGCCATAGAGCCCGCCGCCAGCAGCGCCGCCACAGAGTCCGCAGCCAGCACCGCCGCCACAGAGTCCGCAGCCAGCACCGCTGCCACAGAGCCCGCAGCTAGCACCGCTGCCACAGAGCCCGCAGCTAGCACCACCGCCACAGAGCTGGCCGCCAGCACCGCCGCCACAGAGCCCGCCGCCAGCACCGCCGCGACTGACACCACCGCAAGGACTGCCGCGACTGACACCGCCGCAAGCACCGCCGCGACTGACACCGCCGCAAGCACCGCCAGCGGCCCGACGACATCCTGAGCCACTGGCACCACCGCAGACATGGCTGCCATCCCCAGTGGTCAGGCACCAAGCCCCCTCCAGAACCAGTGGAGTATCACATCCACTACCTCAGTCTTTTGCAGGATGAAGCACTCTGGACACAAAGCCCCCTCCAGAACCAGTGGAGTATCACATCCACTACCTGAGTCCTTGGCAGGATGAAGCACTCTGGGCACCAAGCCCCCTCCAGAACCAGTGGAGAAAGGCATTCACTACCTCAGTCCTTGGCAGGATGAAGCAGTCAGGGCACCAAGCCCCTTCCAGAACCAGTGGAGAAAGGCATCCACTTGTGATACTGTGGCTTTGCACTCCCCAGGATTAAGCAGTGGGCAAACCACCCACTGGAGAGACTTGAAAGACTGTGGCTTTTGCACTCCCCAGGATGAAGCAGTGGGCAAACCACCCACTGGAGAGACTTGAGAGACTGTGGCTTTGCAGTCCCCAGGATAAAGCAGTGGGCAACCCACCCACTGGAGAGACTTGAGAGACTGTGGCTTAGCACTCCCCAGGATAAAGCAGTGGGCAAACCACCCACTGGAGAGACTTGAGAGACTGTGGCTTTGCACTCCCTAGGATACATCAATGGGCATGGAGCCCCCTCATGGAGCAGTGGCGTCGTGCGTTCATCAGGCTTAGGTGCCCCCCTCCCCATGAGGTGCCTGTTTATTTTCCATCTGATGCCCCTCCAGTGTTCTCTCTGTTTGGAGTCAGGTATCTAGTGTGGGCCGCACCCATGCATTTTGGGCCCAGTGGTCCACGGACAATAATTTGTGCACTACCCAGACTTGTGTAGTTGGTGTACATAATTGTATATACTGTATTTATAGTTTTGACTACTGGATTTTTATTGATAACAATTGTTCACATCAATTCCTTTTGTCCTTGCGTTATTGAAGGGGGGTCGGGGATGTATATGTAATGTTGCAGCATGTATTTGTGTGTCTGGTGTTGTGGGTGAGGGTGGGGGTGGGGGTGTTGCGTGTGTGTGTCACTCTCTTTTCCCTCCCCCCTCCCCTGTGTTGTAGGTGCAGTACTCACCGTGGTCATCGCCGCCGTCTCTTGAGCTCCTGATAGAGGAGCAGGAAGATGATCGCCGGAAGGATCTGCAGTTCTGGCTCCATGGCGACCTGGTTCCTCGTGGGGTGTGGAGAGGTGAGTGATTTCCCTTTCTGTGTATTGTTTCCGCCATGTTTTTGATCGCGTTGGTTCCGCCCCGGAAAAGGTGGCGGGTTGGCATCTTGTGATAGGGTGGGCGGTACATTGTCTTCCGCCTGTCTGTTGGTGGTTACCGCTGCGGTGTTTGTTTGTACCGCCGTGGCGGTTGGAGTATTAAAGTGGCTGTCTATGTTGGCGGTTTCCGCCGTGGTCGTAATTCCATTTTTATTTCCGCCGGCCTGTTGGCGGTGTTACCGCCGCTTTAACACCGACCGCCAGGGTTGTAATGAGGGCCATAGTCCTTGTGATGCACACAGCATGATATACAGCTCGTAATTCAGAGTTAGTGTCTGTTCTTTAACTTGTGAAAACAACATTTTGATTGCTTGTTTATTGTGTTTTTATTTAGGAAGCGCTTGCTGTTTGGATGCTTTGGCTTGTCCTAAAAACACTGGCCGTTATTACACAATAGTTAGTAACTGGAAGGCGAGATACCCTTGCTGGAGAGTTCACTATCTCTTCCCACTTAGTGGACATTACGGAGTTTTTAGAACTGGAATGAGGGAAAACCTGGGCCCTGGATTACAGGCTTACTCCCAAAAGCGGTTCCCCAGATCGGTTCGGGTTACTGTGCACGCTCTCCATTTCCCAAATGCACTGGGCTTAACCAAGTGCGTTGGGGCTGGCCGGTATGTCCCCGTGACTTCTCCTCTACCTGCCTTGTGATTGGGTCCAGAGTGATTCACTCATTATCCTTGCGCGTTCATCTGTTTTGCTTCGCTGTCCTGATTACATGTTGGATTTACAGCTTTTTGGATCACAAAGTAAAGAGTTGTGCGCCATAGACTTCCTTTAAGACTCAACGAAAATACTGGCCCTTTGTCAAATTAGAGACTAGGAATACTTAGTTGTTTATGCTTTTTGAATTCACCTCTAAGAACTCAACAATCATGTTTTGACTCCTTTTAATAACACTTTTCTTTGAGGATGAAGCCCTACTTTCAGCTCCTATATAATGTAGCCCAAGTTGTTGCTTCTTTGTGAGATTTTCATTCTATGTAAGCAGGGGCAATATGTATAGGGTTACCCAAATATTGCCAAAATCTTCCCCTAATACAAAGCCTCACTTATTGGCCTTGCCAATGCTTGCTGCATGGGCGCTTTATATAATTTATATGACTGTACTAAAAAGGAAAATGTAATGATGGTATTGATAGTCTGACAGATAGATATGCCTTCATTAAATTGTGACATTTGGATTTTCTTCCAAGCCATTTCATTTGTTGCTCGACTGCAATAGGGTGACTGTAACCCAATCACTTATGGCACCATGCAGTACCTACAATATTCCTTAAATGTAGGGAATGGTCTCTCAAATCATCTAAGAATACTCTAAAACTACACGAGACCCCAGGGATTTGAATGATGATTAAACCTTTTGACTGGGTCATACCTTTCCATGATATTAATGTATATCTTGCACCTACGCAAAACTACATTAATTTTTGGCGTAAACTGTGTTTGAACTATATCATGGATTTTTCAAACTCATCAGTATAGTCCTCCCAGGTTGGACTGGCACCGCAGGTAAACCATAGGAGTCGATTCACCTAAATGCCAGGAGTAGTGGAAGTGACATCACATACCCTTTAACCCAAGTTTACTAATGCTTTTTAATGCAAACCCAGGTACACTGTTTTAGGATGGGATTTACTATCCAATGCAAATCCTGATTTGTGTTGTATATTATCAAAATTAACGTAAAATTGTGCTACGCAGTGCTTTGAAGTATTCTGCACCAAGTTGGCGTTCCATGGGTAGTGCAAAGGTGTTCCTATATGGGTTTTGACTCAAATGCCTATCTACAAACATTGGAAGAGAGCATTTTGCCCCAAAATCTTACATCCCCTTGTAGAAGGCATAACAAGAAGTGTTTTCATTTCTATGCATTTTTCCAATTTAGCATGTGTGTATTGTATATCTTAGTAGATATTGTGTATTTTTCTTCCTCCCTTTATTGCAAGGCAGCACAACATCTTTGGTGCAGCATTATCTTGTGTCAAAGAACAGTACATTTGGGCCTCAATCTCAGCATTCATTAATACATAGTCCTCTGTATATGAAGCAAAAAGCTCCCTGGTACAGAAGCATTAATGATTACTTCCTTGGTCCCTGTATTGCTTACAACCATAGCCACTAGAAATATGCAGCAGGATAGGGCTAAATTATGTGACAGGGTTAACAAAATTATGCAGCAGGAAAAGGCAAATTATGCGGCATAATGGGGCACATTTTGTGACAGTATTACATTAGTACTTTCTCATCATAACACTTGTTAACACTGTCTGGACATAGGTTGCACCTCATTAGAACCAGTTTCAAACCCAGATATATAGAAATAAGCAACAGAAAGGTGACCAGTCATCCTTTCCAAAGGGCAATCCACTGTGTAGCACACCCGTCTCTACATTTTTAGCAACTTTGGAACTGTTTGAGATAGAAACATTTTTTTGGGTTAAAATCTGCAAATTATGCTGCAGATGATGGATTATGTGGCAAAGTGGAAAATTCATTAATATGCTGAAAACACTGTGGGTGCACAATCACATACTTCCAGTGGCCATGCCTACAAACAAAAGAGCTTGTAGCAGTGTGCATTTTCTCCACTGATGTGTAAGAATACCACAACCAACTACACACAATGTAACTGTGCAGAGTGCAGCACCCATCAACCATTGCAGACACCAAGAATCCACAGGCACTCTTCTGTTTCATGGATGAACATGGCTTTGTTGTTGACCACAAACAAGAGGAAGAACAAGCAGTGTCTCATTTGAGCAGATGGATGCTAGTGGGGCCATTGGTACAAATTTTTGCCGACCCACACTTATTTTTCCACATCAGACATTTACCAAAAGCAAGAGAGAGGAAAAACACACAAAGGGGAACGAGGGAGGAAGAGAAAGACAGAAAAAATGCAACACAGGCAGAAAGGAGAAACATGCAAGCAAGAGATAAAGGGACATGGAGTCTGGTAGTGGATAACAGAAGTAAAAGGTGGATTCAGAGCTACACAGCGTTGGTATTTGGTGCACCAACATTTAATGTTACTGGCTGCAGGCTTCTGAGGAGATCTTTGGGTACTAGCAAGGACATGCAGGGCTCTGCAGCTGGTAGGAGACAAACTATCCAACCAAATGCAGTTTCATCTCCAGGCACATCGCTCAATTTTCATGCCTCCTTCATCTCTCACTTTGCTGGTGACAGCATTGTTTTGACAGCCAACTAAAACCATAATGAAAAGGATGAGGTGTGACAGAATCCTTGACACCAGAGCACGAAGGTATCTGAACCCAAGAGCACTGCAAGGCCATAGTCAGGTGGTATGTCAGACAACAGAAATATTGCACTAAAAGAACATAACAGCAAAAATGTATAAATCCACAATATCATGGAGGTGAGCATGTATTGGTAAGTACACATCCACTACTCCCAACTCCACAACTATGTACAATGTAGATACTTATCGTCAACATTCATATATATGAAGTTAAGATGAGTAAATCTATATTTAACTATATGTACCCATCTTGTGGGCATTTGGTGGATGATATATTTGCTACAATTGTTTTTGTAACACAACATTTAAAACGTAATATTCTGCTACCATACGGGTAGTAATAACAATACATTTCTATAAAGTCTTTGTTAACCAAATATAGTCAGCAGAGGAACGCGTGTGTGTGGGAAGATATTGTGAGGTTTGAAGTACCTTCAAGTTTGAAGAAATAGGAAAGGTGTTTCAAAAAACGATTGTGAGAATTGTTTTTTGGCAGAATGGTAGTGGTAAGTGTTTTCTACGTTATATCATTTAACGTTATCACATAGATCTCTTGTGGTGACCACACTGTATCGGGGAGGATCAAATGAGCAAAAGAGAGCAAGCCTTTAGCTTTAGGCACTCCCAGCCCCCTCTGTCTTCTTTATAGATTAACAGGTGAAATGGAACACAAGCACCATGGGCCTTCTTACATAAATTGTACCAATGCTGATACAATTTCACATTTACATTTCCTGATTATTTCCATAGGTATTACTTAGAACTGGTATTCAAATGCTCATTGATTTTAAATCAATCCTTGAAATGTTCCAAAACCAAGGAGGTGAATATGTACAATTCTGGTTTCTACTGTAGTAGAGGGACTGCTGCCTGTGCAAGTTTCTCCATTTTTAAATCACCAACTGCGGAGACAAAGCATCCCCGTTTAACTTTAATCTGTCACAGCACCTCCCAACTGACATTTCCAGAATCCATCTTACGTGTCATATAATTGTAGTTTATTCCTTTATAGTGCTTCATTTGTCAATTCTGCTATTTTTATTTACTGTACATATCAGAGATTACTGTTTCCTAAAATAATGGCATTCAAGTTACCAACCTCAGCACCTGCAGGTCACTAGGGGCCAGATGTACAAAGCGTTTTGCATGGCGCAAACTGCGAAATTCGCAGTTTGCGCCATGCAAAACACGCATTGCGATGCACATTCCCATTTAGCGAGTCGGTACCAACTCGCAAAATGGGAATGCGACTTGCAAATAGGAAGGGGTGTTCCCTTCCCATTTGCGACTCGCACCGCAATGCAGAATTGCTTTGTGACAGCGAACGCGGTCGCAAAGCAATTCGCAGTTAGCACCCATGTCAAGTGGGTGCCAACTCATTCGCAAAAGGGAAGGGGTCCCCATGCGACCCCTTGCCCTTTGTGAATGTCGCCCAAAATATTTTTTCAGAGCAGGCAGTGGTCCAATGGACCACTGCCTACTCTGAAAAAATGAAACCAAATGGTTTCATTTTTATTTTGTATTGCCACTCGTTTTCCTTTAAGGAAAACGGGCTGCAATACAAAAAAAAAAACTGCTTTATTAAAAAAGCAGTCACAGACATGGAGGTCTGCTGTCTCCAGCAGGCCACCATCCCTGTGAGTGCAGGGAATCCAAAGGGGGTCGCAAATTGCGACCCACCTCATTAATATTAATGAGGTGGGTCTTTGTGACCCCCTTGCGATTCTCAGATGGTGTCATGGACACCATTCTGTATATGATTTTGCGACTCGGGAATTGCGAGTCGCTCCGACTCGCTATTTCCGAGTCGCAAAATCATATATACCTACATCTGGCCCCAAATGTCAGCTGTGAGCTTTTAAATCACTGATTCATCTTGTTATCAGCCCCAGCCTATTGACAGCCACAACCCTTCAACAGCAAGTGTGGGAAGGGACCAGCTTTAACTGAAGTATACACATACTTCCATGCACCCTACTCACAACAGTCCAGACACAATACACAAATCCAGTTCTTCAGGTAGTGGTGATCAACCCCCCTCTCTCCAAAATTTACCCCACTTCTGTGATCATTACTCTTTTTCAATCATTGAACAGAGGTCACAATTTGATGATTTGTAATGCTTCCAAATTAGTAATGCATTAAAACTACTGCTGAGGTCTTCCTAAAATGGCAATGGTAAATACATCGAATCTCTTTTTTGTTCTTCTTTGAATGTTGACAAATATTTACTTTGTCTCCTCCTCCACCTACCGCTCCTCTGTTGTTCTGCTGGCCAAAGTTCATGCTGATCTTAACATTGGCTCAGAAGTAGCCATGGTGGCCACAGATGGGGTACAGTGGTATATTGAAGGTTATACAGCTGAGAGATACCTGGTTGGACACGGCATACTGGTTTAAGAAGAGCAGGGCCAGCTCTCACACTGCCAAAGCTCTTTCTCGTCTGCTTCACATGCCCAGCCCAATTGTGGTTGCGATAGTACTTAATTTGTGCTGATAGTACTTAATTTGTGCTAATAGTTGTAGGTGGTGGGCATACACCCTCATTTTTGTGGGTACAGACTTTTTTTCAACATCAGAGTTTTTCCCTGAGCAAGAAAGACAAAGGCAGAAAAGGGAGAAAGAAGGCGAAAGAGAAATAGTGCAAAACTGCAACAAAGGGAGAAAGCAGGAATGAAAAATAATTTTTAAGAAAGACATGAAGTTATGTTAAGTGTAGGTTATTGGTTTTGGCAACCATGCCATTCTGCATCTGAGCTTCTAAGAAAATCGTTGGGCACCCACAGTTTATTCTTTGTTCTTTTTTTTTACAGATTAAGCCGGGGAAGTGTATTTAGGGTTGCTAACTTTTAAAAAACGTACTGTTTCCATTTTGCTTTCTGGATCAGCCAAGAGCAGGCAGGTGAAAAGGAATTTATGTAAATGTGTCAGGATTCTTTTGTAAAATGGTTATTATATGTTTGTTCTAATATTCATTCTGAAACTGTTTAAATACCACTAGGCAGGTTTCTTTGTGTTTTTGCTGTTTAGGGTTATGTCTCAGAAGGAAAAAAATAGTGTGAGAGATAAAATTAGTCCCCTTGGCGTGAGGGAAGACCTTCATTAGGCTGAGCTCAAATGAGATCTGCCGAGCAGGCCTATTTGTGCTTGTTACTTCCCATCTGTACTGAATTTAATAATAGTTTTTTTCTTTGTTGGAGTAGGGGTTGTCCGGTGCCAGTATAATAACAAAAAATTTTATGGAGAAGGATTTGGTGACTTTAGTGATATCCCATATAAATATAGACACAGAAGCTACATAATTTCAAGTAGTAACAGTTTCACAGTGCATTCAAAGTGTTTTGTAGAAATTAGATAAGACCACTCTCTGCAGTTCGGGAGACCACATTTTCAAAACCAACAAGCATTGGCAATAGGCTGTAGTGAGGTTGGACCGCAGTTAGTTCCCCATTCTTTAGCTTTGTTTTATGTTTTATATCTCACACATTTTAGTTGTAGTGCTTTTTAGCAGTGGCATTTTACACACTTCTAGGAATACATTGTAAAAGTTGCTTGTTTTAGTTAGCCTTTTCTCAACATATAATCAGTACATTCTGTTGAAGGCTAAGAACACAGTACACCATATCCTTGTGCTTGCGTTGCCCGTTCAGGAGACAGCTTCTAACATTTTGACATATCATTGCATACAAGCTGTGCTTTTAACACAGTGTTGCTTTTATTATATAAATAGTTCACTGATCTCTAAAGGGCAGAAGGGCACTCCAGCTTCCACCGTCCTGGGACGAATGCTGTGTTCGACTTGCAGCTCTGCTGGTGCTAGTCTGCCAGCATCCTGAAGGGTTGCCATCCACACTACAGGCTGACTCCTGAGTCTGTTCCACAAGTATGGGGCTAAGGTTCACCTCTTAGATCAGGTAAAGGCAAGGGGTACAACCACTAAGTATAGACTTAGAGTTATGTAAGAACATCTAGAAATCATTTATCATGCTTGGTTTGTTCACCTTTTTTACCATGTTCGTAATGCTGGGTACTTTACTTTGTTTCATCTGCCAAATTGTTGCAGCTCATTCTTAAATGTATTCAAAACATATCTTGTATTTCTCTTGCGTTTCACTTAGGAATGCATGAGTACTACAACGAAAGGGTGAGATCTGTTTCCATGGATTTTTTGGGAGTCAAAGTGTCATGTCTAGATTGGAATAATCACCCTCCAACCTGGTAAGGTTAGGGGCTTGGGTGAGGCACCGTGAGTTAGCCAGGAATTAGGTTGACAGCTCCTAATGGTGTGGATAGACTTAATCTTCCACATTCTGAAGTTCTGTTGTCCTAATATGCAGTCCTATTATCTTAGTAGGAACAGGATAGCAAAGCAACATGGGGGATGAACGTCTGTAGCAACAAATGGGTGCAGGTTTTCAAACCTGGTTGAGGACGCAACACTGGGGAGGCAACATAACATGGGGGTGTGGGTAAGGGTGGAAGTCACACAGAGGAAGAGTTGGCAGAAACCACACACAGTGGGATGAAGCAATTTGGGCATCGGTGGGGAGAATTAAATGAGCAAAAGAGAGTAATGTGGAGCTGGTAAGGAGAAAGCACACACGAGAGAAGGCAACCCAGGCGTAGATGGGGAGAAACACATAGATGAGAAAGAGGAACACGCCACATGACAGAAGGGGGAGGAAAGTAAACGAGGGAGTCATCAGGAAAAAACATGCACTCTAATGAAAATGAGCAGTGGAAGGATATAGAAAGAGTTCCATTCTCCAGGGGCAGGACAAACACAGAAACACCACACAGCTCACAAATAAGAAGTAAATGAGAGGGACAATGAAGTCAACCAATGGTAAGCAATGGATGGGCTCTAAGCCCAGTATAAGACAGTGGCCCTCATTCTGACCTTGGCGGGCGGTGGAGGCCGCCCGCCAAAGTCCCGCCGTCAGATTACCGTTCCGCGGTCGAAAGACCGCGGCGGTAATTCTGACTTTCCCGCTGGGCTGGCGGGCGGTCGCCTTCAGACCGCCCGCCAGCCCAGCGGGAAAGAGGCTTCCACGATGAAGCCGGCTCGGAATCGAGCCGGCGGAGTGGAAGCTGTGCGACGGGTGCAGTTGCACCTGTCGCGTATTTCACTGTCTGCACAGCAGACAGTGAAATACATGTAGGGGCCCTCTTACGGGGGCCCCTGCAATGCCCATGCCAGTGGCATGGGCACTGCAGGGGCCCCCAGGGGCCCCGCGACCCCCCCTACCGCCATCCGGATCCCGGCGGTCGGACCGCCGGGATCTGGATGGCGGTAGGGGGGGTCGGAATCCCCGCGGCGGTGCAGCAAGCTGCGCCGCCGTGGAGGATTCAATGGGGCGGTGGTACACTGGCGGGAGCCCGCCAGTGGTGCCGGTCCGACCGCGGCTTTACCGCCGCGGTCGGAATCCCCATTGGAGCACCGCCGGCCTGTCGGCGGTGCTCCCGCGGTCCTCCGCCCTGGCGGTCAAAGACCGCCAGGGTCAGAATGAGGGCCAGTGTGTCTCACAACAGACAACTCATGTGCTGCCTTAGGTGATCCCTAAAAACTGGGACAGGTGACAGAAATAGATGAAGGACTACGTTTTGGCAGCCAATATTACTACTAGACTGCAGTGACACAAAGCTTGCAAGACCTAGTCATTTATACTTTATTTTTAAACTTAACTGAGGGATAACCATTTCACAGGTAACAAAACATTAGTCAGTACTTTAGTGGTAATCGAACAAGGAAATTGAAATGCACTTTCTGTAATTCATTTGCATATCCTGTCAGATCCACATGGGATCGGCTGGCTGAATGAAGAAAATGTTAGTGACGTAAACCTTGCAACAGGGCTGTTAAGCAGGACTGTTAAGCTGGCGATAACAACTAACCTGCAGGCCTCTTTTAGGGCTTTTTTTTTAACAATGTCACACTTGGGGGGGTCATTACGAGGTTGGCGTTTTTTTTGGGAAGCCCGCCCTGGTGTGACCACCAAAACAACACCATGTTAGAGGTAATCTGACCGCAGTATCAAGAGTCACACTGTGAAGTCCACCAAAAAACGCCAAAAATCTGAAACCGCCAGGACTCTGGAGGATGGAAAAGAGGCGGTCCCACCACCAACATCGCCAGCCCGACAAAAATCCTGCCATCAGATTACGATCCACAAATCACAACATCGATTCTTCAATGGCGGAAAACCATTGGCGGTGTGAAACGCGGCAGTCTGAACTCACATCACACAGAACACCACACCATATTGGACAGTTTGAATACCCCACACCTGACACAGATCCAGATGCCCAACACAATTACACACATAACACACCCCTACACAACCCACAATCCTTTGCACACAGAACACCACTCACAACCACAGAGAAAGAATAACTATCCCAGATTTTGCAAAAAAACCAAACTTTGGCACCTATGCACATTTCATCACGACTACGTCCCACACCTGCACAACATACACAACACAAAATTTACTATCACACACAATACACAACAACTGTCACCCACTCACATCACGGCACCAACACCTCATCACTAACATTTAATTCCACCTTTTTTTGTACACTACCTCACTGTCTTTACCACGACTACCATGTCCCCACAAAACCCCCCAAATTTCACTGATGATGAGTTGAGGGCCATGGTGGATGAGATTGTTAGGGTAGAGGCAGGGTAGAACCACACCTTTTTCTGAGCACAGGTCCAGCAAACATCAATAGCCAGGAAAATGCAGTTGTGCCAAAGAATAGTCAAAAGCTATCCACGCACAAGAGAGGACATAAGGAAGAGGTGGAATGACCTCAGGGGGAAGGTATGTTCCATGGCATTCAGGCATCAGCTCTTGGTACTCAAACATGGCGGTGGACCCCCACATCCTCCCCCTACTTTCACATCTTTCCCCACCTCAATGACCAAACCACCCTCCACCCCTCTGTGCCACATGTACAAATACTCTTCTCTGGCATGCCACATGTCCACTAAACTCACTTGGGTTCACAGCCCTTGGGAACTGAATATTAAGTACTGGAACTGACAGCACTACAACTCCCAGAAGGCACTAGTCCACCATAAAGAAAACCAGATCAATGCACCGAATTTAAGATGTCCTGCTTGTGAAACTAACAACCAATGTAACACGTCAGGAATGTTCCACTGTGAAACAATTTATGGCAATGACAGCAATGCAATGGCCGACTCCCTCTACCATTATAAGCAAACCACAGCTTCAGCTGAGTGCCCCATCAAACCGCCCTTAGAAAAAATGATTCCTAAGATTCAAATTTGCTCACCTGGGGTGGAAAACTAGTAGCCAAAGTGGATGCACATGCAGTACATCCAGATAGAATTCAATGTCAATTGCTTACTCCTATACTGTGTGCCAACTCTGACACTATTGTGCATTGTTCATCTTTCTGTGCCATGTATCATGCCATACACTTCACTAGGCAAAAATTGTTAGCACCCATGTCATTAGTCAGACAACATAAGAGGGTATCATCAGTCATATAACTACCAACATAGTTTCATTGGCACCGGAGCTACCGAACACCTCACAGATGGTGGTAAATATGGGGTGACATGCCAGGCATCAATTATAGACTACACCATGGAATCTCACTTTTAAAAACACATAACATATCTTTAGTTAGTTGAAGTACTGATTGTTGAGATCTGCCCTGATGTCTCCAGCTTCATCTTCATCAGGCTCATCCTCACTTGGCAAATCTGCATTTCCACCCACAGGTTCTGCTGGCTCCCCCTCATGTGGTATGAATTGTATCTGACGTCTCAGGGCAAGGTTGTGGAGCATGTAGCAGGCAACAATTATTTGACATACCTTGTTAGGTGAGTAGAGGAGGGCTCCTCCAGATTTGTCCAGGTAGGGAAACCTTTTCTTCAGGAGTCCAAACGTCTGCTCCACAACATGCCTTGTCCTTCCATGGACCTCATTGAAGCGGACTTCCCCTGGCGTGGTTAGGTACCTCACTGCTGTCAATTACCAAGGACGGTTTGGATAGCTAGAGTCACCTGTAAGGAATAGTTACAACAACACAAACATATCTTGGACATGCACTTATGTGATAGCAGGAGAAAAGCTTTACAGACATACATGACAGATGTGACTTACAAACCAGCCAGGCCCTCTCTATGTAGAGTCGTATCATCAGCAGAGGGATATTGCTGTTCCGCATAATGAAGGAATCATGGACTGATCCAGGATACTTTGTACATTCTTGTGAAATGTACTGGTCTGCCAAACATGTCGCGTGGGCTCTCATTATTCTAAATGAGACTACTGGATTTCTAGGTAGCAGGATCTATAACGGTGTGGGGGACTGAGTCTGACCCACGTGTAAAGAACTCTGTCACCCTAAATCCGTTTTTTGCTCCGGCTAACTAGCAGTGCCTCATTTCTCCCATGTGGAAGGAATGATTTGGCAGCCGAGCGCATGACATCTTTGGAACTTCTCAGGGAAGTCGTGGTTACTCAGATCCAAACCAACTCTCTTATTTCCAATATGATCTCATATACAAATGACAAAGACAGTATAAGTTTTATATTATGTTTTAATAAAACAACTGTATTTTAGATATTAAGGCGTGAGCCGCAATAACCAGAACGATACAACACAGAAGGATTGAAATAGTCACCAGGAGAGTAAAACATAAGAACAAAGCTATCATATTGTCTAACAGTTTCTACTCTCCCTCTGCTTGTTCTATTTAGAGCACAGCATGTTAAGCTTCTAGCTTGCCTATTAGAATCACTGTGGAGACATCAGCCCTCATACCTGAGCAAAGACCTGTGATCTTGGTTCAGCATCTGCAACGAGGCAGTCAGCGTCTAGTTGTGGTTCTCTGGTCGGAATCTCCCTCTTGCGTGTATTGGGACAAGGAAGTGATTTTATAACTAACATGTCATCGTGATCACAAAATGTCCCTACGCAGGAATGCCAAGTCTAAACTCCTACCACGTCTATTGGCAATGTACCAGACTGTATCCTTGACTGAAGCACAGAGTAAATATGTTATGGAGAACTCCAGTGCTGAAGTAGGCAAAACAGTTTGATATGAATAAAAAACAACACCGTAGAACTGGCTATTTGAAAAATAACAGTACGAAGCCTAATAAAAAGCTTGTAGAGCAAAGTGCACAGAGGCTCTAAGCTGTCAGCAAATGAATAAAGTATATTCAGGGCAAAGTGCACAAAGGCCTAAAGCCTGAAGCTAAAGCGCAATGAATACGTAAAACTAACCACACTACACCCTCCCCTTGTCGGTAGCAAGTGGTTCCAATAATATAAAAGGATGCCCCAAATATAAACAATACCTAAAACAATTATTTCGACAAGGTGAGTAGACAACAAAGTCATAAAGTTAGGTAACATGTGATCACAAAGCCAAATTCAATATAGTGTCAATTTCGTAAAAATCCAATCGTTAGATAGAAGCAATAGAACGCAGGAGTTCCTCCACTTCGATATATGTCTATATCGGAAGATCCACGCCACAAAGTACCATGGAGCAGGTGTGATCCATAGCCCCAAAACCATTCAGGGCGGCACCCCGTGCAGGGCCTATGAAAGAGACAATACCATCTTCCTCCAGGAAGGGAATCTCATAAACTGCCTCACGAAGCAAGCGCATCTGTAGTGCACAAGTCGGGGAATGAGCCCTAATCGGGAACATCAACAGATCAGTATCGACCATTGGAGGGCGCTGCAATGAGAGACAGACAGCCATTGCATGTTCAAACGAGCACCAAAGGCATCGAAACACGGGTTGCACACAATCCAAAACCGGTCTGAATGACAGAGACCAGTCGCACCCCAAATGTCCCAGGAGTCTCGCTCCAAAATGCTGCATCATACGTTCACGACACAGCTGCGCTGACGGGAGCAGCAATACAGGATCTCGTTGTGACGGGACAGCCATTGCGAAAAAATAGCAACAACAGCAAGACTCCAGCCAATAAAGCCAAAGTAATCGGGAAACCCCCAAAAATGCTTCCGAAAATAGAATGTATAGCCGAAGGTATCAAACCGAATATGGAAGAGAAGGTGTGAGCGAAACCAACACCAACGACTTTGAAAAAATGTGCAATACCAGCAGTGCTGGATGCATTAAATATACGTCCCACAAGTTCACCGAAGTGATTCGGAAAGTTAGTATTCAAAAGGGACTGTATCTCCGCCGATGACCTTGCCACCTGAAGTGCGTAGGTCTCGCTAGCAGATGTAAGGGCCACATGCTTTTGAAACAATAAAGCTTTTAGCCGACTCAACTTGTCGAAATCAACCTTGGAAGTAGCAATATGAGGCCAGATGTCCGCTACCTCCCTAATTTGAGTGGGGGGAAACAACACATTCCCGCAGCACGTAACGGCCTTGTTGACAACGACGATGTAAACTATTCCGGCACACATGCCACAGCAGCGTTCGCTGTTAAGAACAATGTAACTGCCGTTAGAAAGCACCTGGAAAGTGTTTTTAATAACCGGGACTGGAACTCCCTTCAGATAACAAGCTAAGTTAGCAATCGAAGCGTTACACGCCCCGTGCAAGGACAGCTGTTTACAAACCATTGAATGGCTGACAGAAGCTTCGCATTCGCTGCCGCTAAGAAAAACCTCCTTCAAACCATTAACACATCTGTACTGAAAGGGAAGGTCCCACACCTCGTGTATGTAACTGTCTCCCAATAGTTCATATCTACCCACCGGAATGTGCTTCAAACACGAAGTAAATTGCAAAGTAGAGATAGGCAAATTAATAACCCCATGAATCAACCATTCAGCTGACGGAATCTCAGCCACCGTGAAAGGCAGTTTCTCTAATTTCTTAATATTTAACATAACATATGTCGCTTCCTTTTTAGCCATCAGTTGTTGTTGACGAGTCAAATTAAAAGAGATAAAGATCTCTTTGACACGAACGTGCTGCCATGGAACGCGACCCGCCTTCAAGGTCTGAAGAGTCCAACCCAGCTGCATGATGGACCGCGTCTGACTCTGCCCATGATATAAAGAAGACATGTCCGATTTAATAATGTCAATGGCAGAGGAAACAATGCTGTCAATCGTGTAAACACGGTCAAAAAGGGTATGCATGCCATTATCAACAACAGACAAAGTCTGCATCAGATTTTCTTGATCAATCTGCCTCAACCGGGCTGCAGCCTCTTGTTGTGAAAGCTTCCAAATCTCATTATAAACCTCGTATAAGAACCTTTTCTTTCGTGGTACTTTGGGACCTGACAAAAAATCTTGTAAATCAGTATCAGACAGTAACGTGAGATGTGACTTAACTGCATCCAGTGTGGATGACTTCAACCATTGCTGACAAAGCTTCCCCACACTGTATGTAGTTATAATATCAGCATGTTCTGGTGAAACGTAACGAGGGTCTGCCCTACTAGTCCTGAACCCCCCTGAAGAGGTGACAAAACGTTGATGACACATATTAGTGTCTACAGGCCATAATAACCACCCGCCTGGATGTAACGATGAAGTGTTAAGCGTACCATTCTGGACCCAATGTGTAAAGTCACTGAAAGTAGCATTCACATAGTGCTGCCAATTTTTTAATTTAGAAGGGACAGGTATACTAGGCAAAGTCAACTCCCTAATCGTCGCTAAGCCCAAACAGCTAGTCTGTTGTACTGTGTCATTGAGGAAAATCATCTGCACAGGGATAATACATGCTCTAAATAACGTGTCCCTGCCTCGCATTTGCCAATTTTTCGAACCCCAAACACTTTTCAAGTCAACAGTTTTAAACCAGTATTCATATCCCTCGACCGAAAGTTTAGATACAAACAAATTGGAATACAGTAATTTTGTATCGGTCAATAACATTTGCTTATTAGAATACGGTGCAACTTTAAAATAGTAGGACTTAGCATCACGTGGATCATGCCCAGAAAAATATGCAAATTTATCATAATACGTTTTTGAACTCCCTTGTGGAGGAGTCGAGCAATGTTCCCATTGCACATAATTAAACATGGACTTGGGGCTACTAGCTTTATGAATAAAGTGGTGTCCATAATAGTTGTAACAAAACATGTCACCGTGATTATCTCTAAACTGGTAAGCATCATCATCGTCATAGACAGTATAATATTGCAAATCCGTAAGCATAGAATCTACTGTCTTCACATCCCAATCATCAGAAACAATGCCAGGTATAACAATATAATTCATCGATAATTTGAGGACATACGGTATTTGAATCAATTCAGTGGGACCATATATATCAAACATTACTTTATCCCACACAATTCCATCCGGAACTGGTATAGCAGAAATGTTCACTGTGGACAAGTCTCTTCGAACCATATGAGACGAAAAATGCGGTTTTAACACAGTCTCCACGTGCTCAATGTCAGATCGATCAGGAAGAAAATGGCCATGTATTATCAGAAAAAAAGTAACCACAGATCCCAACCATAATAAAATAGTCATCACGGCCAAAAACAGCCAAAAATAGTTCCAAGGAAAAACAAAATATGTGCGTTTAAGCCAACCCAGCAGCCGCCGTGGACCGTGGACAGAAGACATCGAGGACGAGGAGCCGGACACATCATTATCAGCGTCGTTGAAGCAACCAGAAGCAGTTCTAGCAAAAGGTGCAACTGTGAACAAAGAAGCAGATGGAGGCTCTCGCCGTGGCACGCTATAAACCACATGTTCAGAAACGTCAGTAGAACGTACAGCAATTTGATCACAAGATTCCATATTAATCGCCGTCGGTGGAACAATCGCAAGATCATCATCCACCCTCCCCAAGCTCGGAGAGGAAACAGTGTCGGTGAAAATCACCTGCAGCAGGACTTCCTCCCCAGTAGTGAGAGGGATTCCGGAACTACTGGGTGTCCCTCTTGGTCTGCTGTGCAGAATCGGCCACATGTTGTAACTTTACATTATCAATGGAAACAAAGCGATTTCCTTTGGCCCTTCGCAGCGGCGGTAAAATCACAGTTCTCGTGCCGCTCACCCCTAACACAGGGACAGGTTCTCGATAAGAAGGACCAAATTATTTTTTAACTGCGACCTTTTCACGCACCAGATCCCCAATCCTGGGTATCCAACCAGTAGGTGTTACTGGCTCATCCTTAATTCCTGAGGAGGCAGCACTGGCAGAAGAGTTATCTTCACGGAATTGTTGTAAATCCTGCAAAACAGTGACACGATCATTTATGTCAAAGGGCGTATCTGCCGCCTCCACACCAGGACCATCTAGATCAGGAACATATATTCGTGTTCCAAACAGGCACTCATATGAAGTACGACCCCCCAGTGACCTTCTAGGCAAGTTATTAAGTGCTCTCTGTACTCCATATAGGTGGGCTAGCCGACCACGACCCGTACCTATAACTCTGGCCGTTAAGGACTGCTTTAAATCACGATTTAAGCGCTCCACGACAGAATTTCCCTCGGGATGAAATGGAGACGAGAATTGGAGTTGGACCCCCAACGAAGCCATGGTGTCCCTGAATGCCTTAGAGGCAAAAGCAGGGCCCTGGTCCGAATGAAAAGCCGCAACTGCAAATATATCGACAAAGATGCGCAAATCTTTAATAACAGTGCGAGCGTCAGCCGAGCGTTGTGGCCATACCCATACAAATCTGGAGCACGAATCTACAGCAACCAATATATATTTGTATGCACTATCTGGCGTCAGCGGACCACAATGATCCAAGTACACACACTGTAAAGGTTTATTTGAAATCAGAAGGGGCGTCTGCTGCGGGCGTCTAGCCGACGACGCTTTAATTTGTTGACAAACGTCACAACAAAGGACATATTGCTTCGTCTCTTTATAGAGACCAGGCCACCAGTAACGAGCCTGTAAAAGTGAAATCGTGGCAGCCACACCAGCATGTACAGAAGCCACCCCCTCATGTGCTGCAGAAATTAATCGAGGTCTCTCAATTTTATTGGGAATTTCACGCACACCAATGCCTGAAATTGTAACAGTAGCATTCAGCGCACCATTCAAGCAGTAACTATATTTTGAAGGAAATCCTTTAGGAAAGGGCGTGCCAGCAGCCGTAGCCTTTATGGCAGCTGAAATTTCTGTGTCTGGTTTGGAACTCGAACGAGTCACTGCGGCCACAGTGGCGACAGCCACTGCCGATTTCGCGGCTTCATCAGCCAAAGTATTACCAGCAACATGTATTCCAACGCGCTGGTGTCCAAGTGTATGTACAACATGGACATTAGGAAGCGTTTCCTTCAGATCCGCAACCTTACCCCACAACATTTTATGTTTAATGGTGTTGCCTCTAGAATCTCTGAACCCATTCATCTTCCAATAGTGTAAATATTCGTTGAAAGACTGCACACAGTAGTAGGAGTCACAGACCAGCAAGGTTAAAAGCGCCGGATCCGCGTGCTCCAAAGCTAACAATAGAGCTTTGAGCTCAGCCAGCTGTGCCGTGCAATCTCCCAAGGTTTTAGTATAAGTATGTCGGGGGCAGAACACTTCCCCCTCCATAGTACCGCTCACCACCGCACATGCAGCAGAATACTGTTGTTTAGTACCAACCGCTGGTTTGGCAGAGCCATCGGTATACATGACCACTTGATATTGGTCAATAGGCAACGTACCAGCAGGAACAGGGTATTCAATTTCATATTGAAGAAATTCTTGAGTCTGCAGTTTAGGGTCAAATACATAATCTACATCAGTGGCTGTCAAAGACGTAGCCCATTGTATCCATTGCGGGTGTAAAGCTTTCGAATTTGGAACACTCGCTTTTGTAACTGCCTCTAAGGCCGGAATTGGGGAAACAACAACAATACGTTGACCCTGGGCCAGCGGTCTTTCTTTAATAACAGCCATCTGTACTGCAGTGAGAATTTTCTCAGTTTGTGCAAAACGTTGCTCTGCAGCAGAATACAAGTGAGACTTGTATGCAATCGGGACTGTCTCCCCCTCATTAAAGGTGACATAAGTAAACCCAACAGCCCCAGGTATCACCCTGATGACTAAATGTGTCTTATTGTCCCATGTGTGTAAGTGTTTAACTGCTAAGAGATCACTCTGTAATTCTCGTAGTATGTGTGTATGTTCAATCGTCCAAAATCTACTCAAAAAATTCAGGCGAATCAACTCGTATAAGGGCTTTATACGCGTCGCATATTCAGGAATGTAAGTTCTGCCAAAATTCAGAAACCCCAACAAGGACTGGAGCTTCCGAACCGTATTAGGAGGCTGCAATAAAGCACATTTCTCCAAAAAATGTGGCGCTAGGCTCTTGCCCTCACTCGACAACTCATATCCCAGGAAAATGACGCTGAGGAAGGCAATCTTTGATTTCTTAAAATTAAACTTATAGCCAATATCAGTAAACCCCACAACAATGCGCGATACACGCCTTAGATGTTGCAGAATCTCATCATCTGTCAGATATATGTCATCGACATATGATAACGCTTCAGGGTCGAACTCATGCAGCATTTCAGTTACACAAGTCGAAAACAGTCCTGGGCTATTCTTATACCCCTGAGGCAAACGACAAAAAATTTTCTGAGAGCCAAACGCACTGAAACAGGTATAGTCCCGACTCTCGGGCGCTATATTCTGGCAGAAAAATCCATTCGAGATATCCAATGTTGTCTTGTATTTTTTACGCACTATATTATTCATAAGCGCTGCGCTGTGTGAATTCTGTATTGCATATGTGCGTGTATGACTATTCAAATGTCTATAATCCACCACTATCCTATATGAATGGTCCGGTTTAGCAACCGGAAACAAGGGATTATTCATCGGCGAGACACAGGGCTCAATTACACCCTGATACTCCAATTGTGTAAGAATTTTTCTAACCGATGCCCTTGCTTCAAATTTGATAGGATACTGCGGTTGTGGCTGAGGTTCGCCCTTTATTGAATTACATGATAAGGTGATTGTCTGTCCCACCCCACATTATTTCTATACAAGGCGGGAGCTTGTGCTAGAGCCCATGATTTACTATAGGACTCCGCGAGTTCTCTCGGAACAAGTGGTGAGAAGGAAGGTGTAATAACCTCCTACCCAACCGGACAGTCGCGAACAAAGTCAGGTGGCCAATCTTGTTCGGCCAGCAGAACATCATATGATTTTACCACATGGTCCCAAAAAATGGCGTTTATAATACGGTCAATGTCCCCTTCCAATCGCAGAGTCACTTCATATACTCTATCAGGATCAGAGACTCGCATATCCGCCGTCTCGACTTGTATGAAGTCATCAGTTGCTTTCACCTCCAGATGCTCTAGAAGACTCCGGCGAACTATTGTGACCTCTGCCGCGCTGTCTAACAGTGCTAACGCCCATATCATGTTCGTCAAGAGAACTCTCTTCTTGAGCGGCATGTCTGACTGAGACAGCTGCCACTTTCTTCTTTTTAAATTGCTGTTTTTGTTGCAGCGGTTTCTCTTCTTGTTTAATAGAAACCTCCGCTGAGCGTTGTGAATCCTGTCTCGGTTTCACGTACTCCGTCCTCCGCTCTGACCGACCACCTCTCTCACTTCTCTTTTCCGAGGAGTCCTGAAAGGAACGAGATTGGCGTGTATCAGTATATTGATATCTATCAGGCGTCTTCAAAGTATCCCTATTCCTGAGATTATACTTATTCTGTGGGGTCTCCGGTTGCGGAGACTGCCCACCATCTTTCTTAGGTGTTTGCTGTTTCTTTTCCCAGCGCTTTTTCGAACCCTCAGGTTGTTGCTGTTTAGCATTATCTTTATTATTTTTACCCTGTAACTGGGGTTTTTGTGGTCTAGCCCCCAGGCTATCACGACCAATACTAGAATATGTTTCCGCTATTATTCTCGGAAGCTCCCGCTCCTGATTAAGCAGCGGAACAGCCCGAAGACGCATTCGCACTGCTAGTGCTACTGCCTCTCCTTTGAGATTACTCAAAATAATAGAAGAAACTGTGGCAAAATTGCCCAGTAACTGCATGCCCAAATCCAAGGCAGGGGCAGCCCCATATTCATCCTGAATCTGTTTAAGTATGTCCGGTAAATTAGCTAATGTCGGTGTACCGTGTGCCGTAGTGTAGAGCGCGGCAAACACTGTGCCCCAGGTATTACAAAGGTCCACCGGAGGAACCATCCCGTACGGCAAACACATCGTCAAAATTCTATGTTTATCCTGAGGTCCCGTATGGGGAAATACTGCTTCCAGCGTATTAATTTTTTGCGCCAGCCAAAACGGAGTCTCCTCTCGTTTAGCCGGTACTTTACCCATAACTGAGTGCACAGTGGCCGGATTAATACCCGGAACCACAGTCTGTGGGTGCGCTGGAGCAGCACGCGCTGCATTCGTATTTAGTGTCTGCATGACAAACTGAACTAATCGTCTATATGTAGCTGTTAATTCTGTATATAAACGACGAACTTCAACCACTGCCAATTGAGCAACCGCAGAATGTGGTGTGTATGTAGCCAATAAAGGCCAGGTAGGACCATCATTACTCAGTGGACCTAACCTAACTTGTGCTACTGAGTGTGGGAGGGCGCCATCAAGCCAATTATGGTGTTCTTGATAAGATAGAGGTATTTCTAAATAAGCGTAAGCCCTGTACTGTCCAGGGACATTCGCAACTGTGTATTCGTGAAAAGTATTTGTTCCCCCATCCACTGCTGGAAATCCGACCCAAGAATAAAAAAGTTCCGTTCTATAGGCTGCATGGGCGTCCACCACAAAAGTGACTGGACCCCCCTGGACTGTCAGTCCATGTGTCAACAGATGTCCCGTGAGCGGATGTCGCATATTAATTGCTATGTTCACTACATTAGGATTCGCCATTTTATAAAAAACGGCTTCAGGGCAGAGAAGGCACACCAATATCGGGGTTTTTCCTTTCAAAGTTCAAGCTTGAACAACCAACCTCTAAGCAATAGGAAGCACCTATGCCGTGGCGGCGGAAACCCTCAGCCCCACGGACGTCTCCGTATACGGAACCGAGGAGTCAAAATATATATGAGACCGAGAGAGTCAGTCGGACCTAATCATTAGAGCCAGACCAAACGTTGGCGGCGCCATGTCGCGTGGGCTCTCATTATTCTAAATGAGACTACTGGATTTCTAGGTAGCAGGATCTATAACGGTGTGGGGGACTGAGTCTGACCCACGTGTAAAGAACTCTGTCACCCTAAATCCGTTTTTTGCTCCGGCTAACTAGCAGTGCCTCATTTCTCCCATGTGGAAGGAATGATTTGGCAGCCGAGCGCATGACATCTTTGGAACTTCTCAGGGAAGTCGTGGTTACTCAGATCCAAACCAACTCTCTTATTTCCAATATGATCTCATATACAAATGACAAAGACAGTATACGTTTTATATTATGTTTTAATAAAACAACTGTATTTTAGATATTAAGGCGTGAGCCGCAATAACCAGAACGATACAACACAGTAGGATTGAAATAGTCACCAGGAGAGTAAAACATAAGAACAAAGCTATCATATTGTCTAACAGTTTCTGCTCTCCCTCTGCTTGTTCTATTTAGAGCACAGCATGTTAAGCTTCTAGCTTGCCTATTAGAATCACTGTGGAGACATCAGCCCTCATACCTGAGCAAAGACCTGTGATCTTGGTTCAGCATCTGCAACAAGGCAGTCAGCGTCTAGTTGTGGTTCCCTGGTCGGAATCTCCCTCTTGCGTGTATTGGGACAAGGAAGTGATTTTATAACTAACATGTCATCGTGATCACAAAATGTCCCTACGCAGGAATGCCATGTCTAAACTCCTACCACGTCTATCGGCAATGTACCAGACTGTATCCTTGACTGAAGCACAGAGTAAATATGTTATGGAGAACTCCAGTGCTGAAGTAGGCAAAACAGTGTGATATGAATAAAAAAACAACACCGTAGAACTGGCTATTTGAAAAATAACAGTACGAAGCCTAATAAAAAGCATGTAGAGCAAAGTGCACAGAGGCTCTAAGCTGTCAGCAAATGAATAAAATATATTCAGGGCAAAGTGCACAAAGGCCTAAAGCCTGAAGCTAAAGCGCAATGAATACGTAAAACTAACCACACTATAAACAGACCACTTGGATGTTGATGGAGTGGTAGTTTTTTCTGTTCTTATACACCTGTTTGTTGGTACTGGGGGGAACTAATGCTACATGGGTGCCATCTATGGCTCCAACCACATGTGGAATGTGTCCCATAGCATAACACTCTGCCTTCACATAGGCCAAATCCTCACGATGGGGGAAACCTGATGTAGCTGTCCAGGTGTTTCAACAATGAAGACAGTACAGCCTTCAAAACCAGACTGAACATGGGCTAGACAACCCTGCAGTTAGGTCCACTGTATCCTGAAAGGACCCATTGGCCAGGAAGTATAACACTGACATGACTTTAATAATGAGAAGTATTCTATTGGGTTTGCGAAAGGCAGGCATTAGGTCTGGCTTCAACTGATGGCAGAGATCCATGATTGTATGCTTATTCAGGCGATAGATTTGTATAATGTGTCTCTCCCCCATGGTGTGAAGTTCTACTAGTGGGTGGTACCCTGGAGGTTGTCTTCCTCTCCTCATGCCAGGGTAACTATGTGGGACAAAAACAGATTGTAGGTGAATTTTACAATGTACTCATAATGAATATGTTCATAGAAAGTCACACATATCTCCATGTGATGTCAGATGAACCATATGACGTTTAATGTACAGCATATTGCTATGCATTCTATGACAGTTCCCTTGATTCAGATCCCCTAAACCCTCAGATGTTATTTACATGCATATATATGTGACTGACAGTGATTAATAGTCCTACCTAGTTTACATGTGAAACATATTTGTTGCACCTATACTCCATTTATGTTGCAAATAGGATGTTGAGTATATATTTTCATTTCCATTACCAGTTATACCACTTTTAGACATCTTTTACAACTCACAGGCACATTGAGACTACTAAACATGAAGGCAGAACTTAAAACTTGTTTGTAGAGTATAGTTAATAGTAAATGACACACATTCCATTACTTTCCATATATATCATTTCCTCAAAATGGCAGCTGCCTGACCTACTGCACTGGATATGAGGAAGTGACCTAACACGACCGGCAGATGTTGTCATGGCGGCAGGTGGTTACAACCACTGTGGACATTGCCATTGGAACACATTGCTGCCTTTGGCGGACTTGGGCCAATGGCGACGTCCGCCGGTAGTGAAGGTCATATACATGGCAGACGTGACTGTCATCTTCTGCAGTATTGCTCACTTGACTCCTGACACTGCTGCCAGCAATACCTCCACTACCTGAGCTGCTGTGTACTGCCTCTCTATCATGCCTCGTCCTGCAGGTGATGGGGCCCCAGCCTTCACTCCAGAACAGCTCGGCAAGCTTGTGGATGAGGTCCTACCCCTATATGAACAGCTATATGATGCACCAGAGGAGCAGGTGAGTCCAATGGTATACCAATGTGTGAAAGGTGGAGTGAATGATGATGTACATGAAATGTGCAGTAGTGAAGGATTAGGCAATCATGTGTGGGTGTATGGACATGTGTACGTGTGCATAGGAAGACATACAGTACTGATACATAGTAGTTAGTGTGTTATCTAACTTCCTTGATATACAACATAGATTGCAGCATGTACAACAATAATGGTGTGAGAAATGTTATTACAGATATACCATGTTATGGACAATCAAGTGGCCCGGTCATATGTGTCTAGTCAATACTTGGTACTGATCATGCATGTTGTATGGGTGACTCTACTTCACACGTGGGCTGCCTGCAGATGGTAACTTGGGAAGGATTTTGAATTGGGAGGAAGGGAATGTTTGCCTATTTGCTCTGACTGAAGTATTCTCACCACTTGTTTTGGGATGGTGCATGTGGACATAACTTTCTCCTTTTGTCTGTGTCATCCATGCAGGTCAATGCCCATCAAAAAAAGGGAATCTGGCGTGTCAGGGCCAAGCAAGCGTGGGCCCTGGAGGTCCACAGCCTGAGGAGCACCCTCTGGAGGAAGCAGTGGGAGTACCTGAGACGCTGAGCCAGGAAGACCGCATAGGCCCAGCTGGGGATGTCCTTCCAAGGAGGAAGGGGTGCATGTCGGATCTTGACCCCCCAATGGCCCACATTTAGGCGGTGGCCTACCCTGAGTTGGATGGGTGTTTGAGGGCAATACAGTAGCCACAAGGTGGTAAGTACTGACTACACACATGTAAATCCCTTTGCCAGTTCAGTGTCTGATGTGTAAGTATCTAAGCTGTGAAAATGTGGTAAGTGCTAAAGGTAAAGGGTCTCCTAGGAACACATAGAAGTAGATATTACTCACCTATGTTAACACTATTGTATATAATCATGTGGTGATGCACATGTGATGAACGTGACTGTTATATGTGTACCTCTATACTGCTTTATATTTACGTGACCTGTGGGTCATCCTTCCCACCTACTGATCCATAATCAAGATATCCTGTCGGTAAGTTGTCCAGGTCTTGGGTCTTTGTCCATTCCAATGCCACTGGATCTAGCTATATGTGCAACATAGGGGCTGACAGGTGAGAAACAGGCCAAATATTCCTGAGTTGTGAAATATATGTAAAGGTAACATGAGGTTATGATCTCAGTCTGAGATTGCACATGTCATACTTGCTACACTTACTCAGAGGTGTGAGGAGGTGTCCCATTGTTAAGTGTGGACTGTCCATTGGCAAATGTGATGTTTAATCAGGATGGACATCCTCCATAATGAAAAGCATGGTGGTATTGCTACATTCCTAGTGCAAGACATATCATTGACATGTAAGTTCAGGCTATTTGTACCATGTACATGGTATTGTGAAGGTAAGTGGCTTACTGATATTCTGTTACCCAATGTATTTTGGGCATGCTACATAGGGCAGGACATATCCTATATATGTACAATGTGCATTGTTTTTGCCAACATCATCTGTACACTGATAATTTTTGCCAGTTTTCAGATTTGTGATTCAAGTTTAGCATACTTACTTGTGCTATTCTCATTCAGTTTTGAAGGATTTTAGTATGGCTATCCTCAATTTACACTGACTTCATTTTGTTGCAGGTGTTGTAGTTGACATTTACATGTTAGTGGAATGTTATATGTTGTCAGTCAATTTGCTTGACTCAAGGTGTATGTCTCAATCATGATTACTTTAGAAGTTGTTTATGTCACTTTACTCCAAAGTTGTAAGATTACTCATGTCTGAAGTGTTGATAGTAATGTTGGTATTTTGATAATGTTATTTTGATGTTGCTACTCATCATGATTTGTAGAACTGTATATGTCCTTCATGCACATGACAGGTGTCCATTGTATTGAAGGTATTGGTATGCTCCCTGTGGTTGTCTGTGGGTAACTCCTGTGTGCTAAGTAGGCCCCTATCGCTTTACATGACTTTGTTTTATTTGTGAGAATGACTACGATGAGTAGGTCCATAAAGTCTGTATGGACCTTTGTAAAAATACAATTGATACATGTGTTGCTGAAATGGATTTGGAGTCTATTAAACTCCAAAATTTAATTTGTCAAATGTAGTAGGTGCATCTGAGGGATTTGCATTGTGAATGTTATGGACACAGTTATATGTGATGTATGTGATTGCTAAGCATCATGCTGTGTTGTAATTGGAATGTGATGAGGTAACTTTCATGGAACATGACATCTGGTAATGGACTGAGCAAGTGTAGATTTGGAGTACGTATGATGTTGAAATCAATGTTGACACTAATTTCTATTGATGGTTTGTTGTTTCACAGTAATGCGCTGCATAGGGACCCATTTGTATGTTGACAAATCATCTTGTGCAGGAATAGTTTGTGTTATAGCTGTACTGATAGGATGGTGATGTTGTGGTCAGATAGTTGGCTTATGTTGTGTGTGACATTGCTGTTATATAGGTTTGTGGAAAGTATAAAGTATGTTGTTGTGACATGATGTTGGCTCAAAATGGTTCCTACCTGGTGTTTTACACATAGATGTAATGTTACTGTTGTGTATGGTGTGATGTATGTTTATGTAAAGAATGTGACAACCCTACCTCTCTCTCTCTCTCTTTCTCAGCATCAGCAGGGGAAGGAGATAGGGCACAGCTGAGTAGGAAAGCTGCTGGTCACAGGACCCGAAGTCATGATACCACCGACACCGAAGGACCCAGTGGCCCGGAGGCCGAGGGGAGGGCCACGAGGGAGACATGATCCACGTTTTCATCTCCGGAACCCTCCTCTAGTGGACACTTCCTGTGGTGGTGGACTCATCTGGGACCACCGAAGCACCATCTATGTCCGCCACCCCCTTAGTACCACCGCCCTCCCTGTAGCTCCTCACCCAGTTGGCCATGTACGCTCATCCAAGAGGGTGGGGCTCTCCTTTGCCGAAGGCACCTCTGCCCTTGTTAGCCCTGCTGCCCTTAGTGAGGAAGCTATTGACCTCCTGAGGTCCATTTCTGTGGGTCAGTTGACCATCGTGAATGCCATTCAGGGACTTGCAACTGAGATCCAATAGAGTAATGCGTTTGTGGAGGGCATTCAGGGTGCACTGGCTGGCCTACAGAGATCCCTCAGGCTCTGGCCTCCACACTGACGGCAGCCAGTCACCCTTTGTCTACTATCCCCCCTCCACCTTCCTCTTCCCAATTACAAGACCCTCTTCCCTGACCCAGCCAAAGCACAGACAGACAGACATGCATCCACCTCAACATCCAAGGGTAGTTCAGACAAACATAAGCACCACAGGACACACCACCGACATGCACACAAGCAACGTTCAGATGCACACACACCAACAGTCACAACTTGCCCTGACACCCCCACCACCCTCAGCATCACTGACAGCACACCTGACACACCTGCAGACACCAACATTCAGTGATCCAGCCACTACACCCATCCTACTCACAGACAGCACTGCAGCAGATGCTCAGACATCCACCCCAGTCACCACACCTGCAGACAACACAACCACTGACACACCGACATGCAGCACATCAACCATACCTGCAGTCACCACCCCAACAGACAGTCACCCACCCACCACGGCATCCCCTAGCACCTCCACCCCCACACATCCCAAGACACATAAATTCCCTCACTCAACCAAGAAACAGACACCCACAACCCACAAACATACCTCACACAAGCATGCACTCAAGACATCCGCACCAGCACCTCAGACAACCACTCCCTGTCCCTCTACACCCAAACCCTTTTGCTATGACCATCCCCGTTTTTGTAAAAAATCTTTCCTTTCGAAGTTTGCCATTTCCCTACTCCTCTCCCCTGTGATACCCCTAGATGATCAGTGTCCCTCGCGAAGTCAGCGCCCTTCCATCTCCAAGTCCTCCCATGCAAATTCCCATGCCCCTCCCCTGCCAAGAAGTCTACCCCTCCCCAAAAAAACAATCCTCCCCGAAGCTTAAAACTAAGCCAACCCCCTCTCCTATGCCTGATCCCAAAGCCCCCTCCAAAACCCAAGCCCCAACCCCTGCACCTCCAGATAACCATAGATGCCCCTACCTGTGGAGGTTACATGACAGTCAGGTGTCAAGTTCGGGGCACAGATCTCCACTAACGTTTGATACATTTCAACCAACTTGTTGTTGGTTTAGTGGTTAAATCTTTGTCATGCATTTCTTTCCCTAGTATGGAGTTGGTCCTGGCTGACATTACTTGTGTGTCTGCATCTGTGTGTGTGTGGTGCTTGTGCTACTTGTGTTGTTTAGTCAGTTTGTGAGGTTGCGTGCATTGCTTTTGTCTGACAGTGCTAAGGTGTGAGTTGTGTGATGGACATGTGTGGTTTTGACAAATTTTTTGTGTTGGTATTGAGTGGTGTTTGTGTTGACACGTGTTTTGTTGGTGTGTTGTGTGGCTTTGTGTGCTTTGCCTGTGTGTATATGTGCGTGTTTTATTCATTGAATATTAGATACGATGTTCTGTGTAAGTCGATCTGTAAGTAGTATGGTTGTGTAATTGTGTGTGTTTGTTCCCTGTTGGTTGTAGGTTGTGTTGTAAATGTGATGTGTCCCAGGCTAGTGTCCACTGTTGGTCCCTGCCAAGAGATTGGAGATTGCGTGGTTGTGTTGTAGTTGTTATGTGTTGTGGTGTTGTGTGGTACTGTGTGAGGGTGGGCTGTGCAGTGTTTCCTTGCGTACCTGTGTGTGTGTTTGTGACGTGTGTTTGTGGTGGCCGTAGTGTGTGTTGTTTATGTGTGAGTGTGTGTGTGGCTGTATGTGAGTGTGTGTCAATGTGGTGTTACGTGAGTGTCGCCCTCGCACCCCGTTCCTGAATGTATGTTGTGTGAGTGTACAAAAATTGACAATATACAACAGTAACGGTTACTGACGTCGTCGCAGATTCTGAAGTCTGTGGGCGAGCAGGGGGAAGACGTCTAGTTCTGGTTACATGGCGGCTCCTGACAAGTATGGTTTCCTGAAGGTGAGTGTCTTCTTTTATGCAGTTCGTTTCTACCTGGGTGTCGGTGGTGGTGCGACTGGGGTGGAAACCTTGGCGGTGAGAAACCTCTTGATCTGTCCCGTGGAAACATGGTCTCCGCTGGCCTGCAGGTGTCTACCGTCGTCCATGGGGGCCAGACTGCAGTGGCTGTGTCTGCAGTGCTTTGGCTGTATTGTGCTCTGAATACCGCCAATGCCATACTTTGGTGGTCTTCTCCGCCAGCCTGTTGGTGATATGACCGCCAACATGGCAGTCCTGAGGCCGCCAAACTCGTAATGAGGCCCTTGGTCTACAGCTGAACAAACAGACACATGTTTGCAGTGTAATGTAGCACATGCCACAAACATCAGATGTCTTCTGTCAAACTTGGCTGCTACCTTGCCTGTCCAATATGGCCGAGAGAATACATGCCTGGGCTGGTAAAGAAATGCCTGTCTACTTCACACCATCGTTATGGTGGCCCATGAAAAAGTGATCATAAGTAAACAATTGAGTACAGTGATTGTGCTTATGGGACCCTCTCTCTGAAAATCAGAACATGTATTTTGTAATGAGAAACTTGTCGGGCATAGAGAGATGCATAACAAGCTACTTTTCGGCTAGGCTTGTATTATACAAACACCACATACATACATAAAAGCAATGGCAATGCCAATCATTTTGGCCCATACAAGTGAAAAATGTTTCTCAAGTTTCAGTGAAACACAGAAAACATGTACTAAAGGATAACAACATTGCAAGCTTCCATCACACACAAAACAAGTATAGCACGACTGGAAGCACTGTCGGATAAACACAGGCACAACTCACCCCTGAGGTACCACAGGCACACATTCTTGGAGAAGCCATGCTCACAGGCACATATTCTTTATGCACACACTGACTTACAGAAAGCACACAGTAGTAGGCAGTTACAGGGTTTGGTGACTGACACACTCACAAGCCACATAATCAATACTACCACAAGGCAATGGTGGTGTTGCAGGTTGTGATGCTGGAGCTCTGCTTTTCGAGTTAATGGCCTGGGGATAAGTCGGTGCCGAGATGTAACATGGAGAAAATCCATTAAGGCTGCAGTAAGGGTGGAGGACGACGGTCTGGAGATTAGGACTATGTGGAGATTTGCTGCAGAACCACAGCCTTAGTCAAGGCCAAGTCCAGTGGGGTGATAAAGGAGGCAGTCGGATACAACTGCCTTTCAATCTAGCCCTGGCACTCCTAAAACCTGGGGTGAAACGGCTGTTCCAATTTTGTCCAACATGTCCAGTACCTGTCAGCCACATGAATCGAATAGGAACATTAAAGTACTATCCACATTGTGCCTCCTAAAAGTCTGCATTGACTTTGGCATAGTATCGAAGCTCATTGAACTGCCTCACATTTCACCATATATTTCATGGCTTACGTGACATTTAGGAGCAGTCTTCAAGTACGCACTGGTAAACTTTAATGACTTAAGTTTATTTCTTAGGGGTGTGTGAAACTCTCATAATATTCTTTTGCATATTTATGCAAATTTTCAGAAAAATTACTCAGTATTCTGTGAACCCCAAATCTAGCATTTAGCTGTTTTTTACTTTTTTTTTTTTTAAAGTGCAAAAACAAAGATGCTGCGAACAAGAACTACCCTTGTTCTGTCTGTTTGTTTGCTCCGATGCTAACCGATAGGATGTTTACCCGAGTGAACCCACAATTTGGCCATATGCCGGAAATTACTCCAATTAGGCTGCATATTGGACATTTCACCGGGGCCTCGTTTGACACGTCATAGTTCTTGTCTAAACAAATACAGATATACTAGCAACGAAAATTAATAACTGTATCGTCTCTAATATTTGGGTAGAAACATTTAGCGAATCCTTAGCCAGAATCTGGGACAAAAATTTTAGTCGTAGGTCAAATATTAGACCACTACATGGTATCCGCTTATTTCAGAGGTAAACAGCAACCATAAACTACATCTCAGTACAATACATGTATGATAACAAGTACACAAATCCAACACTTAAACTGTGTACAGCGATTCAATATTAACACACAAACTCATTACAGATGGTAAGCAGCCTAGGAAAACTGTTTGATAGCGACCTCGGCTTCACTCTCCAGCCTACTGAACTTACCAGCAATGTGCCAGCTAATGGACGTACTGTGCTCTGGTCTGCACTGTGTTTTCAAAGTTGGATATTCATAACTTGCAAATATTCAGGAATCATGGATCTGAATTAACAATGGACCAAAGATGCTGTGGGCCCTCCACATTCACTTCAAGCCTGTAGTATGGCACTTTACTCTGGCCCATCTTCCGCTAGGATGCTGAACGCCACACACACCAGGCTAGCCTAATCTACTTTGTGCAATGTCATCTGCCTCGGGCAAGGGGGATGCACCAGTACTGTCAGAAACATATTAGGAGGGCTGTTCCTCAGCCTGTAGATGTAATTTTTTCTCAGTGAGGAAACATGTTACCTTGGTAACACGTACACAGTGACATTTGCATGACAGCTGCTTATTTTATTCCCCCAACCACACCCACACACTCATCTTTCCAACAAGATATATCCCTGCAAAACAGTTTTGTTCATTAAATATTTATTATGTAAGTTTCTCACTAAGCGTTATCACATTATATAAAAAGATTTTCAGTGTTTGGATTTCTCTAAAACTCTGAATGTCCTTTAAAGTGATTGCTGTTTTGAGAGCAATGTGTCTGTTGTGTAAATATTAATTTGAATGAATAGTTAAAAAACAGTTTCAAGACAAAGAATAAAACGTCAATTTAATCTTGTTTGAACTACATGCACCTATGTAGTATTTTTGTTTTCTATTATAGACAAAAGCCTTTCCCGATCCTCTCATTTGGGGCTATTAGCACCAACTAGGTGCATTTCTCACCTCTTTAGTGATTGCATGAAGCAATCAAAAAAATATCTGGGGCAGCTTTGTATTCAGTTGCAAATCGATAATTTTGTGGGTAATGCCGAAGCTACTGGATTTCAGTAGACTGTTTCATGTTCATATAATTAGTCAGAAAGTCTTACAATACTGTGAATTTTGAACAAGCACACACATCACCATTGCTGGGTTCCCGCCGGGCATGCTTTTGTGGGCGCATGCGTTGCTCATTTGGTTAACATCATATTACATTTATCATTCCATGCATCCAGGGACGAGGAGCTTGCGATTCGCACCATTGCTGCATGATATGTATGTTGGAATGTAACAGCATTGTTTGGCATTGATAACACTATCATATGCCACTCAGGTGTTTTGTGAGCAATCAACAGTGGTGTTAAATGTGTCCTTTTTCAAGTGCTTCAAGAATCCATGCGAGTTTTAAGTTGAAATTAGCTCTAAATAAACAAGTTAATTGTCTAAGGAAACAAAATAATGAAAGTACCCTTGCTGTTTTGATAATGAGGTGCAAATGTCTGAAGCTTGGTGTTTAAAAGTCCAGGAGTTATTCATTGATAAATCATAGACCATCGGGAATAGGTCTTCTAGTTGCCTTTTTTCGGTTGTGCTGAGTGGTTGTATCATAGCCTTCTTACCAGAGTCGTCATTGATAATATTTAAATTGTTGCTGCTAGCGTGTGGACTTTAGTTGGCAAATTTAAAGTTTCTGGCACACTTCAGCCCAGGTATATATATGCTATGCCTTCTATAGTGTCAACCCCATTACTGGTAGTAGTGGAATACTCTACGCAGTAATAGGGCATATGGGGTCAGCACACAGCAATGCGAACAATTAGAAATTATTTAGAATTGTGATGTAGGGAGAGAATACCAAACTGTCTTGATAAATTAGGAACCTGAAAAAGTAGTGGGTCTTCACCTAAAATCAACAACACTCTCTTTAATGATTTAAAACCTAGTGATCTCTTGCAATTTTGTGCTCTAATGGCTGCTTGAGGATGTGGGCTTTTAGGCCAGGTGTACTGGTGCACCAGTTCTTGCAGCTTTATAGGCGACATAGTAGGTTTTGAAAGTTATGTGGGCAATTGATGCAGCCAAAGGAAGTCTTTTCAGGTGAGAAAAATAATGGTGTATTTCTTCAGTTCTTTGATGAGATGGAACAAGTTTTGCAGACAGGCCTTCACCTCTCTGAGCTTGCTGGCAGCAGAAATGTTCAGTTACAGTTACAGGCAATCATTGTATTGAGTTTTATTGTCGGGGCCCAGAAGTACATTTCATGGAGTTACATATTGAGGTTGAAGATGGTAGTGAAGGAAGATGGGATGGATTAGTGGACATTTCTACATGTGACATTCTAGCTTCTGAGACATTGTGGTGTTCATCTCAGTAGATTGATATTGGTTTGTTAGGTTAGACAGAAACCACTGGAGTGTCAAACTAGTTTCCAAGAAGTGTCTCACAAACTGATGATTGTTGGTACCTACATTTGCAGAGAGATTGCCACTGATTAACAGTCAGGAATATCCTTTGTCATTGATGTCAAAGGCATCGTTCATGAACTGGATGATGAATGTTTGGTGCTCGATCATGTTCTGAACCCAGACTGATATTTGTGCAGGAGCTGACTGTTGGTGATATGGACACTTAACTAGCTGGGGACAGCTTACATTATAATCATTATAATATATATTAATGGAATGGTGGCTCTTCAGTTGGCAAGATTGCCACTGTCCTGTGAAGGTTTCTTCAGTAATAGTTGGTTTGGTTAAATTTTTTGGCATGTAATGGAAGATACCTTGATTGAGAAACACTTTGATAATGCTGTCGAAGAGTTTGAGTGCTTCGTTTGGAAGACTTTCCAGTGGGTGAGGTTAATAGGTCATCCTCAAAAGTGGTTGTTTTGTTTGTGAGGTCAGTGCTTGAAAGTAGCTAAATGGTGCTCAAATCAAATGTTCTTGTCAATGTTAAGTAGTCTCAGTGAAGAACTGATTGATTGTGTTGCATATCAGTGGGCTGCAATATAAATGGAGAGATAAAAAAGGTCAAAACAATAATTGACAGATTTTAAGAGGGCTTTGCTTAGGTTGGAATCTCCCATCAAGGTTGATTTGTGGTAGGTTAGAATGTGATGTTCAAGGTACTTGCACAGCAGAAGTCTTGAGTTGTGTTACGTCATATTGGGACTTGATCTTTCTCCATTACTTTTCTTGTCTTTGAATGGAGCTTTTTTTGTTCCTCAGTTCTTGGCAGTACCATGGTGTGGATGGCTTTAGTTCTGTGAATTACATTTTCAGAGGGGCATTGTATTCCATGTTCCTATATAGGGTTATGTTTAAGGTTGGGAGGGTGTTGAGGTGTCTGGTGAAATGGAAAGTGGGATTTAGTTGCTAAAATTGTGAGAGTCCATGGAGAAGTCGTTCAATGCTCAAACTATTACCACAATTGGGCACAGAGGATTGGAGAAGTTTGACAGAGGGAGTTGCAGATGGTGAGGTGACCTATTACGTCTAATTAAATAGTGGTGAGACACTGGATCATGGGTGAGGGCATGACAGATTATTTGAGGCTGGCTGACTTGATGTGTGTGGACTCAGTGGTTTAATGTCCCAGACAGCATCTTCCTCACTCATCTTTATCATTACACCAGAAATGTCCACCGAGGCTCAGTTGCCCACAATTTTAAAAGCTTTCAGGTATGAGTCTACCTGAGACAATTGCTGTCTATTAGAGTCTGGCAACCCATGCCCATGAGTCTAGAGCTTAGATATTGGGTTTGTGCTGTAGTACAAACTGCGCTTGGACTCCATCAACATCTTTACTTGTTGATGGGTTGGCACATTACTACTAAATTCATTGCTTTCCGGAAATAATGCAAATTCCAGAATCTTGTAAATCATTAGTGTAAAATATTAGTTTGTGCCTCCACTACACCATCCAAGAAAGCAATAAAGTAGGTTCATGATGATGGGCAACACCTGCTGATCAAGTATACCTCATTCTTTCCCTCCTTGCTGAAATGCTCACTTGCTTCTCTGACCTACCCGGCACCTCCCCTGGACACGCCTGAGCCTGCAGCAGCTGGCCAAGGACTAATCCAAGCACAAAAGTCTCCTGATATTTGGTGGGTGAACTGTTTAAGCTTTGTCTTATTTGATGTGATTTCTTTCTTTTCTCCCCGATTGAAGAAGAATGTATTCACCTGGAACTGAATGTGCCTAATTCTGTTATCACTGTATTTCAAAAGGAATCATCAACCCTAAGGTTTTCCATTACGTAATGATCGATGTCCTTCAAGAATCCAGCTGAACCTCTACAAGGTGGGTGTAACCTCAAAGATAGGTGTTAGACCTGTCAGCCTTAGGGTGGTTTTCTCTCAAACATTTTGCCTACTTGCCTCCAATGTTGCTGAATTTATTTTTTTGGGCCTTAGGACTCTGTGAACTTTGCCACAGCTAACCAGTGCTAAAGTGCTTGTGCAAATTCCCCTAAGCATTGTTTGATTGGTATATATCTGATTGTCATATTTAATTTACTTATAAGTCCCTAGTAAAGTGCACCACATGTGTCCAGGGCAACCACTTGATTAGCCCTTTAAACATGTCCTAGACCTGCCATTACAGCCTGATTGTAGTTTTACACTGCCATGTCGACCTGGCATTTAAAACCTCTTGCCAAACCTTAAACTCTCCTTTTATTTCATATAAATCACCCCTAATGTAGAGCCTAGGTAGCCCTTAGGGCAGAGTGATGTGTAAGTAAAAGGTAGAACATATACTTTTATGTTTTACGTGTCCTGTAGTGAAAAACTCTCAGATTCCCTTTTCCCTACTGTGAGGACTGCCTCTCTCAGAGGATAACATTGGGAAATTCCTTATTACATTTAACACACTGGGGGTCATTCCGACCCCGGTGGTCCGGGGATGTGGGAGCACCGCCAACAGGCTGGTGGTGCCCCGCAGGGCATTCTGACCGCGGCGGTTTTGCCGCGGTCAGACCAGGAAAACCGGCGGTCTCCCGCCGGTTTTCCGCTGCCCTGGGAATCCCCCATGGCGGCGCAGCTTGCTGCGCCGCCATGGGGGATTCCGACCCCCTCACCGCCATCCTGTTCCTGGCGGTTCCGACCGCCAGGAACAGGATGGCGGTGAGGGGTGTCGTGGGGCCCCTGGGGGCCCCTGCAGTGCCCATGCCAATGGCATGGGCACTGCAGGGGCCCCCGTAAGAGGGCCCCACTTTGAATTCCAGTGTCTGCTCAGCAGACACTGGAATTCGCGACAGGTGCAACTGCACCCGTCGCACCTTCCCACTCCGCCGGCTCCATTCGGAGCCGGCTTCCTCGTGGGAAGGGGTTTCCCGCTGGGCTGGCGGGCGGCCTTCTGGCGGTCGCCGCCCGCCAGCCCAGCGGGAAAGCCAGAATGGCCTCCGCGGTCTTTCGACCGCGGAGCCGCCATATGGCGGTTCCCTCCAGGCGGGCGGCTCCCGCCGCCCGCCGGGGTCTGAATGACCCCCACTGTAATTCCAAATTGGTAAGAAATAGATCTGTCATGTTTAGTACCTATGGAACTGTAATGATAAATCCTCTTTTATGGTAAAGTTGGATTCATTGGCACAATTTTGAAGACGCCACTTTTAGAAAGTTGGCATTTTCCTGCTCTTAGCCCTGTGTGCCTGTCCCTTATCATTTACCTGGGTGGGTGACAGCTGGGTTTTGTGTATTCCCTCAACTCAGCCACACACAATGGGAGCTTAGGTGTGACTTGATGGGCCTTGATGGGCCATCCTCACAAGATGGGAGGGAGGAGGTGGCCACAGCCTCACACTTACACCTGAAAAGGCTGTGTCCTGTCCCCACATAAAGGTCTATAAACAAGGAGGGGACTGGGAGATTACTGGTCCAGTGCACAGTCTCCCATATGAACCTATAATATCAAAACAGGTGCACTGTTCCACAAAGAAGAGACATAAAGAAAATGATCCAGTTTGGAAATGGCGAAGCTATACTGAGTAATCTCAGGAGGGCCCTCAACCACCCATTTGGGTGACAGGTATCATCATCGGGCTCACTCCTCGCCAGACTGGTGCTGCAATGCCTGGCGGGCCACCCAACATTCTGGGTGGCACTCAACCGTTATAAAATTGCTAACAACAAGGGTCTGGGAAAGAAACTGAATCAGAAACGGAGAGTATAGAAAAAGAGACAAAACTCTAAAATTGGCTCTGAACCTGAGCCACTATTTTAATGTGATAGAAATTGGGTTCAGGCCAAGATTAAAAGCAAAAAATATATATTAGAGTGTCACTGGAAATAATGTACCGTTACACTCTATAGTCTAGGAAGGTAGTTCGCCTAATCCCATATGGTCAACATGTTTCGCGTCTATGTTTGGTCACTAAGTGATCCGGTGACGCTTCTTCAGGACCCACAAAAAAGCCTTTGATTATTAAACTACTTCTCCTATGTGTCAGTAATTTATCAAGTGCACATCAAGTCACTTACAGTGTAGAAGACAGAGTATGTCTGAGTCAGTCGGTCAGTATAGTCGCCCATCCCATATTAGAGATTGAGCTCCATAGGTCTGCGCTAGCATCAACCAAGAAAAGCGAATTTTTTTCGATCCTCAGTCCGTCCGGGAACCTGCCCCCTGCCGCGCGCCTGAAACCACATAAAGGTCTCCACACCCCGTTGTAGTGATTTTGGAGCCTGGGTAGGAAGGGAGGACATCTGTGCTCTTCAAAGACTTCTTAAAAGTCTTCCCCATTTCGAAGGCACCACTGGGTATAAGAACTGGACCTTAGACCCTACCACTTCAGTACACTTCTGGACCTGTAGAGATACTGACAGGAAGAAGGGCTGCTGTGCTGCTACAAGGACTGCCACTCTACTGGACTGCTGCTCTGGAAGAACTGCTGTTTGTGTGTACTGACCTGTTGTCTACTGTCCTCCTTACCTAGGTGAGAAGCACTGGACCTTCATTTCTCCAACTCAGAACAAAAAGTGACTCCAGGGGCCAGCCGACTGGTCTCCTGATTTGAAGTCTCAAGGACATAAAAGACTTCCAGCCAACCCAACTGGACTCTGCCAACTGTGAGCCTGATGTGCCAAGTGGTGCCCTCCCAGTCCTGGCACTTCGTGGTAGATCTTCATGTGCTGCTCCAGCAGAACCACCGCATCTCCACCATTGCATGGACAGAGATGGCACATCTCTGCAGTGCATGAATAAAACCGGTGCATCGCTTTTGGAACCAGCACTGTGGTGTTTCCTTTGCCGCAAGGTTCATGCTTCCCCATCGATAACATCCTCAATGACGACACTGAACTCTGCATCGAGTCACTGCATTCATCGGAAATCAGTGCATCACCTTGAGGTCAACTCAGCTCGCTTCTGAACCTGAACTCCATTGCATCTTGGCTTTGACACATTGCCGCTGCTGCGTCGGGAACTTTGATACATCTCCTCGACTGTGTGGGGAAAATCGATGCACCTCAACGAAGGTGTGGTTCAGAACTGGTGCAGAGATCCCACAGAAGGATTTAAGGTACATTGGTTCTGCAGGCCCAACTGGGTCCTTGCAGCCAGTCCACGCTCCATCGCATTCTTCCTGAACTTTTTGACTTTGTCCTGGTCCGGCACGACCGGATTGCCCCAGTTGACGCTTTTTGCTTCTATGCTTTTTCTACGGTTTATTATTTAAACATTCATAACTCAAGTTTTACTTGTTAGATTTGTGTTGTTTTGTTATTGTTTTATTTATTAAATTAAGTTCTAATTTTCTAACCAGGTGTTGTATCTTTTTGTGTGGTGTTTTCACTGGTTTACTGTTTGAAGTGTTGCACAAATACTTTAAACATTGCCTTTTAAGTTAAGCCTGCCTTTTCTGTGTCAAGCTACCAGAGGGTGAGCACAGGTTAATTTAGGAGGTTTGTATCTTACCCTGACCAGGATTGTGCTTAGGGTGCATACCTCTGGGAACCAGAAACCCAATTTCTAACAATGGGCCATTATTCAAGGGCACTAATCAAACCCTATCCTTCACTTCTTTGAAAGATCTACTGTAAAGGAACTTGGGCTACAACCTCAACTCTCCCGAATTAGGAAGAAGACTACCTTACGCAAGAATTTATATGCATGCTAGACCTTTACAGTTGGTATCACAAATTTGCTACTGAGACCATATTCATGGGTAGCATGGCACAATGCATTAAATTCCTAAGTGTGCATACACCAGTGAATGGGACAGGGAATCTATTGTGTAACATTTAAGGTTTTGAGGATGTCAGTGAAAGTCTATTTTATATTTTGGTTTTTGTCTGACATTGTCATGTATATTTCTGGGACCTGGTGTTTTGCTCCGGAGGGGATTTGATCATTGACACATTGAAGAGAAGTCGCTTAAAAGCTGAGTATTTCGGAAAAACGGCAATGGCTGTGAAATGTACTCAGAGAGATTGCTGAAATACAAGGTGATGCTGACTTTAAATTGAGAAAACATATGGATGATTGCGATGTGAACGGCTGCAAGTGCCAGGATACATTGTGGTTCCCTTGGGACCAACGCCTGAATACTGTTCCTAAAATTTTCCTTGTTTCTTAGGCCTTTCCTAATCCCAAGGAAATGAGAATTACTGGACCATCCTGTTGACTAGTTTTGCCTGTTGTGTCTGGAAATCAATGATTATTACCGACAGCTCACTGACATACCAACTGCCTCCTTAGTGGGTTGTGTGACTTTCACGGGGTAGCGAGATCAAACAGTCAGTGCTTACTCTCGAAATTATTTTTGAAGCTCAGACCGAGATAATACGTAAACAACTTGCAATAAATTGAATGTGTTACAGATGACATTGTTTTTTAATTACATTGGGACTTTTACTTAGCTTATATTTTAAGCTCACATTTAAAGAGGTCTGCATCAAAACTGGGGTCAATTTCACTTTTCTGGGCAATTACAACTCAAGCTCAGTGCCTGTGATAAAAATTTGCACCGGAAACACTCGTGTGCTTTAATTTGTAAATGAGCCCTGAATGGAGCTGTTCTGACTTCCATGGGTCAGTTCTATAAACGTGTCTCTTTCAATGTTATGTGTTCTTCTTGGGCGCACATTCAAGGTAGCAATTATTGTGCGATACTGTGGTTGTGATATCGGACACCTGGGGCCTGATTCTCAGAGGTAACATTACATTTTTGCGATTCACAAACAAATGTTACAAGTAGTATTTTTACGACTGCAGAATCTCTGTGCTTGTGGCGGAGACTCTGCAAGTAAAAAGATAGAACAGTACTACCTTCTTATGTGCGGACACTCCGCAGTGGTAAAGATACTACCACAGAGGGCACAATCTCACAAGCGAGGTCTGTTTGACAGCAGTAAATGGTAGGAAAAAGGTCTGCCCTCACCACAACCATGAACACAAAGAGGGATGAGTATTTGGAATATAGGTGGAGGTTGTTTACATGCAGTGTGATACTGAGGAAAAAAAAGAAAAGTTTCTGATGTGAAAAGGTGCCAGAATATATTAGGGCGCACAGGTTATCAATCCTAAATACTATAATGGCGGAAGTTACTTTGACTGTGTGAAACTGCACCTTAAAGCATCCATTAAAGCTTGGCTGATTCGGTATAGCTGCTTCTGTATTCTTCTTGGGCACATTTACAAACTATTGGTTGACTGCACTCCAAGAGAGGGTGTTTAGTGCCCCATAAAAGCATATTATTTGATACATCATACAAAAAGCTAAGGACTCCAAAACACTTGTGCTCACTTGCCGGAATCCACTGCTCTGCCGGTGCTTTTGATACTGAAACAGTCATTGTCTCTCTACGGCCCACTGTCACCTCTTAGCTTTTTCCAAAAGTGTTAAAGACTAGGGGCTCGATTTGGATTTCTGCAGACAGGTTACTCTGTCACAATGGTGATGGATAACCCATCCACCAGAATATAAATCTCATAGGAAATAATAGGATTTTTATATTGGCAGTCGGGGTATCTGTCACCGTTGTGATGGAGTAATCCATCTGCCGAAATCTAAATCAGGTCCTAAGTCTCTTTCTAGGGCAGAACATATCAGTTGAGGGACTTTCTAAGTCAAGCAGAAAATCCAATGCATCATGACCAAATATTGCTATATTGCTTATTCAAATGATTGCCTTGTAAGTTGGAGTTTATGAGAAGACTCCAGCTTTCTCCGCACCTCCAATCAGGCCGACATTCCTGGAAGAAGGGCCAGATATTGGCGATAATGTAACAAAATGTGCACCTTCTTCACTGAAAATCTCATTAACATGCTAGAACCCTGTACCAAATAAGGAAGAACACATGGAACCTGCAGCAAAATGGATAACTGCCAAGGAGATTACTTTGAGGCCGCCAGAGGTAGCAATTGCAACCTCCTATATTATTTACTAAGGATCCTGCCTTACAATTCATAGCTTTCAGCTGAGTATTTTTGGGTCAGTAACCTCAAAGGAATAGAGAGACTTTCTCTTTTGGCATCCCTTGCAAACAACAATGAAAGGCACTCACTGTTGCTCCTGTCAGGTTTTGCTTCCACTGTTTTCCACTGTTTGGGGAAGGAGCACAAACCACTATCAGGCACTCTGTGTTGTGGAAACAACTGCTTCATTGTAAGCTAGTGAAGCTCATAATATTTGTATTTTTCAGCTTAGTTGTTCGGTGGATAGTGCCCTGAACAATGTCCTAACAATGCCAACTAACCTGTTCCTCTCCCATAAATACTACCCAGCCCTCATATATCTTAACACTTCCACTTATTAACTTCAAACCTAACCTGTAAACATCTGTCGGGGCAGCTCTTTTTTTCCTATTTCCTCCAAATCTGCTTCAGAGATCTCCTAACTTCATGCTCTAGGCCTAGGCTGTAACCAATTCCTTTCTTGACTTCCCTTTCCACCTGCTTGTCTGCTTATAATTAGCTCTTCTCTACCTGAATAGCTCCTGGGCTCTCATTCTCTCCGCTTGTTCTCAGCAACAATTGTCAATTTTTCGTACCCACCCTACAAGCTTCCAACCTTGCACAACATTTTTGTATCAGAGTGGACAGTGGGCTTTCTGGATAGCCCTTAATTGATTGCCTCTGTGTGGGTTTACTAGCACCAGAGCCGCAGTTCCAATGCCACCATCTCACATGCTCCTTGACACTTGAAAACCTCTCTCAATGATCCCACACCCAGGGGGTTCTGCCCTCCTTTAAGTGCTGAGCTTGCTTTGAGGACGGACAAACCATCACCAGACTGTGTTGCTGAAAAGGTTCTTTATTGGAAGAAACCGAGCTCAAAATATTTCCATCCTTTAGCGCAGTGTTCCCCAACCCCCGGGCCGCGGACCGGTGCCGGTCCGTGGATCAATCGGCACCGGGCCGCCCCACTGTGGCGGGCGGTAAATGTTTAATAATTTTTCCGTGGCCCGCTTGTCACACAATGGGACAAGCGGGCCACGGAAATATTATCAAACATTTACCGGTCCGCGGCAATAAAAAGGTTGGACAACACTGCTTTAGCGTACTCACACAATCGAAATTACTTCAAATAATATCCTATCAATGTCAACTAACCACCCCTAAATATTTCCCACCTCAATTGAATTATTGTTTCACCCTTATTAACTTTAAACTGAAACTATAAATGTCTCTATCCTTAACTTAGCTCCTTTTTTCTTCATCTTGATATGCTCTGCAGATGTTCTACCAGTTTACCCACACTAAGCATAGGCTGGAACCTATTTCCTTATTCACTGCACTTTCTTCCAAACTTTTATTTTGTTAATTCTCTCACATCCCATACTGATTAGTTCTGAACTTTCATTGTCTCTCTCACTACAATGACACCCCGTCAAACTTGTAACCACTTCCATAGGCCTTAATTTTTTACTATCTGCGGCCACAGAGACACCCAGAAATAATGCTGACAACATGTAAACGATACCCCCATGTGTCACACTACTCCGATGCCCATGGCTTTATGAAAGTTGGCCAGCTCCCTATTTAACTCTTTAAGAGCCCTATTGAGGGCTATCGTCCCCTTCAGAAGAACAGCAGGTTCCACAAACTATCCACCTCCTCCTATCTGTTTTTAGTCATTTTCAAATCTTTTTTCACTATATTAATCAATTTCTGATCTGACAATTCCACTAAATCATTATGTCCATCATGCACAAGTATTACATTTGCACCTGACTTTGGTCTCTTGTGCTTCATCGTCCACAGTGTGGGTAAAACCCACTAGCTGTTGTCCTGCATGCTATCCTGCTAATTGAATTAGCGAACAGCCAAATACCTAAACCACCTTCTTCATAGTCTTCCACTATCTTAGTTTTTGAATTTTTTTTTTACCAATATGCTATCTGACCCTTGGAATGCTTATTTTATTTAACATGATTTAGGTGGCTTAACAACAATAGTAGAATAAAGATTTCAGTAGTAGACTAAAGCTTGCACACAACACAACAATGAAACTTGCTGCACTTCGTTGCGTGAAAGGGAGAGAGCAGGAATGCACCATATCTACAAACATATGGTGCACTTCTAAGCTCTCATTGTGCCAGGGCAATTCAGTAAGCCTAGCACCAATGCAGGCACCCTTACGCCATGGTGCACGGGTACCTGCATTTCAGACAGGATTGTTTTTGTGCATAAGGGGATACTTTCCTAAATAAAACCAATCCTTAGAGGCGTATTCCTCTTTCCATGTATGCAGCAGAATGCAGTCCATGTAGAAAGAGGAACCATTGAGAAGAAATGAAGAGAGTTCTCCCTGATATTCTTCTCTTGGGTAGGCAACACCATTTTGTCGCAAACCTAGGATTACTGTAGTAAATCTGTGTGTGCGTCAAAATACATGGGTGGGTGCACGAGAACACCAATACTCTACCCATGTAAGACCTGTATGACACAGGGTAATGAAACATGCTGCATTGCTTTTATTGTTTCTTCAAAGCCACACAAGGCAACAAAAATCGAACCTTGCATAGCTTTATAAAAATCAACTAGTATTTTGCTTCACCCCTGCGCTGAAAATGTGTCTCAACCATGACACAGAGGGGCATATTTGTCGTACTTTCATACAGCACAACACAGCAAGCTACCTTGTTGCATTGCGTGAAAGGGCAGGAATCTGCCGTATTTAACATCATACAGCCCATTACTGTCCTTTCCTTGTGCTGGTGCACTTTTGGCTGCCTAGTGTCAAGGCTGGCACCCTTGCACCATGGTGCAACAGTGCCTGCATTGTAAGCTGGATTGATTTTGTGCAGGAAGGGACACCAAATATGCCCCAAAATGTTAGTAAATCTGGGCCTCAGTGTATGTATTTAGCCGATCAACTATAAACTATATGTAGTCAGGGGTTTTACTACAGCTCCTAAACTGAATGCAAAATGGAAAGCATGTGAATGTAGGGTGGGGAGCGGAGTGCAAAAGTGCTTATCAAGATGTTAACTAATTCAAGATCCAGATGTTGACTAGGAAAATAATTGAAAAGCTGAACAATACTGTCAGAAAATACACAAAGAACATTTCTGACGCTCTGCCATTTACCTATCATTATATTGAAGCAAAAACAGGAGCTAGCAATTTGATTTAATCAGCCTGGGTAGAGTAAACTGCAGGGCTGTCATTTCCCTTTTGAAAACCTAGATTTCTTGCTTCGTGGGAGCCCCATTATGCGTCACTCTAAGACTGACTTTCTGACAAATGTAATTCGACACTGAGGCGCTAACAACCCCATGTGGGATTTCAAAATGCTTAGTTCAGGCAGGTTCAGGCACGTGAAAAAGGAAAGATTGTCTCATGAATGAG